>NC_082670.1:49743792-50055422 GCF_025265405.1 Mesoplodon densirostris
CAGCTGTGCCTGACTCCATATTCTCTGCCCCGTCAGCAGTCTCGGGGCTGTGCTGGTGGGAGGGTGTGAGGGTCCACGGCTTTGTTGGTGGCCCGGTGTGAGTGGGGCTCTGCTGGACTTTCTGCAGGAGTTGCCAGGCTGCCACCTGTACAGAAGAGGATGTGTCACCCATAACCTCCGCTGGAATTTCTCTCCGGGCTGAGGTGAGGAAGGAAAACAAGGAGTGGGGGCCGGGACAGGAGGGGTATCTCAGCCAGGGAAATGGAAAGCTTCCAGAAGAGCGCCCGGGGCCAGGACCATCCTGGCTGGCCTGCAGGCACCAAGTTGGCCTGCGTGCTGTCACTGGTGTGGCTCCACGGCCCTTCCTCTAGGCTTTCAAGCCCTTGTACATATTCAGGTGTTTTACCTGGGAAGGGTGGGAACAGTTCAGCAGCAGCTGGCCTGGGGCTCAGCTCACGTTTACTCACAGAGGCCTCGGCACGGTCCCCCAGCTTTGCAATGAGGACGCTCCTTGCGTGGGGTGGGCAGGGCTGCTGGCTGTATGGGAGATGATTCCCCACCTCTGACCAATTTCAGAATTGTTTACCGCTGGAGCAAGTGCACTGATAGGGTTTTCCTCTGTATAACTGCTGGGTTCAGGTTTTTTTTTCTTTTTTGGTTCAAGTTAGAATTTATTCATCTTTTATGTATTTATTGATATAAGCATGGAAATAATTCATTCATAGAAATACATCTGTGTGAAGGGAAGAACTTTTTTCTGTTTTATTTTTAAATTTTACTTCTAAAAATTTTGAAGTTTAATTATATTTATTTTTCTATACAGCAGGTTATTATTAGTTATCTCTTTTATTCATATACATATATACAGGTCAATACCTATCTCCCAACTCATCTGACCACCAACACCCCATGGCTTCCCCGACTTGGTGTCCATACGTTTGTTCTCTACCTCTGTTTCTCTATTTCTGCCCTGCAAACCTGTTCATCTGTACCATATATCTAGGTTCCACATACATGCATTAAGACAGAATATTTGTTTTGCTCATTCTGAGTTACTTCATTCTGTATGACAGTCTCTAGATCCACCGACTTCTCTACAAATAACATAGTTTCCTTCCTTTTCATGGCTGAGTCATATCCCATTTTATATATGTACCACATCTTTATCCATTCTTCTGTCTGTGGGCATTTAGGTTGCTTCCATTACCTGGCTATTGTAAATAGTGCTGCAATGAACATTGTGGTGAATGTGTGTTTTTGATTTATAGTTTTCTCTGGGTATATGCCCAGAAGTGGGATTGCTGGATTCTATGGTAATTCTATTTCTAGTTTCTTTAAGGAAACTCCATACTGTTCTCCATAGTGACTGTATCAATTTACCTTCCCACCAATAGTGGAAGAGGGTTCCTTTTGTCCACACCCTCCCCAGAATTTGTTGTTTGTAGATTTTCTGATGACGCCGATTCTAACAGGTGTGAGGTGATACCTCATTGTCGTTTTGATTTGCATTTCTCTAATAATTAGTGGTGTTGAGCAGCTTTTCATGTGCGTCTTGGCCGTCTCTGTGACTTCTTTGAAGAAACGTCTATTTAGATCTTCTGCCCATTTTTGTATTGGGTTGTTTGTTTTATTAATATTAAGCTGCGTGAGCTGTTTATATATATTGGAGATTAAACCTTTGTCCATTGATTCGTTTGCGAATGTTTTCGCCCATTCTGAGGGTTGCCTTTTTCCATTCCCGTTTTTTTTTTAACCAAAAAAGAAAGAAAGCAAAAGAAGCAGAACACTAATGTGCGTGAAATATTCCTCTTGAAACTGTCGTTTTGAAATATGGACGTCTTTTGAACTTTTTGGTCGATATATGACCCCAGGATTTGTTTTCAGGGCAGGTGTCATTTACAGGCCTCAATGATTTGGAATATCCACTGACCATTAGCGCTGGGATTAAAGCTGCTGTTGTGTGAAACGGCCACAAGGTGGCAGCAGTTCTCCCTTAGCAAATCTGTTTACTAGGGCAACAGAGCCTCAATGGAAGCCGTGTTCTAGATTGGAATTTAGAATGGAATGTGCCAGGAGAAAGCCCCTCAAGTTTGTCTCACTACTTCTTGTTCGTGTTTTCAATTTAATTTTTAATTTTTTATTGCAGCAAGTTTGATTACAACGTTTGGCTTGTTGTAGGTGTGCAAGATGTGGTTCTTTTAAACATATACATATGTCTGTTCTTCCTGGGACCCTTTTCCCATGTTCGTTATGACAGAATTTTGAGTAGTCTTCTCTTGGCATTCTGTAGGTCTTTGGTGATTATATATTTCACCTGTGTTTGTATATGTCTCTTAACCCCAATATCATAATGATCCAATCCTCACACCTTTCCATTGGTGAACCATAAGTTTGTTTAATGAATCTGTGATTGCCCTTCTCTGTGGAAATATCTGCCCTGGTATCCGTTTTTAGGTAACACCTATAAGTGATATCCTACGATATGTGTCTTTCACTTTCTGACTTACTACAAGTCACATGATTACCTGTAGACTCATCTACGGTGCTGCAAATGGCATTGTGCCCTTTTTTTCCTTGGCTAATATTCTGTCTTAGCGAGGTCCATTTTCTGCAATGTGATTCCCTGAGGGCTGAGGATTAGCTGACCTGGGCAGCCTGACCCTGCCGGCAAGCCCTCCCCAGGTGTGCCTGGGTTGAGGTCAATAGAAACAGCACTCCAGGCAGCAATAGCCCCTGCAGCTGTGCCTGACTCCATATTCTCTGCCCCGTCAGCAGTCTCGGGGCTGTGCTGGTGGGAGGGTGTGAGGGTCCACGGCTTTGTTGTGGCCCGGTGTGAGTGGGGCTCTGCTGGACTTTCTGCAGGAGTTGCCAGGCTGCCACCTGTAAAGAAGAGGATGTGTCACCCATAACCTCCGCTGGAATTTCTCTCCGGGCTGAGGTGAGGAAGGAAAACAAGGAGTGGGGGCCGGGACAGGAGGGGTATCTCAGCCAGGGAAATGGAAAGCTTCCAGAAGAGCGCCCGGGGCCAGGACCATCCTGGCTGGCCTGCAGGCACCAAGTTGGCCTGCGTGCTGTCACTGGTGTGGCTCCACGGCCCTTCCTCTAGGCTTTCAAGCCCTTGTACATATTCAGGTGTTTTACCTGGGAAGGGTGGGAACAGTTCAGCAGCAGCTGGCCTGGGGCTCAGCTCACGTTTACTCACAGAGCCCTCGGCACGGTCCCCCAGCTTTGCAATGAGGACGCTCCTTGCGTGGGGTGGGCAGGGCTGCTGGCTGTATGGGAGATGATTCCCCACCTCTGACCAATTTCAGAATTGTTTACCGCTGGAGCAAGTGCCCTGATAGGGTTTTCCTCTGTATAACTGCTGGGTTCAGGTTTTTTTTTTTCTTTTTTGGTTCAAGTTAGAATTTATTCATCTTTTATGTATTTATTGATATAAGCATGGAAATAATTCATTCATAGAAATACATCTGTGTGAAGGGAAGAACTTTTTTCTGTTTTATTTTTAAATTTTACTTCTAAAAATTTTGAAGTTTAATTATATTTATTTTTCTATACAGCAGGTTATTATTAGTTATCTATTTTATTCATATACATATATACAGGTCAATACCTATCTCCCAACTCATCTGACCACCAACACCCCATGGCTTCCCCGACTTGGTGTCCATACGTTTGTTCTCTACCTCTGTTTCTCTATTTCTGCCCTGCAAACCTGTTCATCTGTACCATATATCTAGGTTCCACATACATGCATTAAGACAGAATATTTGTTTTGCTCATTCTGAGTTACTTCATTCTGTATGACAGTCTCTAGATCCACCGACTTCTCTACAAATAACATAGTTTCCTTCCTTTTCATGGCTGAGTCATATCCCATTTTATATATGTACCACATCTTTATCCATTCTTCTGTCTGTGGGCATTTAGGTTGCTTCCATTACCTGGCTATTGTAAATAGTGCTGCAATGAACATTGTGGTGAATGTGTGTTTTTGATTTATGGTTTTCTCTGGGTATATGCCCAGAAGTGGGATTGCTGGATTCTATGGTAATTCTATTTCTAGTTTCTTTAAGGAAACTCCATACTGTTCTCCATAGTGACTGTATCAATTTACCTTCCCACCAATAGTGGAAGAGGGTTCCTTTTGTCCACACCCTCCCCAGAATTTGTTGTTTGTAGATTTTCTGATGACGCCAATTCTAACAGGTGTGAGGTGATACCTCATTGTCGTTTTGATTTGCATTTCTCTAATAATTAGTGGTGTTGAGCAGCTTTTCATGTGCGTCTTGGCCGTCTCTGTGACTTCTTTGAAGAAACATCTATTTAGATCTTCTGCCCATTTTTGTATTGGGTTGTTTGTTTTATTAATATTAAGCTGCATGAGCTGTTTATATATATTGGAGATTAAACCTTTGTCCATTGATTCGTTTGCGAATGTTTTCGCCCATTCTGAGGGTTGCCTTTTTCCATTCTCGTTTTTTTTTAACCAAAAAAGAAAGAAAGCAAAAGAAGCAGAACACTAATGTGCGTGAAATATTCCTCTTGAAACTGTCGTTTTGAAATATGGACGTCTTTTGAACTTTTTGGTCGATATATGACCCCAGGATTTGTTTTCAGGGCAGGTGTCATTTACAGGCCTGCAATGATTTGGAATATCCACTGACCATTAGCGCTGGGATTAAAGCTGCTGTTGTGTGAAACGGCCACAAGGTGGCAGCAGTTCTCCCTTAGCAAATCTGTTTACTAGGGCAACAGAGCCTCAATGGAAGCCGTGTTCTAGATTGGAATTTAGAATGGAATGTGCCAGGAGAAAGCCCCTCAAGTTTGTCTCACTACTTCTTGTTCGTGTTTTCAATTTAATTTTTAATTTTTTATTACAGCAAGTTTGATTACAACGTTTGGCTTGTTGTAGGTGTGCAAGATGTGGTTCTTTTACACATATACATATGTCTGTTCTTCCTGGGACCCTTTTCCCATGTTCGTTATGACAGAATGTTGAGTAGTCTTCTCTTGTCATTCTGTAGGTCTTTGGTGATTATATATTTCACCTGTGTTTGTATATGTCTCTTAACCCCAATATCATAATGATCCAATCCTCACACCTTTCCATTGGTGAACCATAAGTTTGTTTAATGAATCTCTGATTGCCCTTCTCCGTGGAAATATCTGCCCTGGTATCCGTTTTTAGGTAACACCTATAAGTGATATCCTACGATATGTGTCTTTCACTTTCTGACTTACTACAAGTCACATGATTACCTGTAGACTCATCTACGGTGCTGCAAATGGCATTGTGCCCTTTTTTTCCTTGGCTAATATTCTGTCTTAGCGAGGTCCATTTTCTGCAATGTGATTCCCTGAGGGCTGAGGATTAGCTGACCTGGGCAGCCTGACCCTGCCGGCAAGCCCTCCCCAGGTGTGCCTGGGTTGAGGTCAATAGAAACAGCACTCCAGGCAGCAATAGCCCCTGCAGCTGTGCCTGACTCCATATTCTCTGCCCCGTCAACAGTCTCGGGGCTGTGCTGGTGGGAGGGTGTGAGGGTCCACGGCTTTGTTGGTGGCCCGGTGTGAGTGGGGCTCTGCTGGACTTTCTGCAGGAGTTGCCAGGCTGCCACCTGTAAAGAAGAGGATGTGTCACCCATAACCTCCGCTGGAATTTCTCTCCGGGCTGAGGTGAGGAAGGAAAACAAGGAGTGGGGGCCGGGACAGGAGGGGTATCTCAGCCAGGGAAATGGAAAGCTTCCAGAAGAGCGCCCGGGGCCAGGACCATCCTGGCTGGCCTGCAGGCACCAAGTTGGCCTGCGTGCTGTCACTGGTGTGGCTCCACGGCCCTTCCTCTAGGCTTTCAAGCCCTTGTACATATTCAGGTGTTTTACCTGGGAAGGGTGGGAACAGTTCAGCAGCAGCTGGCCTGGGGCTCAGCTCACGTTTACTCACAGAGGCCTCGGCACGGTCCCCCAGCTTTGCAATGAGGACGCTCCTTGCGTGGGGGGGGCAGGGCTGCTGGCTGTATGGGAGATGATTCCCCACCTCTGACCAATTTCAGAATTCTTTACCGCTGGAGCAAGTGCCCTGATAGGGTTTTCCTCTGTATAACTGCTGGGTTCAGGTTTTTTTTTTCTTTTTTGGTTCAAGTTAGAATTTATTCATCTTTTATGTATTTATTGATATAAGCATGGAAATAATTCATTCATAGAAATACATCTGTGTGAAGGGAAGAACTTTTTTCTGTTTTATTTTTAAATTTTACTTATAAAAATTTTGAAGTTTAATTATATTTATTTTTCTATACAGCAGGTTATTATTAGTTATCTATTTTATTCATATACATATATACAGGTCAATACCTATCTCCCAACTCATCTGACCACCAACACCCCATGGCTTCCCCGACTTGGTGTCCATACGTTTGTTCTCTACCTCTGTTTCTCTATTTCTGCCCTGCAAACCTGTTCATCTGTACCATATATCTAGGTTCCACATACATGCATTAAGACAGAATATTTGTTTTGCTCATTCTGAGTTACTTCATTCTGTATGACAGTCTCTAGATCCACCGACTTCTCTACAAATAACATAGTTTCCTTCCTTTTCATGGCTGAGTCATATCCCATTTTATATATGTACCACATCTTTATCCATTCTTCTGTCTGTGGGCATTTAGGTTGCTTCCATTACCTGGCTATTGTAAATAGTGCTGCAATGAACATTGTGGTGAATGTGTGTTTTTGATTTATGGTTTTCTCTGGGTATATGCCCAGAAGTGGGATTGCTGGATTCTATGGTAATTCTATTTCTAGTTTCTTTAAGGAAACTCCATACTGTTCTCCATAGTGACTGTATCAATTTACCTTCCCACCAATAGTGGAAGAGGGTTCCTTTTGTCCACACCCTCCCCAGAATTTGTTGTTTGTAGATTTTCTGATGACGCCGATTCTAACAGGTGTGAGGTGATACCTCATTGTCGTTTTGATTTGCATTTCTCTAATAATTAGTGGTGTTGAGCAGCTTTTCATGTGCGTCTTGGCCGTCTCTGTGACTTCTTTGAAAAAACGTCTATTTAGATCTTCTGCCCATTTTTGTATTGGGTTGTTTGTTTTATTAATATTAAGCTGCATGAGCTGTTTATATATATTGGAGATTAAACCTTTGTCCATTGATTCGTTTGCGAATGTTTTCGCCCATTCTGAGGGTTGCCTTTTTCCATTCCCGTTTTTTTTAACCAAAAAAGAAAGAAAGCAAAAGAAGCAGAACACTAATGTGCGTGAAATATTCCTCTTGAAACTGTCGTTTTGAAATATGGACGTCTTTTGAACTTTTTGGTCGATATATGACCCCAGGATTTGTTTTCAGGGCAGGTGTCATTTACAGGCCTCAATGATTTGGAATATCCACTGACCATTAGCGCTGGGATTAAAGCTGCTGTTGTGTGAAATGGCCACAAGGTGGCAGCAGTTCTCCCTTAGCAAATCTGTTTACTAGGGCAACAGAGCCTCAATGGAAGCCGTGTTCTAGATTGGAATTTAGAATGGAATGTGCCAGGAGAAAGCCACTCAAGTTTGTTTCACAACTTCTTGTTCGTGTTTTCAATTTAATTTTTAATTTTTTATTACAGCAAGTTTGATTACAACGTTTGGCTTGTTGTAGGTGTGCAAGATGTGGTTCTTTTACACATATACATATGTCTGTTCTTTCTGGGACCCTTTTCCCATGTACGTTATGACAGAATGTTGAGTAGTCTTCTCTTGGCTTTCCGTAGGTATTTGGTGATTATATATTTCACCTGTGTTTGTATATGTCTCTTAACCCCAATATCGTAATGAATCCAATCCTCACACCTTTCCATTGGTGAACCATAAGTTTGTTTAATGAATCTGTGATTGCCCTTCTCCGTGGAAATATCTGCCCTGGTATCCGTTTTTAGGTAACACCTTTAAGTGATATCCTAGGATATGTGTCTTTCACTTTCTGACTTACTACAAGTCACATGATTACCTGTAGACTCATCTACGGTGCTGCAAATGGCATTGTGCCCTTTTTTTCCTTGGCTAATATTCTGTCTTAGCGAGGTCCATTTTCTGCAATGTGATTCCCTGAGGGCTGAGGATTAGCTGACCTGGGCAGCCTGACCCTGCCGGCAAGCCCTCCCCAGGTGTGCCTGGGTTGAGGTCAATAGAAACAGCACTCCAGACAGCAATAGCCCCTGCAGCTGTGCCTGACTCCATATTCTCTGCCCCGTCAGCAGTCTCGGTGCTGTGCTAGTGGGAGGGTGTGAGGGTCCACAGCTTTGTTGGTGGCCCAGTGTGAGTGGGGCTCTGCTGGACTTTCTGCAGGAGTTGCCAGGCTGCCACCTGCAAAGAAGAGGATGTGTCACCCATAACCTCCGCTGGAATTTCTCTCCGGGCTGAGGTGAGGAAGGAAAAAAAGGAGTGGTGGCCGGGACAGGAGGGGTATCTCAGCCAGGGAAATGGAAAGCTTCCAGAAGAGCGCCCGGGGCCAGGACCATCCTGGCTGGCCTGCAGGCACCAAGTTGGCCTGCGTGCTGTCACTGGTGTGGCTCCACGGCCCTTCCTCTAGGCTTTCAAGCCCTTGTACATATTCAGGTGTTTTACCTGGGAAGGGTGGGAACAGTTCAGCAGCAGCTGGCCTGGGGCTCAGCTCATGTTTACTCACAGAGGCCTCGGAACGGTCCCCCAGCTTTGCAATGAGGACGCTCCTTGCGTGGGGGGGGCAGGGCTGCTGGCTGTATGGGAGATGATTCCCCACCTCTGACCAATTTCAGAATTGTTTACCGCTGGAGCAAGTGCCCTGATAGGGTTTTCCTCTGTATAACTGCTGGGTTCAGGTTTTTTTTTTCTTTTTTGGTTCAAGTTAGAATTTATTCATCTTTTATGTATTTATTGATATAAGCATGGAAATAATTCATTCATAGAAATACATCTGTGTGAAGGGAAGAACTTTTTTCTGTTTTATTTTTAAATTTTACTTCTAAAAATTTTGAAGTTTAATTATATTTATTTTTCTATACAGCAGGTTATTATTAGTTATCTCTTTTATTCATATACATATATACAGGTCAATACCTATCTCCCAACTCATCTGACCACCAACACCCCATGGCTTCCCCGACTTGGTGTCCATACGTTTGTTCTCTACCTCTGTTTCTCTATTTCTGCCCTGCAAACCTGTTCATCTGTACCATATATCTAGGTTCCACATACATGCATTAAGACAGAATATTTGTTTTGCTCATTCTGAGTTACTTCATTCTGTATGACAGTCTCTAGATCCACCAACTTCTCTACAAATAACATAGTTTCCTTCCTTTTCATGGCTGAGTCATATCCCATTTTATATATGTACCACATCTTTATCCATTCTTCTGTCTGTGGGCATTTAGGTTGCTTCCATTA
The DNA here is from genome assembly GCF_025265405.1 of Mesoplodon densirostris. Lineage (NCBI taxonomy): Eukaryota > Metazoa > Chordata > Mammalia > Artiodactyla > Ziphiidae > Mesoplodon > Mesoplodon densirostris. Next base: position 49,753,209 of record NC_082670.1, read on the forward strand.
CCTGGCTATTGTAAATAGTGCTGCAATGAACATTGTGGTGAATGTGTGTTTTTGATTTATGGTTTTCTCTGGGTATATGCCCAGAAGTGGGATTGCTGGATTCTATGGTAATTCTATTTCTAGTTTCTTTAAGGAAACTCCATACTGTTCTCCATAGTGACTGTATCAATTTACCTTCCCACCAATAGTGGAAGAGGGTTCCTTTTGTCCACACCCTCCCCAGAATTTGTTGTTTGTAGATTTTCTGATGACGCCGATTCTAACAGGTGTGAGGTGATACCTCATTGTCGTTTTGATTTGCATTTCTCTAATAATTAGTGGTGTTGAGCAGCTTTTCATGTGCGTCTTGGCCGTCTCTGTGACTTCTTTGAAGAAACGTCTATTTAGATCTTCTGCCCATTTTTGTATTGGGTTGTTTGTTTTATTAATATTAAGCTGCATGAGCTGTTTATATATATTGGAGATTAAACCTTTGTCCATTGATTCGTTTGCGAATGTTTTCGCCCATTCTGAGGGTTGCCTTTTTCCATTCCCGTTTTTTTTAACCAAAAAAAGAAAGAAAGCAAAAGAAGCAGAACACTAATGTGCGTGAAATATTCCTCTTGAAACTGTCGTTTTGAAATATGGACGTCTTTTGAACTTTTTGGTCGATATATGACCCCAGGATTTGTTTTCAGGGCAGGTGTCATTTACAGGCCTCAATGATTTGGAATATCCACTGACCATTAGCGCTGGGATTAAAGCTGCTGTTGTGTGAAATGGCCACAAGGTGGCAGCAGTTCTCCCTTAGCAAATCTGTTTACTAGGGCAACAGAGCCTCAATGGAAGCCGTGTTCTAGATTGGAATTTAGAATGGAATGTGCCAGGAGAAAGCCACTCAAGTTTGTTTCACAACTTCTTGTTCGTGTTTTCAATTTAATTTTTAATTTTTTATTACAGCAAGTTTGATTACAACGTTTGGCTTGTTGTAGGTGTGCAAGATGTGGTTCTTTTACACATATACATATGTCTGTTCTTTCTGGGACCCTTTTCCCATGTACGTTATGACAGAATGTTGAGTAGTCTTCTCTTGGCATTCCGTAGGTATTTGGTGATTATATATTTCACCTGTGTTTGTATATGTCTCTTAACCCCAATATCGTAATGAATCCAATCCTCACACCTTTCCATTGGTGAACCATAAGTTTGTTTAATGAATCTGTGATTGCCCTTCTCCGTGGAAATATCTGCCCTGGTATCCGTTTTTAGGTAACACCTTTAAGTGATATCCTAGGATATGTGTCTTTCACTTTCTGACTTACTACAAGTCACATGATTACCTGTAGACTCATCTACGGTGCTGCAAATGGCATTGTGCCCTTTTTTTCCTTGGCTAATATTCTGTCTTAGCGAGGTCCATTTTCTGCAATGTGATTCCCTGAGGGCTGAGGATTAGCTGACCTGGGCAGCCTGACCCTGCCGGCAAGCCCTCCCCAGGTGTGCCTGGGTTGAGGTCAATAGAAACAGCACTCCAGACAGCAATAGCCCCTGCAGCTGTGCCTGACTCCATATTCTCTGCCCCGTCAGCAGTCTCGGTGCTGTGCTAGTGGGAGGGTGTGAGGGTCCACAGCTTTGTTGGTGGCCCAGTGTGAGTGGGGCTCTGCTGGACTTTCTGCAGGAGTTGCCAGGCTGCCACCTGTAAAGAAGAGGATGTGTCACCCATAACCTCCGCTGGAATTTCTCTCCGGGCTGAGGTGAGGAAGGAAAAAAAGGAGTGGTGGCCGGGAAAGGAGGGGTATCTCAGCCAGGGAAATGGAAAGCTTCCAGAAGAGCGCCCGGGGCCAGGACCATCCTGGCTGGCCTGCAGGCACCAAGTTGGCCTGCGTGCTGTCACTGGTGTGGCTCCACGGCCCTTCCTCTAGGCTTTCAAGCCCTTGTACATATTCAGGTGTTTTACCTGGGAAGGGTGGGAACAGTTCAGCAGCAGCTGGCCTGGGGCTCAGCTCACGTTTACTCACAGAGGCCTCAGCACGGTCCCCCAGCTTTGCAATGAGGACGCTTCTTGCGTGTGGGGGGCAGGGCTGCTGGCTGTATGGGAGATGATTCCCCACCTCTGACCAATTTCAGAATTCTTTACCGCTGGAGCAAGTGCCCTGATAGGGTTTTCCTCTGTATAACTGCTGGGTTCAGGTTTTTTTTTTTTCTTTTTTGGTTCAAGTTAGAATTTATTCATCTTTTATGTATTTATTGATATAAGCATGGAAATAATTCATTCATAGAAATACATCTGTGTGAAGGGAAGAACTTTTTTCTGTTTTATTTTTAAATTTTACTTCTAAAAATTTTGAAGTTTAATTATATTTATTTTTCTATACAGCAGGTTATTATTAGTTATCTATTTTATTCATATACATATATACAGGTCAATACCTATCTCCCAACTCATCTGACCACCAACACCCCATGGCTTCCCCGACTTGGTGTCCATACGTTTGTTCTCTACCTCTGTTTCTCTATTTCTGCCCTGCAAACCTGTTCATCTGTACCATATATCTAGGTTCCACATACATGCATTAAGACAGAATATTTGTTTTGCTCATTCTGAGTTACTTCATTCTGTATGACAGTCTCTAGATCCACCGACTTCTCTACAAATAACATAGTTTCCTTCCTTTTCATGGCTGAGTCATATCCCATTTTATATATGTACCACATCTTTATCCATTCTTCTGTCTGTGGGCATTTAGGTTGCTTCCATTACCTGGCTATTGTAAATAGTGCTGCAATGAACATTGTGGTGAATGTGTGTTTTTGATTTATGGTTTTCTCTGGGTATATGCCCAGAAGTGGGATTGCTGGATTCTATGGTAATTCTATTTCTAGTTTCTTTAAGGAAACTCCATACTGTTCTCCATAGTGACTGTATCAATTTACCTTCCCACCAATAGTGGAAGAGGGTTCCTTTTGTCCACACCCTCCCCAGAATTTGTTGTTTGTAGATTTTCTGATGACGCCTATTCTAACAGGTGTGAGGTGATACCTCATTGTCGTTTTGATTTGCATTTCTCTAATAATTAGTGGTGTTGAGCAGCTTTTCATGTGCGTCTTGGCCGTCTCTGTGACTTCTTTGAAGAAACGTCTATTTAGATCTTCTGCCCATTTTTGTATTGGGTTGTTTGTTTTATTAATATTAAGCTGCATGAGCTGTTTATATATATTGGAGATTAAACCTTTGTCCATTGATTCGTTTGCGAATGTTTTCGCCCATTCTGAGGCTTGCCTTTTTCCATTCCCGTATTTTTAACCAAAAAAGAAAGAAAGCAAAAGAAGCAGAACACTAATGTGCGTGAAATATTCCTCTTGAAACTGTCGTTTTGAAATATGGACGTCTTTTGAACTTTTTGGTCGATATATGACCCCAGGATTTGTTTTCAGGGCAGGTGTCATTTACAGGCCTCAATGATTTGGAATATCCACTGACCATTAGCGCTGGGATTAAAGCTGCTGTTGTGTGAAACGGCCACAAGGTGGCAGCAGTTCTCCCTTAGCAAATCTGGTTACTAAGGCAACAGAGCCTCAATGGAAGTCGTGTTCTAGATTGGAATTTAGAATGGAATGTGCCAGGATAAAGCCCCTCAAGTTTGTCTCACTACTTCTTGTTCGTGTTTTTAATTTAATTTTTTTATTTTTTATTACAGCAAGTTTGATTACAACGTTTGGCTTGTTGTAGGTGTGCAAGATATGGTTCTTTTACACATATACATAAGTCTGTTCTTTCTGGGACCCTTTTCCCATGTACGTTATGACAGAATGTTGAGTAGTCTTCTCTTGGCATTCTGTAGGTCTTTGGTGATTATATATTTCACCTGTGTTTGTATATGTCTCTTAACCCCAATATCGTAATGAATCCAATCCTCACACCTTTCCATTGGTGAACCATAAGTTTGTTTAATGAATCTGTGATTGCCCTTCTCCGTGGAAATATCTGCCCTGGTATCCGTTTTTAGGTAACACCTATAAGTGATATCCTATGATATGTGTCTTTCACTTTCTGACTTACTACAAGTCACGTGATTACGTGTAGCCTCATCTACGGTGCTGCAAATGGCATTGTGCCCTTTTTTTCCTTGTCTAATATTCTGTCTTAACGAGGTCCATTTTCTGCAATGTGATTCCCTGAGGGCTGAGGATTAGCTGACTTGGGCAGCCTGACCCTGCCGGCAAGCCCTCCCCAGGTGTGCCTGGGTTGAGGTCATTAGAAACAGCACTCCAGGCAGCAATAGCCCCTGCAGCTGTGCCTGACTCCATATTCTCTGCCCCGTCAGCAGTCTCGGGGCTGTGCTGGTGGGAGGGTGTGAGGGTCCACGGCTTTGTTGGTGGCCCGGTGTGAGTGGGGCTCTGCTGGACTTTCTGCAGGAGTTGCCAGGCTGCCACCTGTAAAGAAGAGGATGTGTCACCCATAACCTCCGCTGGAATTTCTCTCCAGGCTGAGGTGAGGAAGGAAAACAAGGAGTGGGGGCCGGGACAGGAGGGGTATCTCAGCCAGGGAAATGGAAAGCTTCCAGAAGAGCGCCCGGGGCCAGGACCATCCTGGCTGGCCTGCAGGCACCAAGTTGGCCTGCGTGCTGTCACTGGTGTGGCTCCACGGCCCTTCCTCTAGGCTTTCAAGCCCTTGTACATATTCAGGTGTTTTACCTGGGAAGGGTGGGAACAGTTCAGCAGCAGCTGGCCTGGGGCTCAGCTCACGTTTACTCACAGAGGCCTCGGCACGGTCCCCCAGCTTTGCAATGAGGATGCTCCTTGCGTGGGGGGGGCAGGGCTGCTGGCTGTATGGGAGATGATTCCCCACCTCTGACTAATTTCAGAATTGTTTACCACTGGAGCAAGTGCCCTGATAGGGTTTTCCTCTGTATAACTGCTGGGTTCAGGTTTTTTTTTTCTTTTTTGGTTCAAGTTAGAATTTATTCATCTTTATGTATTTATTGATATAAGCATGGAAATAATTCATTCATAGAAATACATCTGTGTGAAGGGAAGAACTTTTTTCTGTTTTATTTTTAAATTTTATTTCTAAAAATTTTGAAGTTTAATTATATTTATTTTTCTATACAGCAGGTTATTATTAGTTATCTATTTTATTCATATACATATATACAGGTCAATACCTATCTCCCAACTCATCTGACCACCAACACCCCATGGCTTCCCCGACTTGGTGTCCATACGTTTGTTCTCTACCTCTGTTTCTCTATTTCTTCCCTGCAAACCTGTTCATCTGTACCATATATCTAGGTTCCTCATACATGCATTAAGACAGAATATTTGTTTTGCTCATTCTGAGTTACTTCATTCTGTATGACAGTCTCTAGATCCACCGACTTCTCTACAAATAACATAGTTTCCTTCCTTTTCATGGCTGAGTCATATCCCATTTTATATATGTACCACATCTTTATCCATTCTTCTGTCTGTGGGCATTTAGTTTGCTTCCATTACCTGGCTATTGTAAATAGTGCTGCAATGAACATTGTGGTGAATGTGTGTTTTTGATTTATGGTTTTCTCTGGGTATATGCCCTGAAGTGGGATTGCTGGATTCTATGGTAATTCTATTTCTAGTTTCTTTAAGGAAACTCCATACTGTTCTCCATAGTGACTGTATCAATTTACCTTCCCACCAATAGTGGAAGAGGCTTCCTTTTGTCCACACCCTCCCCAGAATTTGTTGTTTGTAGATTTTCTGATGATGCCGATTCTAACAGGTGTGAGGTGATACCTCATTGTCGTTTTGATTTGCATTTCTCTAATAATTAGTGGTGTTGAGCAGCTTTTCATGTGCGTCTTGGCCGTCTCTGTGACTTCTTTGAAGAAACGTCTATTTAGATCTTCTGCCCATTTTTGTATTGGGTTGTTTGTTTTATTAATATTAAGCTGCATGAGCTGTTTATATATATTGGAGATTAAACCTTTGTCCATTGATTCGTTTGCGAATGTTTTCGCCCATTCTGAGGGTTGCCTTTTTCCATTCCCGTTTTTTTTTAACCAAAAAAGAAAGAAAGCAAAAGAGGCAGAACACTAATGTGCGTGAAATATTCCTCTTGAAACTGTCGTTTTGAAATATGGACGTCTTTTGAACTTTTTGGTCGATATATGACCCCAGGATTTGTTTTCAGGGCAGGTGTCATTTACAGGCCTCAATGATTTGGAATATCCACTGACCATTAGCGCTGGGATTAAAGCTGCTGTTGTGTGAAACGGCCACAAGGTGGCAGCAGTTCTCCCTTAGCAAATCTGTTTACTAGGGCAACAGAGCCTCAATGGAAGTCGTGTTCTAGATTGGAATTTAGAATGGAATGTGCCAGGAGAAAGCCCCTCAAGTTTGTCTCACTACTTCTTGTTCGTGTTTTTAATTTAATTTTTTATTTTTTATTACAGCAAGTTTGATTACAACGTTTGGCTTGTTGTAGGTGTGCAAGATGTGGTTCTTTTACACATATACATATGTCTGTTCTTTCTGGGACCCTTTTCCCATGTACGTTATGACAGAATGTTGAGTAGTCTTCTCTTGGCTTTCCGTAGGTATTTGGTGATTATATATTTCACCTGTGTTTGTATATGTCTCTTAACCCCAATATCGTAATGAATCCAATCCTCACACCTTTCCATTGGTGAACCATAAGTTTGTTTAATGAATCTGTGATTGCCCTTCTCCGTGGAAATATCTGCCCTGGTATCCGTTTTTAGGTAACACCTTTAAGTGATATCCTAGGATATGTGTCTTTCACTTTCTGACTTACTACAAGTCACATGATTACCTGTAGACTCATCTACGGTGCTGCAAATGGCATTGTGCCCTTTTTTTCCTTGGCTAATATTCTGTCTTAGCGAGGTCCATTTTCTGCAATGTGATTCCCTGAGGGCTGAGGATTAGCTGACCTGGGCAGCCTGACCCTGCCGGCAAGCCCTCCCCAGGTGTGCCTGGGTTGAGGTCAATAGAAACAGCACTCCAGACAGCAATAGCCCCTGCAGCTGTGCCTGACTCCATATTCTCTGCCCCGTCAGCAGTCTCGGTGCTGTGCTAGTGGGAGGGTGTGAGGGTCCACAGCTTTGTTGGTGGCCCAGTGTGAGTGGGGCTCTGCTGGACTTTCTGCAGGAGTTGCCAGGCTGCCACCTGCAAAGAAGAGGATGTGTCACCCATAACCTCCGCTGGAATTTCTCTCCGGGCTGAGGTGAGGAAGGAAAAAAAGGAGTGGTGGCCGGGACAGGAGGGGTATCTCAGCCAGGGAAATGGAAAGCTTCCAGAAGAGCGCCCGGGGCCAGGACCATCCTGGCTGGCCTGCAGGCACCAAGTTGGCCTGCGTGCTGTCACTGGTGTGGCTCCACGGCCCTTCCTCTAGGCTTTCAAGCCCTTGTACATATTCAGGTGTTTTACCTGGGAAGGGTGGGAACAGTTCAGCAGCAGCTGGCCTGGGGCTCAGCTCATGTTTACTCACAGAGGCCTCGGAACGGTCCCCCAGCTTTGCAATGAGGACGCTCCTTGCGTGGGGGGGGCAGGGCTGCTGGCTGTATGGGAGATGATTCCCCACCTCTGACCAATTTCAGAATTGTTTACCGCTGGAGCAAGTGCCCTGATAGGGTTTTCCTCTGTATAACTGCTGGGTTCAGGTTTTTTTTTTCTTTTTTGGTTCAAGTTAGAATTTATTCATCTTTTATGTATTTATTGATATAAGCATGGAAATAATTCATTCATAGAAATACATCTGTGTGAAGGGAAGAACTTTTTTCTGTTTTATTTTTAAATTTTACTTCTAAAAATTTTGAAGTTTAATTATATTTATTTTTCTATACAGCAGGTTATTATTAGTTATCTCTTTTATTCATATACATATATACAGGTCAATACCTATCTCCCAACTCATCTGACCACCAACACCCCATGGCTTCCCCGACTTGGTGTCCATACGTTTGTTCTCTACCTCTGTTTCTCTATTTCTGCCCTGCAAACCTGTTCATCTGTACCATATATCTAGGTTCCACATACATGCATTAAGACAGAATATTTGTTTTGCTCATTCTGAGTTACTTCATTCTGTATGACAGTCTCTAGATCCACCAACTTCTCTACAAATAACATAGTTTCCTTCCTTTTCATGGCTGAGTCATATCCCATTTTATATATGTACCACATCTTTATCCATTCTTCTGTCTGTGGGCATTTAGGTTGCTTCCATTACCTGGCTATTGTAAATAGTGCTGCAATGAACATTGTGGTGAATGTGTGTTTTTGATTTATGGTTTTCTCTGGGTATATGCCCAGAAGTGGGATTGCTGGATTCTATGGTAATTCTATTTCTAGTTTCTTTAAGGAAACTCCATACTGTTCTCCATAGTGACTGTATCAATTTACCTTCCCACCAATAGTGGAAGAGGGTTCCTTTTGTCCACACCCTCCCCAGAATTTGTTGTTTGTAGATTTTCTGATGACGCCGATTCTAACAGGTGTGAGGTGATACCTCATTGTCGTTTTGATTTGCATTTCTCTAATAATTAGTGGTGTTGAGCAGCTTTTCATGTGCGTCTTGGCCGTCTCTGTGACTTCTTTGAAGAAACGTCTATTTAGATCTTCTGCCCATTTTTGTATTGGGTTGTTTGTTTTATTAATATTAAGCTGCATGAGCTGTTTATATATATTGGAGATTAAACCTTTGTCCATTGATTCGTTTGCGAATGTTTTCGCCCATTCTGAGGGTTGCCTTTTTCCATTCCCGTTTTTTTTAACCAAAAAAAGAAAGAAAGCAAAAGAAGCAGAACACTAATGTGCGTGAAATATTCCTCTTGAAACTGTCGTTTTGAAATATGGACGTCTTTTGAACTTTTTGGTCGATATATGACCCCAGGATTTGTTTTCAGGGCAGGTGTCATTTACAGGCCTCAATGATTTGGAATATCCACTGACCATTAGCGCTGGGATTAAAGCTGCTGTTGTGTGAAATGGCCACAAGGTGGCAGCAGTTCTCCCTTAGCAAATCTGTTTACTAGGGCAACAGAGCCTCAATGGAAGCCGTGTTCTAGATTGGAATTTAGAATGGAATGTGCCAGGAGAAAGCCACTCAAGTTTGTTTCACAACTTCTTGTTCGTGTTTTCAATTTAATTTTTAATTTTTTATTACAGCAAGTTTGATTACAACGTTTGGCTTGTTGTAGGTGTGCAAGATGTGGTTCTTTTACACATATACATATGTCTGTTCTTTCTGGGACCCTTTTCCCATGTACGTTATGACAGAATGTTGAGTAGTCTTCTCTTGGCATTCCGTAGGTATTTGGTGATTATATATTTCACCTGTGTTTGTATATGTCTCTTAACCCCAATATCGTAATGAATCCAATCCTCACACCTTTCCATTGGTGAACCATAAGTTTGTTTAATGAATCTGTGATTGCCCTTCTCCGTGGAAATATCTGCCCTGGTATCCGTTTTTAGGTAACACCTTTAAGTGATATCCTAGGATATGTGTCTTTCACTTTCTGACTTACTACAAGTCACATGATTACCTGTAGACTCATCTACGGTGCTGCAAATGGCATTGTGCCCTTTTTTTCCTTGGCTAATATTCTGTCTTAGCGAGGTCCATTTTCTGCAATGTGATTCCCTGAGGGCTGAGGATTAGCTGACCTGGGCAGCCTGACCCTGCCGGCAAGCCCTCCCCAGGTGTGCCTGGGTTGAGGTCAATAGAAACAGCACTCCAGACAGCAATAGCCCCTGCAGCTGTGCCTGACTCCATATTCTCTGCCCCGTCAGCAGTCTCGGTGCTGTGCTAGTGGGAGGGTGTGAGGGTCCACAGCTTTGTTGGTGGCCCAGTGTGAGTGGGGCTCTGCTGGACTTTCTGCAGGAGTTGCCAGGCTGCCACCTGTAAAGAAGAGGATGTGTCACCCATAACCTCCGCTGGAATTTCTCTCCGGGCTGAGGTGAGGAAGGAAAAAAAGGAGTGGTGGCCGGGAAAGGAGGGGTATCTCAGCCAGGGAAATGGAAAGCTTCCAGAAGAGCGCCCGGGGCCAGGACCATCCTGGCTGGCCTGCAGGCACCAAGTTGGCCTGCGTGCTGTCACTGGTGTGGCTCCACGGCCCTTCCTCTAGGCTTTCAAGCCCTTGTACATATTCAGGTGTTTTACCTGGGAAGGGTGGGAACAGTTCAGCAGCAGCTGGCCTGGGGCTCAGCTCACGTTTACTCACAGAGGCCTCAGCACGGTCCCCCAGCTTTGCAATGAGGACGCTTCTTGCGTGTGGGGGGCAGGGCTGCTGGCTGTATGGGAGATGATTCCCCACCTCTGACCAATTTCAGAATTCTTTACCGCTGGAGCAAGTGCCCTGATAGGGTTTTCCTCTGTATAACTGCTGGGTTCAGGTTTTTTTTTTTTCTTTTTTGGTTCAAGTTAGAATTTATTCATCTTTTATGTATTTATTGATATAAGCATGGAAATAATTCATTCATAGAAATACATCTGTGTGAAGGGAAGAACTTTTTTCTGTTTTATTTTTAAATTTTACTTCTAAAAATTTTGAAGTTTAATTATATTTATTTTTCTATACAGCAGGTTATTATTAGTTATCTATTTTATTCATATACATATATACAGGTCAATACCTATCTCCCAACTCATCTGACCACCAACACCCCATGGCTTCCCCGACTTGGTGTCCATACGTTTGTTCTCTACCTCTGTTTCTCTATTTCTGCCCTGCAAACCTGTTCATCTGTACCATATATCTAGGTTCCACATACATGCATTAAGACAGAATATTTGTTTTGCTCATTCTGAGTTACTTCATTCTGTATGACAGTCTCTAGATCCACCGACTTCTCTACAAATAACATAGTTTCCTTCCTTTTCATGGCTGAGTCATATCCCATTTTATATATGTACCACATCTTTATCCATTCTTCTGTCTGTGGGCATTTAGGTTGCTTCCATTACCTGGCTATTGTAAATAGTGCTGCAATGAACATTGTGGTGAATGTGTGTTTTTGATTTATGGTTTTCTCTGGGTATATGCCCAGAAGTGGGATTGCTGGATTCTATGGTAATTCTATTTCTAGTTTCTTTAAGGAAACTCCATACTGTTCTCCATAGTGACTGTATCAATTTACCTTCCCACCAATAGTGGAAGAGGGTTCCTTTTGTCCACACCCTCCCCAGAATTTGTTGTTTGTAGATTTTCTGATGACGCCTATTCTAACAGGTGTGAGGTGATACCTCATTGTCGTTTTGATTTGCATTTCTCTAATAATTAGTGGTGTTGAGCAGCTTTTCATGTGCGTCTTGGCCGTCTCTGTGACTTCTTTGAAGAAACGTCTATTTAGATCTTCTGCCCATTTTTGTATTGGGTTGTTTGTTTTATTAATATTAAGCTGCATGAGCTGTTTATATATATTGGAGATTAAACCTTTGTCCATTGATTCGTTTGCGAATGTTTTCGCCCATTCTGAGGCTTGCCTTTTTCCATTCCCGTATTTTTAACCAAAAAAGAAAGAAAGCAAAAGAAGCAGAACACTAATGTGCGTGAAATATTCCTCTTGAAACTGTCGTTTTGAAATATGGACGTCTTTTGAACTTTTTGGTCGATATATGACCCCAGGATTTGTTTTCAGGGCAGGTGTCATTTACAGGCCTCAATGATTTGGAATATCCACTGACCATTAGCGCTGGGATTAAAGCTGCTGTTGTGTGAAACGGCCACAAGGTGGCAGCAGTTCTCCCTTAGCAAATCTGGTTACTAAGGCAACAGAGCCTCAATGGAAGTCGTGTTCTAGATTGGAATTTAGAATGGAATGTGCCAGGATAAAGCCCCTCAAGTTTGTCTCACTACTTCTTGTTCGTGTTTTTAATTTAATTTTTTTATTTTTTATTACAGCAAGTTTGATTACAACGTTTGGCTTGTTGTAGGTGTGCAAGATATGGTTCTTTTACACATATACATAAGTCTGTTCTTTCTGGGACCCTTTTCCCATGTACGTTATGACAGAATGTTGAGTAGTCTTCTCTTGGCATTCTGTAGGTCTTTGGTGATTATATATTTCACCTGTGTTTGTATATGTCTCTTAACCCCAATATCGTAATGAATCCAATCCTCACACCTTTCCATTGGTGAACCATAAGTTTGTTTAATGAATCTGTGATTGCCCTTCTCCGTGGAAATATCTGCCCTGGTATCCGTTTTTAGGTAACACCTATAAGTGATATCCTATGATATGTGTCTTTCACTTTCTGACTTACTACAAGTCACGTGATTACGTGTAGCCTCATCTACGGTGCTGCAAATGGCATTGTGCCCTTTTTTTCCTTGTCTAATATTCTGTCTTAACGAGGTCCATTTTCTGCAATGTGATTCCCTGAGGGCTGAGGATTAGCTGACTTGGGCAGCCTGACCCTGCCGGCAAGCCCTCCCCAGGTGTGCCTGGGTTGAGGTCATTAGAAACAGCACTCCAGGCAGCAATAGCCCCTGCAGCTGTGCCTGACTCCATATTCTCTGCCCCGTCAGCAGTCTCGGGGCTGTGCTGGTGGGAGGGTGTGAGGGTCCACGGCTTTGTTGGTGGCCCGGTGTGAGTGGGGCTCTGCTGGACTTTCTGCAGGAGTTGCCAGGCTGCCACCTGTAAAGAAGAGGATGTGTCACCCATAACCTCCGCTGGAATTTCTCTCCAGGCTGAGGTGAGGAAGGAAAACAAGGAGTGGGGGCCGGGACAGGAGGGGTATCTCAGCCAGGGAAATGGAAAGCTTCCAGAAGAGCGCCCGGGGCCAGGACCATCCTGGCTGGCCTGCAGGCACCAAGTTGGCCTGCGTGCTGTCACTGGTGTGGCTCCACGGCCCTTCCTCTAGGCTTTCAAGCCCTTGTACATATTCAGGTGTTTTACCTGGGAAGGGTGGGAACAGTTCAGCAGCAGCTGGCCTGGGGCTCAGCTCACGTTTACTCACAGAGGCCTCGGCACGGTCCCCCAGCTTTGCAATGAGGATGCTCCTTGCGTGGGGGGGGCAGGGCTGCTGGCTGTATGGGAGATGATTCCCCACCTCTGACTAATTTCAGAATTGTTTACCACTGGAGCAAGTGCCCTGATAGGGTTTTCCTCTGTATAACTGCTGGGTTCAGGTTTTTTTTTTCTTTTTTGGTTCAAGTTAGAATTTATTCATCTTTATGTATTTATTGATATAAGCATGGAAATAATTCATTCATAGAAATACATCTGTGTGAAGGGAAGAACTTTTTTCTGTTTTATTTTTAAATTTTATTTCTAAAAATTTTGAAGTTTAATTATATTTATTTTTCTATACAGCAGGTTATTATTAGTTATCTATTTTATTCATATACATATATACAGGTCAATACCTATCTCCCAACTCATCTGACCACCAACACCCCATGGCTTCCCCGACTTGGTGTCCATACGTTTGTTCTCTACCTCTGTTTCTCTATTTCTTCCCTGCAAACCTGTTCATCTGTACCATATATCTAGGTTCCTCATACATGCATTAAGACAGAATATTTGTTTTGCTCATTCTGAGTTACTTCATTCTGTATGACAGTCTCTAGATCCACCGACTTCTCTACAAATAACATAGTTTCCTTCCTTTTCATGGCTGAGTCATATCCCATTTTATATATGTACCACATCTTTATCCATTCTTCTGTCTGTGGGCATTTAGTTTGCTTCCATTACCTGGCTATTGTAAATAGTGCTGCAATGAACATTGTGGTGAATGTGTGTTTTTGATTTATGGTTTTCTCTGGGTATATGCCCTGAAGTGGGATTGCTGGATTCTATGGTAATTCTATTTCTAGTTTCTTTAAGGAAACTCCATACTGTTCTCCATAGTGACTGTATCAATTTACCTTCCCACCAATAGTGGAAGAGGCTTCCTTTTGTCCACACCCTCCCCAGAATTTGTTGTTTGTAGATTTTCTGATGATGCCGATTCTAACAGGTGTGAGGTGATACCTCATTGTCGTTTTGATTTGCATTTCTCTAATAATTAGTGGTGTTGAGCAGCTTTTCATGTGCGTCTTGGCCGTCTCTGTGACTTCTTTGAAGAAACGTCTATTTAGATCTTCTGCCCATTTTTGTATTGGGTTGTTTGTTTTATTAATATTAAGCTGCATGAGCTGTTTATATATATTGGAGATTAAACCTTTGTCCATTGATTCGTTTGCGAATGTTTTCGCCCATTCTGAGGGTTGCCTTTTTCCATTCCCGTTTTTTTTTAACCAAAAAAGAAAGAAAGCAAAAGAGGCAGAACACTAATGTGCGTGAAATATTCCTCTTGAAACTGTCGTTTTGAAATATGGACGTCTTTTGAACTTTTTGGTCGATATATGACCCCAGGATTTGTTTTCAGGGCAGGTGTCATTTACAGGCCTCAATGATTTGGAATATCCACTGACCATTAGCGCTGGGATTAAAGCTGCTGTTGTGTGAAACGTCCACAAGGTGGCAGCAGTTCTCCCTTAGCAAATCTGTTTACTAGGGCAACAGAGCCTCAATGGAAGTCGTGTTCTAGATTGGAATTTAGAATGGAATGTGCCAGGAGAAAGCCCCTCAAGTTTGTCTCACTACTTCTTGTTCGTGTTTTTAATTTAATTTTTTATTTTTTATTACAGCAAGTTTGATTACAACGTTTGGCTTGTTGTAGGTGTGCAAGATATGGTTCTTTTACACATATACATAAGTCTGTTCTTTCTGGGACCCTTTTCCCATGTACGTTATGACAGAATGTTGAGTAGTCTTCTCTTGGCATTCTGTAGGTCTTTGGTGATTATATATTTCACCTGTGTTTGTATATGTCTCTTAACCCCAATATCGTAATGAATCCAATCCTCACACCTTTCCATTGGTGAACCATAAGTTTGTTTAATGAATCTGTGATTGCCCTTCTCCGTGGAAATATCTGCCCTGGTATCCGTTTTTAGGTAACACCTATAAGTGATATCCTATGATATGTGTCTTTCACTTTCTGACTTACTACAAGTCACGTGATTACGTGTAGCCTCATCTACGGTGCTGCAAATGGCATTGTGCCCTTTTTTTCCTTGTCTAATATTCTGTCTTAACGAGGTCCATTTTCTGCAATGTGATTCCCTGAGGGCTGAGGATTAGCTGACTTGGGCAGCCTGACCCTGCCGGCAAGCCCTCCCCAGGTGTGCCTGTGTTGAGGTCATTAGAAACAGCACTCCAGGCAGCAATAGCCCCTGCAGCTGTGCCTGACTCCATATTCTCTGCCCCGTCAGCAGTCTCGGGGCTGTGCTGGTGGGAGGGTGTGAGGGTCCACGGCTTTGTTGGTGGCCCGGTGTGAGTGGGGCTCTGCTGGACTTTCTGCAGGAGTTGCCAGGCTGCCACCTGTAAAGAAGAGGATGTGTCACCCATAACCTCCGCTGGAATTTCTCTCCAGGCTGAGGTGAGGAAGGAAAACAAGGAGTGGGGGCCGGGACAGGAGGGGTATCTCAGCCAGGGAAATGGAAAGCTTCCAGAAGAGCGCCCGGGGCCAGGACCATCCTGGCTGGCCTGCAGGCACCAAGTTGGCCTGCGTGCTGTCACTGGTGTGGCTCCACGGCCCTTCCTCTAGGCTTTCAAGCCCTTGTACATATTCAGGTGTTTTACCTGGGAAGGGTGGGAACAGTTCAGCAGCAGCTGGCCTGGGGCTCAGCTCACGTTTACTCACAGAGGCCTCGGCACGGTCCCCCAGCTTTGCAATGAGGATGCTCCTTGCGTGGGGGGGGCAGGGCTGCTGGCTGTATGGGAGATGATTCCCCACCTCTGACTAATTTCAGAATTGTTTACCACTGGAGCAAGTGCCCTGATAGGGTTTTCCTCTGTATAACTGCTGGGTTCAGGTTTTTTTTTTCTTTTTTGGTTCAAGTTAGAATTTATTCATCTTTATGTATTTATTGATATAAGCATGGAAATAATTCATTCATAGAAATACATCTGTGTGAAGGGAAGAACTTTTTTCTGTTTTATTTTTAAATTTTATTTCTAAAAATTTTGAAGTTTAATTATATTTATTTTTCTATACAGCAGGTTATTATTAGTTATCTATTTTATTCATATACATATATACAGGTCAATACCTATCTCCCAACTCATCTGACCACCAACACCCCATGGCTTCCCCGACTTGGTGTCCATACGTTTGTTCTCTACCTCTGTTTCTCTATTTCTTCCCTGCAAACCTGTTCATCTGTACCATATATCTAGGTTCCTCATACATGCATTAAGACAGAATATTTGTTTTGCTCATTCTGAGTTACTTCATTCTGTATGACAGTCTCTAGATCCACCGACTTCTCTACAAATAACATAGTTTCCTTCCTTTTCATGGCTGAGTCATATCCCATTTTATATATGTACCACATCTTTATCCATTCTTCTGTCTGTGGGCATTTAGTTTGCTTCCATTACCTGGCTATTGTAAATAGTGCTGCAATGAACATTGTGGTGAATGTGTGTTTTTGATTTATGGTTTTCTCTGGGTATATGCCCTGAAGTGGGATTGCTGGATTCTATGGTAATTCTATTTCTAGTTTCTTTAAGGAAACTCCATACTGTTCTCCATAGTGACTGTATCAATTTACCTTCCCACCAATAGTGGAAGAGGCTTCCTTTTGTCCACACCCTCCCCAGAATTTGTTGTTTGTAGATTTTCTGATGATGCCGATTCTAACAGGTGTGAGGTGATACCTCATTGTCGTTTTGATTTGCATTTCTCTAATAATTAGTGGTGTTGAGCAGCTTTTCATGTGCGTCTTGGCCGTCTCTGTGACTTCTTTGAAGAAACGTCTATTTAGATCTTCTGCCCATTTTTGTATTGGGTTGTTTGTTTTATTAATATTAAGCTGCATGAGCTGTTTATATATATTGGAGATTAAACCTTTGTCCATTGATTCGTTTGCGAATGTTTTCGCCCATTCTGAGGGTTGCCTTTTTCCATTCCCGTTTTTTTTTAACCAAAAAAGAAAGAAAGCAAAAGAGGCAGAACACTAATGTGCGTGAAATATTCCTCTTGAAACTGTCGTTTTGAAATATGGACGTCTTTTGAACTTTTTGGTCGATATATGACCCCAGGATTTGTTTTCAGGGCAGGTGTCATTTACAGGCCTCAATGATTTGGAATATCCACTGACCATTAGCGCTGGGATTAAAGCTGCTGTTGTGTGAAACGGCCACAAGGTGGCAGCAGTTCTCCCTTAGCAAATCTGTTTACTAGGGCAACAGAGCCTCAATGGAAGTCGTGTTCTAGATTGGAATTTAGAATGGAATGTGCCAGGAGAAAGCCCCTCAAGTTTGTCTCACTACTTCTTGTTCGTGTTTTTAATTTAATTTTTTATTTTTTATTACAGCAAGTTTGATTACAACGTTTGGCTTGTTGTAGGTGTGCAAGATATGGTTCTTTTACACATATACATAATTCTGTTCTTTCTGGGACCCTTTTCCCATGTACGTTATGACAGAATGTTGAGTAGTCTTCTCTTGGCATTCTGTAGGTCTTTGGTGATTATATATTTCACCTGTGTTTGTATATGTGTCTTAACCCCAATATCGTAATGAATCCAATCCTCACACCTTTCCATTGGTGAACCATAAGTTTGTTTAATGAATCTGTGATTGCCCTTCTCCGTGGAAATATCTGCCCTGGTATCCGTTTTTAGGTAACACCTATAAGTGATATCCTACGATATGGGTCTTTCACTTTCTGACTTACTACAAGTCACGTGATTACGTGTAGACTCATCTACGGTGCTGCAAATGGCATTGTGCCCTTTTTTTCCTTGTCTAATATTCTGTCTTAGCGAGGTCCATTTTCTGCAATGTGATTCCCTGAGGGCTGAGGATTAGCTGACCTGGGCAGCCTGACCCTGCCGGCAAGCCCTCCCCAGGTGTGCCTGGGTTGAGGTCAATAGAAACAGCACTCCAGGCAGCAATAGCCCCTGCAGCTGTGCCTGACTCCATATTCTCTGCCCCGTCAGCAGTCTCGGGGCTGTGCTGGTGGGAGGGTGTGAGGGTCCACGGCTTTGTTGGTGGCCCGGTGTGAGTGGGGCTCTGCTGGACTTTCTGCAGGAGTTGCCAGGCTGCCACCTGTAAAGAAGAGGATGTGTCACCCATAACCTCCGCTGGAATTTCTCTCCGGGCTGAGGTGAGGAAGGAAAACAAGGAGTGGTGGCCGGGACAGGAGGGGTATCTCAGGCAGGGAAATGGAAAGCTTCCAGAAGAGCGCCCGGGGCCAGGACCATCCTGGCTGGCCTGCAGGCACCAAGTTGGCCTGCGTGCTGTCACTGGTGTGGCTCCACGGCCCTTCCTCTAGGCTTTCAAGCCCTTGTACATATTCAGGTGTTTTACCTGGGAAGGGTGGGAACAGTTCAGCAGCAGCTGGCCTGGGGCTCAGCTCACGTTTACTCACAGAGGCCTCGGCACGGTCCCCCAGCTTTGCAATGAGGACGCTCCTTGCGTGGGGGGGGCAGGGCTGCTGGCTGTATGGGAGATGATTCCCCACCTCTGACCAATTTCAGAATTCTTTACCGCTGGAGCAAGTGCCCTGATAGGGTTTTCCTCTGTATAACTGCTGGGTTCAGGTTTTTTTTTTCTTTTTTGGTTCAAGTTAGAATTTATTCATCTTTTATGTATTTATTGATATAAGCATGGAAATAATTCCTTCATAGAAATACATCTGTGTGAAGGGAAGAACTTTTTTCTGTTTTATTTTTAAATTTTATTTCTAAAAATTTTGAAGTTTAATTACATTTATTTTTCTATACAGCAGGTTATTATTAGTTATCTATTTTATTCATATACATATATACAGGTCAATACCTATCTCCCAACTCATCTGACCACCAACACCCCATGGCTTCCCCGACTTGGTGTCCATACGTTTGTTCTCTACCTCTGTTTCTCTATTTCTGCCCTGCAAACCTGTTCATCTGTACCATATATCTAGGTTCCACATACATGCATTAAGACAGAATATTTGTTTTGCTCATTCTGAGTTACTTCATTCTGTATGACAGTCTCTAGATCCACCGACTTCTCTACAAATAACATAGTTTCCTTCCTTTTCATGGCTGAGTCATATCCCATTTTATATATGTACCACATCTTTATCCATTCTTCTGTCTGTGGGCATTTAGGTTGCTTCCATTACCTGGCTATTGTAAATAGTGCTGCAATGAACATTGTGGTGAATGTGTGTTTTTGATTTATGGTTTTCTCTGGGTATATGCCCAGAAGTGGGATTGCTGGATTCTATGGTAATTCTATTTCTAGTTTCTTTAAGGAAACTCCATACTGTTCTCCATAGTGACTGTATCAATTTACCTTCCCACCAATAGTGGAAGAGGCTTCCTTTTGTCCACACCCTCCCCAGAATTTGTTGTTTGTAGATTTTCTGATGATGCCGATTCTAACAGGTGTGAGGTGATACCTCATTGTCGTTTTGATTTGCATTTCTCTAATAATTAGTGGTGTTGAGCAGCTTTTCATGTGCGTCTTGGCCGTCTCTGTGACTTCTTTGAAGAAACGTCTATTTAGATCTTCTGCCCATTTTTGTATTGGGTTGTTTGTTTTATTAATATTAAGCTGCGTGAGATGTTTATATATATTGGAGATTAAACCTTTGTCCATTGATTCGTTTGCGAATGTTTTCGCCCATTCTGAGGGTTGCCTTTTTCCATTCCCGTTTTTTTTAACCAAAAAAGAAAGAAAGCAAAAGAGGCAGAACACTAATGTGCGTGAAATATTCCTCTTGAAACTGTCGTTTTGAAATATGGACGTCTTTTGAACTTTTTGGTCGATATATGACCCCAGGATTTGTTTTCAGGGCAGGTGTCATTTACAGGCCTCAATGATTTGGAATATCCACTGACCATTAGCGCTGGGATTAAAGCTGCTGTTGTGTGAAACGGCCACAAGGTGGCAGCAGTTCTCCCTTAGCAAATCTGTTTACTAGGGCAACAGAGCCTCAATGGAAGCCGTGTTCTAGATTGGAATTTAGAATGGAATGTGCCAGGAGAAAGCCCCTCAAGTTTGTCTCACTACTTCTTGTTCGTGTTTTCAATTTAATTTTTAATTTTTTATTACAGCAAGTTTGATTACAACGTTTGGCTTGTTGTAGGTGTGCAAGATGTGGTTCTTTTAAACATATACATATGTCTGTTCTTCCTGGGACCCTTTACCCATGTACGTTATGACAGAATGTTGAGTAGTCTTCTCTTGGCATTCTGTAGGTCTTTGGTGATTATATATTTCACCTGTGTTTGTATATGTCTGTTAACCCCAATATCATAATGATCCAATCCTCACACCTTTCCATTGGTGAACCATAAGTTTGTTTAATGAATCTGTGATTGCCCTTCTCCGTGGAAATATCTGCCCTGGTATCCGTTTTTAGGTAACACCGATAAGTGATATCCTAGGATATGTGTCTTTCACTTTCTGACTTACTACAAGTCACGTGATTACGTGTAGACTCATCTACGGTGCTGCAAATGCCATTGTGCCCTTTTTTTCCTTGTCTAATATTCTGTCTTAGCGAGGTCCATTTTCTGCAATGTGATTCCCTGAGGGCTGAGGATTAGCTGACCTGGGCAGCCTGACCCTGCCGGCAAGCCCTCCCCAGGTGTGCCTGGCTTGAGGTCAATAGAAACAGCACTCCAGGCAGCAATAGCCCCTGCAGCTGTGCCTGACTCCATATTCTCTGCCCCGTCAGCAGTCTCGGGGCTGTGCTGGTGGGAGGGTGTGAGGGTCCACGGCTTTGTTGGTGGCCCGGTGTGAGTGGGGCTCTGCTGGACTTTCTGCAGGAGTTGCCAGGCTGCCACCTGTAAAGAAGAGGATGTGTCACCCATAACCTCCCCTGGAATTTCTCTCCGGGCTGAGGTGAGGAAGGAAAACAAGGAGTGGTGGCCGGGACAGGAGGGGTATCTCAGCCAGGGAAATGGAAAGCTTCCAGAAGAGCGCCCGGGGCCAGGACCATCCTGGCTGGCCTGCAGGCACCAAGTTGGCCTGCGTGCTGTCACTGGTGTGGCTCCACGGCCCTTCCTCTAGGCTTTCAAGCCCTTGTACATATTCAGGTGTTTTACCTGGGAAGGGTGGGAACAGTTCAGCAGCAGCTGGCCTGGGGCTCAGCTCACGTTTACTCACAGAGGCCTCGGCACTGTCCCCCAACTTTGCAATGAGGACGCTCCTTGCGTGGGGGGGGGCAGGGCTGCTGGCTGTATGGGAGATGATTCCCCACCTCTGACCAATTTCAGAATTCTTTACCGCTGGAGCAAGTGCCCTGATAGGGTTTTCCTCTGTATAACTGCTGGGTTCAGGTTTTTTTTTTTCTTTTTTGGTTCAAGTTAGAATTTATTCATCTTTTATGTATTTATTGATATAAGCATGGAAATAATTCATTCATAGAAATACATCTGTGTGAAGGGAAGAACTTTTTTCTGTTTTATTTTTAAATTTTACTTCTAAAAATTTTGAAGTTTAATTATATTTATTTTTCTATACAGCAGGTTATTATTAGTTATCTCTTTTATTCATATACATATATACAGGTCAATACCTATCTCCCAACTCATCTGACCACCAACACCCCATGGCTTCCCCGACTTGGTGTCCATACGTTTGTTCTCTACCTCTGTTTCTCTATTTCTTCCCTGTAAAACCTGTTCATCTGTACCATATATCTAGGTTCCACATACATGCATTAAGACAGAATATTTGTTTTGCTCATTCTGAGTTACTTCATTCTGTATGACAGTCTCTAGATCCACCGACTTCTCTACAAATAACATAGTTTCCTTCCTTTTCATGGCTGAGTCATATCCCATTTTATATATGTACCACATCTTTATCCATTCTTCTGTCTGTGGGCATTTAGGTTGCTTCCATTACCTGGCTATTGTAAATAGTGCTGCAATGAACATTGTGGTGAATGTGTGTTTTTGATTTATGGTTTTCTCTGGGTATATGCCCAGAAGTGGGATTGCTGGATTCTATGGTAATTCTATTTCTAGTTTCTTTAAGGAAACTCCATACTGTTCTCCATAGTGACTGTATCAATTTACCTTCCCACCAATAGTGGAAGAGGCTTCCTTTTGTCCACACCCTCCCCAGAATTTGTTGTTTGTAGATTTTCTGATGACGCCGATTCTAACAGGTGTGAGGTGATACCTCATTGTCGTTTTGATTTGCATTTCTCTAATAATTAGTGGTGTTGAGCAGCTTTTCATGTGCGTCTTGGCCGTCTCTGTGACTTCTTTGAAGAAACGTCTATTTAGATCTTCTGCCCATTTTTGTATTGGGTTGTTTGTTTTATTAATATTAAGCTGCGTGAGCTGTTTATATATATTGGAGATTAAACCTTTGTCCATTGATTCGTTTGCGAACGTTTTCGCCCATTCTGAGGGTTGCCTGTTTCCATTCCCGTTTTTTTTTTAACCAAAAAATAAAGAAAGCAAAAGAAGCAGAACACTAATGTGCGTGAAATATGCCTCTTGAAACTGTCGTTTTGAAATAAGTACGTCTTTTGAACTTTTTGGTCGATATATGACCCAAGGATTTGTTTTCAGGGCAGGTGTCATTTACAGGCCTGCAATGATTTGGAATATCCACTGACTATTAGCGCTGGGATTAAAGCTGCTGTTGTGTGAAACGTCCACAAGGTGGCAGCAGTTCTCCCTTAGCAAATCTGGTTACTAAGGCAACAGAGCCTCAATGGAAGTCGTGTTCTAGATTGGAATTTAGAATGGAATGTGCCAGGAGAAAGCCCCTCAAGTTTGTTTCACTACTTCTTGTTCGTGTTTTTAATTTAATTTTTTTATGTTTTATTAAAGCAAGTTTGATTACAACGTTTGGCTTGTTGTAGGTGTGCAAGATATGGTTCTTTTACACATATACATAAGTCTGTTCTTTCTGGGACCCTTTTCCCATGTACGTTATGACAGAATGTTGAGTAGTCTTCTCTTGGCATTCTGTAGGTCTTTGGTGATTATATATTTCACCTGTGTTTGTATATGTCTCTTAACCCCAATATCGTAATGAATCCAATCCTCACACCTTTCCATTGGTGAACCATAAGTTTGTTTAATGAATCTGTGATTGCCCTTCTCCGTGGAAATATCTGCCCTGGTATCCGTTTTTAGGTAACACCTATAAGTGATATCCTATGATATGTGTCTTTCACTTTCTGACTTACTACAAGTCACGTGATTACGTGTAGACTCATCTACGGTGCTGCAAATGGCATTGTGCCCTTTTTTTCCTTGTCTAATATTCTGTCTTAGCGAGGTCCATTTTCTGCAATGTGATTCCCTGAGGGCTGAGGATTAGCTGACCTGGGCAGCCTGACCCTGCCGGCAAGCCCTCCCCAGGTGTGCCTGGGTTGAGGTCAATAGAAACAGCACTCCAGGCAGCAATAGCCCCTGCAGCTGTGCCTGACTCCATATTCTCTGCCCCGTCAGCAGTCTCGGGGCTGTGCTGGTGGGAGGGTGTGAGGGTCCACGGCTTTGTTGGTGGCCCGGTGTGAGTGGGGCTCTGCTGGACTTTCTGCAGGAGTTGCCAGGCTGCCACCTGTAAAGAAGAGGATGTGTCACCCATAACCTCCGCTGGAATTTCTCTCCGGGCTGAGGTGAGGAAGGAAAACAAGGAGTGGGGGCCGGGACAGGAGGGGTATCTCAGCCAGGGAAATGGAAAGCTTCCAGAAGAGCGCCCGGGGCCAGGACCATCCTGGCTGGCCTTCAGGCACCAAGTTGGCCTGCGTGCTGTCACTGGTGTGGCTCCACGGCCCTTCCTCTAGGCTTTCAAGCCCTTGTACATATTCAGGTGTTTTACCTGGGAAGGGTGGGAACAGTTCAGCAGCAGCTGGCCTGGGGCTCAGCTCACGTTTACTCACAGAGGCCTCGGCACGGTCCCCCAGCTTTGCAATGAGGATGCTCCTTGCGTGGGGGGGGCAGGGCTGCTGGCTGTATGGGAGATGATTCCCCACCTCTGACTAATTTCAGAATTGTTTACCGCTGGAGCAAGTGCCCTGATAGGGTTTTCCTCTGTATAACTGCTGGGTTCAGGTTTTTTTTTTCTTTTTTGGTTCAAGTTAGAATTTATTCATCTTTATGTATTTATTGATATAAGCATGGAAATAATTCATTCATAGAAATACATCTGTGTGAAGGGAAGAACTTTTTTCTGTTTTATTTTTAAATTTTATTTCTAAAAATTTTGAAGTTTAATTATATTTATTTTTCTATACAGCAGGTTATTATTAGTTATCTATTTTATTCATATACATATATACAGGTCAATACCTATCTCCCAACTCATCTGACCACCAACACCCCATGGCTTCCCCGACTTGGTGTCCATACGTTTGTTCTCTACCTCTGTTTCTCTATTTCTTCCCTGCAAACCTGTTCATCTGTACCATATATCTAGGTTCCTCATACATGCATTAAGACAGAATATTTGTTTTGCTCATTCTGAGTTACTTCATTCTGTATGACAGTCTCTAGATCCACCGACTTCTCTACAAATAACATAGTTTCCTTCCTTTTCATGGCTGAGTCATATCCCATTTTATATATGTACCACATCTTTATCCATTCTTCTGTCTGTGGGCATTTAGTTTGCTTCCATTACCTGGCTATTGTAAATAGTGCTGCAATGAACATTGTGGTGAATGTGTGTTTTTGATTTATGGTTTTCTCTGGGTATATGCCCAGAAGTGGGATTGCTGGATTCTATGGTAATTCTATTTCTAGTTTCTTTAAGGAAACTCCATACTGTTCTCCATAGTGACTGTATCAATTTACCTTCCCACCAATAGTGGAAGAGGCTTCCTTTTGTCCACACCCTCCCCAGAATTTGTTGTTTGTAGATTTTCTGATGATGCCGATTCTAACAGGTGTGAGGTGATACCTCATTGTCGTTTTGATTTGCATTTCTCTAATAATTAGTGGTGTTGAGCAGCTTTTCATGTGCGTCTTGGCCGTCTCTGTGACTTCTTTGAAGAAACGTCTATTTAGATCTTCTGCCCATTTTTGTATTGGGTTGTTTGTTTTATTAATATTAAGCTGCGTGAGATGTTTATATATATTGGAGATTAAACCTTTGTCCATTGATTCGTTTGCGAATGTTTTCGCCCATTCTGAGGGTTGCCTTTTTCCATTCCCGTTTTTTTTAACCAAAAAAGAAAGAAAGCAAAAGAGGCAGAACACTAATGTGCGTGAAATATTCCTCTTGAAACTGTCGTTTTGAAATATGGACGTCTTTTGAACTTTTTGGTCGATATATGACCCCAGGATTTGTTTTCAGGGCAGGTGTCATTTACAGGCCTCAATGATTTGGAATATCCACTGACCATTAGCGCTGGGATTAAAGCTGCTGTTGTGTGAAACGGCCACAAGGTGGCAGCAGTTCTCCCTTAGCAAATCTGTTTACTAGGGCAACAGAGCCTCAATGGAAGCCGTGTTCTAGATTGGAATTTAGAATGGAATGTGCCAGGAGAAAGCCCCTCAAGTTTGTCTCACTACTTCTTGTTCGTGTTTTCAATTTAATTTTTAATTTTTTATTACAGCAAGTTTGATTACAACGTTTGGCTTGTTGTAGGTGTGCAAGATGTGGTTCTTTTAAACATATACATATGTCTGTTCTTCCTGGGACCCTTTTCCCATGTACGTTATGACAGAATGTTGAGTAGTCTTCTCTTGGCATTCTGTAGGTCTTTGGTGATTATATATTTCACCTGTGTTTGTATATGTCTCTTAACCCCAATATCATAATGATCCAATCCTCACACCTTTCCATTGGTGAACCATAAGTTTGTTTAATGAATCTGTGATTGCCCTTCTCCGTGGAAATATCTGCCCTGGTATCCGTTTTTAGGTAACACCGATAAGTGATATCCTAGGATATGTGTCTTTCACTTTCTGACTTACTACAAGTCACGTGATTACGTGTAGACTCATCTACGGTGCTGCAAATGCCATTGTGCCCTTTTTTTCCTTGTCTAATATTCTGTCTTAGCGAGGTCCATTTTCTGCAATGTGATTCCCTGAGGGCTGAGGATTAGCTGACCTGGGCAGCCTGACCCTGCCGGCAAGCCCTCCCCAGGTGTGCCTGGCTTGAGGTCAATAGAAACAGCACTCCAGGCAGCAATAGCCCCTGCAGCTGTGCCTGACTCCATATTCTCTGCCCCGTCAGCAGTCTCGGGGCTGTGCTGGTGGGAGGGTGTGAGGGTCCACGGCTTTGTTGGTGGCCCGGTGTGAGTGGGGCTCTGCTGGACTTTCTGCAGGAGTTGCCAGGCTGCCACCTGTAAAGAAGAGAATGTGTCACCCATAAACTCCGCTGGAATTTCTCTCCGGGCTGAGGTGAGGAAGGAAAAAAAGGAGTGGTGGCCGGGACAGGAGGGGTATCTCAGGCAGGGAAATGGAAAGCTTCCAGAAGAGCGCCCGGGGCCAGGACCATCCTTGCTGGCCTGCAGGCACCAAGTTGGCCTGCGTGCTGTCACTGGTGTGGCTCCACGGCCCTTCCTGTAGGCTTTCAAGCCCTTGTACATATTCAGGTGATTTACCTGGGAAGGGTGGGAACAGTTCAGCAGCAGCTGGCCTGGGGCTCAGCTCACGTTTACTCACAGAGGCCTCGGCACGGTCCCCCAACTTTGCAATGAGGACGCTCCTTGTGTGGGGGGGGCGGGCTGCTGGCTGTATGGGAGATGATTCCCCACCTCTGACCAATTTCAGAATTGTTTACCGCTGGAGCAAGTGCCCTGATAGGGTTTTCCTCTGTATAACTGCTGGGTTCAGGTTTTTTTTTTCTTTTTTGGTTCAAGTTAGTATTTATTCATCTTTTATGTATTTATTGATATAAGCATGGAAATAATTCATTCATAGAAATACATCTGTGTGAAGGGAAGAACTTTTTTGTGTTTTATTTTTAAATTTTATTTCTAAAATTTTGAAGTTTAATTATATTTATTTTTCTATACAGCAGGTTATTATTAGTTATCTCTTTTATTCATATACATATATACAGGTCAATACCTATCTCCCAACTCATCTGACCACCAACACCCCATGGCTTCCCCGACGTGGTGTCCATACGTTTGTTCTCTACCTCTGTTTCTCTATTTCTGCCCTGAAAACCTGTTCATCTGTACCATATATCTAGGCTCCACATACATGCATGAAGACAGAATATTTGTTTTGCTCTTTCTGACTTACTTCATTCTGTATGACAGTCTCTAGATCCACCGACTTCTCTACAAATAACATAGTTTCCTTCCTTTTCATGGCTGAGTCATATCCCATTTTATATATGTACCACATCTTTATCCATTCTTCTGTCTGTGGGCATTTAGGTTGCTTCCATTACCTGGCTATTGTAAATAGTGCTGCAATGAACATTGTGGTGAATGTGTGTTTTTGATTTATGGTTTTCTCTGGGTATATGCCCAGAAGTGGGATTGCTGGATTCTATGGTAATTCTATTTCTAGTTTCTTTAAGGAAACTCCATACTGTTCTCCATAGTGACTGTATCAATTTACCTTCCCACCAATAGTGGAAGAGGCTTCCTTTTGTCCACACCCTCCCCAGAATTTGTTGTTTGTAGATTTTCTGATGACGCCGATGCTAACAGGTGTGAGGTGATTCCTCATTGTCGTTTTGATTTGCATTTCTCTAATAATTAGTGTTGTTGAGCAGCTTTTCATGTGCGTCTTGGCCGTCTCGGTGACTTCTTTGAAGAAACGTCTATTTAGATCTTCAGCCCATTTTTGTATTGGGTTGTTTGTTTTATTAATATTAAGCTGCGTGAGCTGTTTATATATATTGGAGATTAAACCTTTGTCCATTGATTCGTTTGCGAACGTTTACGCCCATTCTGAGGGTTGCCTTTTTCCATTCCCGTTTTTTTTTTAACCAAAAAAGAAAGAAAGCAAAAGAAGCAGAACACTAATATGCGTGAAATATGCCTCTTAAAACTGTCGTTTTGAAATAAGGACGTCTTTTGAAATATTTGGTCGATATATGACCCCAGGATTTGTTTTCAGGGCAGGTGTCATTTACAGGCCTCAATGATTTGGAATATCCACTGACCATTAGCGCTGGGATTAAAGCTGCTGTTGTGTGAAACGGCCACAAGGTGGCAGCAGTTCTCCCTTAGCAAATCTGTTTACTAGGGCAACAGAGCCTCAATGGAAGCCGTGTTCTAGATTGGAATTTAGAATGGAATGTGCCAGGAGAAAGCCCCTCAAGTTTGTCTCACTACTTCTTGTTCGTGTTTTCAATTTAATTTTTAATTTTTTATTACAGCAAGTTTGATGACAACGTTTGGCTTGTTGTAGGTGTGCAAGATGTGGTTCTTTTAAACATATACATATGTCTGTTCTTCCTGGGACCCTTTTCCCATGTACGTTATGACAGAATGTTGAGTAGTCTTCTCTTGGCATTCTGTAGGTCTTTGGTGATTATATATTTCACCTGTGTTTGTATATGTCTCTTAACCACAATATCATAATGATCCAATCCTCACACCTTTCCATTGGTGAACAATAAGTTTGTTTAATGAATCTGTGATTGCCCTTCTCCGTGGAAATATCTGCCCTGGTATCCGTTTTTAGGTAACACCTATAAGTGATATCCTACGATATGTGTCTTTCACTTTCTGACTTACTACAAGTCACGTGATTACGTGTAGACTCATCTACGGTGCTGCAAATGCCATTGTGCCCTTTTTTTCCTTGTCTAATATTCTGTCTTAGTGAGGTCCATTTTCTGCAATGTGATTCCCTGAGGGCTGAGGATTAGCTGACCTGGGCAGCCTGACCCTGCCGACAAGCCCTCCCCAGGTGTGCCTGGGTTGAGGTCAATAGAAACAGCACTCCAGGCAGCAATAGCCCCTGCAGCTGTGCCTGACTCCATATTCTCTGCCCCGTCAGCAGTCTCGGGGATTTGCTGGTGGGAGGGTGTGAGGGTCCACGGCTTTGTTGGTGGCCCGGTGTGAGTGGGGCTCTGCTGGACTTTCTGCAGGAGTTGCCAGGCTGCCACCTGTAAAGAAGAGAATGTGTCACCCATAACCTCCGCTGGAATTTCTCTCCGGGCTGAGGTGAGGAAGGAAAACAAGGAGTGGTGGCCGGGACAGGAGGGGTATCTCAGCCAGGGAAATGGAAAGCTTCCAGAAGAGCGCCCGGGGCCAGGACCATCCTGGCTGGCCTGCAGGCACCAAGTTGGCCTGCGTGCTGTCACTGGTGTGGCTCCACGGCCCTTCCTCTAGGCTTTCAAGCCCTTGTACATATTCAGGTGTTTTACCTGGGAAGGGTGGGAACAGTTCAGCAGCAGCTGGCCTGGGGCTCAGCTCACGTTTACTCACAGAGGCCTCGGCACGGTCCCCCAACTTTGCAATGAGGACGCTCCTTGCGTGGGGGGGGGCAGGGCTGCTGGCTGTATGGGAGATGATTCCCCACCTCTGACCAATTTCAGAATTGTTTACCGCTGGAGCAAGTGCCCTGATAGGGTTTTCCTCTGTATAACTGCTGGGTTCAGGTTTTTTTTTTCTTTTTTGGTTCAAGTTAGAATTTATTCATCTTTTATGTATTTATTGATATAAGCATGGAAATAATTCATTCATAGAAATACATCTGTGTGAAGGGAAGAACTTTTTTCTGTTTTATTTTTAAATTTTACTTCTAAAAATTTTGAAGTTTAATTATATTTATTTTTCTATACAGCAGGTTATTATTAGTTATCTCTTTTATTCATATACATATATACAGGTCAATACCTATCTCCCAACTCATCTGACCACCAACACCCCATGGCTTCCCCGACTTGGTGTCCATACGTTTGTTCTCTACCTCTGTTTCTCTATTTCTTCCCTGTAAAACCTGTTCATCTGTACCATATATCTAGGTTCCACATACATGCATTAAGACAGAATATTTGTTTTGCTCATTCTGAGTTACTTCATTCTGTATGACAGTCTCTAGATCCACCGACTTCTCTACAAATAACATAGTTTCCTTCCTTTTCATGGCTGAGTCATATCCCATTTTATATATGTACCACATCTTTATCCATTCTTCTGTCTGTGGGCATTTAGGTTGCTTCCATTACCTGGCTATTGTAAATAGTGCTGCAATGAACATTGTGGTGAATGTGTGTTTTTGATTTATGGTTTTCTCTGGGTATATGCCCAGAAGTGGGATTGCTGGATTCTATGGTAATTCTATTTCTAGTTTCTTTAAGGAAACTCCATACTGTTCTCCATAGTGACTGTATCAATTTACCTTCCCACCAATAGTGGAAGAGGCTTCCTTTTGTCCACACCCTCCCCAGAATTTGTTGTTTGTAGATTTTCTGATGACGCCGATTCTAACAGGTGTGAGGTGATACCTCATTGTCGTTTTGATTTGCATTTCTCTAATAATTAGTGGTGTTGAGCAGCTTTTCATGTGCGTCTTGGCCGTCTCTGTGACTTCTTTGAAGAAACGTCTATTTAGATCTTCTGCCCATTTTTGTATTGGGTTGTTTGTTTTATTAATATTAAGCTGCGTGAGCTGTTTATATATATTGGAGATTAAAGCTTTGTCCATTGATTCGTTTGCGAATGTTTTCGCCCATTCTGAGGGTTGCCTTTTTCCATTCCCGTTTTCTTTAACCAAAAAAGAAAGAAAGCAAAAGAAGCAGAACACTAATGTGCGTGAAATATTCCTCTTGAAACTGTCGTTTTGAAATATGGACGTCTTTTGAACTTTTTGGTCGATATATGACCCCAGGATTTGTTTTCAGGGCAGGTGTCATTTACAGGCCTCAATGATTTGGAATATCCACTGACCATTAGCGCTGGGATTAAAGCTGCTGTTGTGTGAAACGGCCACAAGGTGGCAGCAGTTCTCCCTTAGCAAATCTGTTTACTAGGGCAACAGAGCCTCAATGGAAGCCGTGTTCTAGATTGGAATTTAGAATGGAATGTGCCAGGAGAAAGCCCCTCAAGTTTGTCTCACTACTTCTTGTTCGTGTTTTCAATTTAATTTTTAATTTTTTATTACAGCAAGTTTGATTACAACGTTTGGCTTGTTGTAGGTGTGCAAGATGTGGTTCTTTTAAACATATACATATGTCTGTTCTTCCTGGGACCCTTTTCCCATGTACGTTATGACAGAATGTTGAGTAGTCTTCTCTTGGCATTCTGTAGGTCTTTGGTGATTATATATTTCACCTGTGTTTGTATATGTCTCTTAACCCCAATATCATAATGATCCAATCCTCACACCTTTCCATTGGTGAACCATAAGTTTGTTTAATGAATCTGTGATTGCCCTTCTCCGTGGAAATATCTGCCCTGGTATCCGTTTTTAGGTAACACCTATAAGTGATATCCTACGATATGTGTCTTTCACTTTCTGACTTACTACAAGTCACGTGATTACCTGTAGACTCATCTACGGTGCTGCAAATGGCATTGTGCCCTTTTTTTCCTTGTCTAATATTCTGTCTTAGCGAGGTCCATTTTCTGCAATGTGATTCCCTGAGGGCTGAGGATTAGCTGACCTGGGCAGCCTGACCCTGCCGGCAAGCCCTCCCCAGGTGTGCCTGGGTTGAGGTCAATAGAAACAGCACTCCAGGCAGCAATAGCCCCTGCAGCTGTGCCTGACTCCATATTCTCTGCCCCGTCAGCAGTCTCGGGGCTGTGCTGGTGGGAGGGTGTGAGGGTCCACGGCTTTGTTGGTGGCCCGGTGTGAGTGGGGCTCTGCTGGACTTTCTGCAGGAGTTGCCAGGCTGCCACCTGTAAAGAAGAGGATGTGTCACCCATAACCTCCGCTGGAATTTCTCTCCGGGCTGAGGTGAGGAAGGAAAACAAGGAGTGGGGGCCGGGACAGGAGGGGTATCTCAGCCAGGGAAATGGAAAGCTTCCAGAAGAGCGCCCGGGGCCAGGACCATCCTGGCTGGCCTGCAGGCACCAAGTTGGCCTGCGTGCTGTCACTGGTGTGGCTCCACCGCCCTTCCTCTAGGCTTTCAAGCCCTTGTACATATTCAGGTGTTTTACCTGGGAAGGGTGGGAACAGTTCAGCAGCAGCTGGCCTGGGGCTCAGCTCACGTTTACTCACAGAGGCCTCGGCACGGTCCCCCAACTTTGCAATGAGGACGCTCCTTGCGTGGGGGGGGGCAGGGCTGCTGGCTGTATGGGAGATGATTCCCCACCTCTGACCAATTTCAGAATTGTTTACCGCTGGAGCAAGTGCCCTGATAGGGTTTTCCTCTGTATAACTGCTGGGTTCAGGTTTTTTTTTTCTTTTTTGGTTCAAGTTAGAATTTATTCATCTTTTATGTATTTATTGATATAAGCATGGAAATAATTCATTCATAGAAATACATCTGTGTGAAGGGAAGAACTTTTTTCTGTTTTATTTTTAAATTTTACTTCTAAAAATTTTGAAGTTTAATTATATTTATTTTTCTATACAGCAGGTTATTATTAGTTATCTATTTTATTCATATACATATATACAGGTCAATACCTATCTCCCAACTCATCTGACCACCAACACCCCATGGCTTCCCCGACTTGGTGTCCATACGTTTGTTCTCTACCTCTGTTTCTCTATTTCTTCCCTGCAAACCTGTTCATCTGTACCATATATCTAGGTTCCACATACATGCATTAAGACAGAATATTTGTTTTGCTCATTCTGAGTTACTTCATTCTGTATGACAGTCTCTAGATCCACCGACTTCTCTACAAATAACATAGTTTCCTTCCTTTTCATGGCTGAGTCATATCCCATTTTATATATGTACCACATCTTTATCCATTCTTCTGTCTGTGGGCATTTAGGTTGCTTCCATTACCTGGCTATTGTAAATAGTGCTGCAATGAACATTGTGGTGAATGTGTGTTTTTGATTTATGGTTTTCTCTGGGTATATGCCCAGAAGTGGGATTGCTGGATTCTATGGTAATTCTATTTCTAGTTTCTTTAAGGAAACTCCATACTGTTCTCCATAGTGACTGTATCAATTTACCTTCCCACCAATAGTGGAAGAGGCTTCCTTTTGTCCACACCCTCCCCAGAATTTGTTGTTTGTAGATTTTCTGATGACGCCGATTCTAACAGGTGTGAGGTGATACCTCATTGTCGTTTTGATTTGCATTTCTCTAATAATTAGTGGTGTTGAGCAGCTTTTCATGTGCGTCTTGGCCGTCTCTGTGACTTCTTTGAAGAAACGTCTATTTAGATCTTCTGCCCATTTTTGTATTGGGTTGTTTGTTTTATTAATATTAAGCTGCGTGAGCTGTTTATATATATTGGAGATTAAACCTTTGTCCATTGATTCGTTTGTGAATGTTTTCGCCCATTCTGAGGGTTGCCTTTTTCCATTCCCGTTTTTTTTTAACCAAAAAAGAAAGAAAGCAAAAGAAGCAGAACACTAATGTGCGTGAAATATTCCTCTTGAAACTGTCGTTTTGAAATATGGACGTCTTTTGAACTTTTTGGTCGATATATGACCCCAGGATTTGTTTTCAGGGCAGGTGTCATTTACAGGCCTCAATGATTTGGAATATCCACTGACCATTAGCGCTGGGATTTAGGCTGCTGTTGTGTGAAATGGCCACAAGGTGGCAGCAGTTCTCCCTTAGCAAATCTGTTTACTAGGGCAACAGAGCCTCAATGGAAGCCGTGTTCTAGATTGGAATTTAGAATGGAATGTGCCAGGAGAAAGCCCCTCAAGTTTGTCTCACTACTTCTTGTTCGTGTTTTCAATTTAATTTTTAATTTTTTATTACAGCAAGTTTGATTACAACGTTTGGCTTGTTGTAGGTGTGCAAGATGTGGTTCTTTTAAACATATACATATGTCTGTTCTTCCTGGGACCCTTTTCCCATGTACGTTATGACAGAATGTTGAGTAGTCTTCTCTTGGCATTCTGTAGGTCTTTGGTGATTATATATTTCACCTGTGTTTGTATATGTCTCTTAACCCCAATATCATAATGATCCAATCCTCACACCTTTCCATTGGTGAACCATAAGTTTGTTTAATGAATCTGTGATTGCCCTTCTCCGTGGAAATATCTGCCCTGGTATCCGTTTTTAGGTAACACCTATAAGTGATATCCTACGATATGTGTCTTTCACTTTCTGACTTACTACAAGTCACGTGATTACCTGTAGACTCATCTACGGTGCTGCAAATGGCATTGTGCCCTTTTTTTCCTTGTCTAATATTCTGTCTTAGCGAGGTCCATTTTCTGCAATGTGATTCCCTGAGGGCTGAGGATTAGCTGACCTGGGCAGCCTGACCCTGCCGGCAAGCCCTCCCCAGGTGTGCCTGGGTTGAGATCAATAGAAACAGCACTCCAGGCAGCAATAGCACCTGCAGCTGTGCCTGACTCCATATTCTCTGCCCCGTCAGCAGTCTCGGGGCTGTGCTGGTGGGAGGGTGTGAGGGTCCACGGCTTTGTTGGTGGCCCGGTGTGAGTGGGGCTCTGCTGGACTTTCTGCAGGAGTTGCCAGGCTGCCACCTGTAAAGAAGAGGATGTGTCACCCATAACCTCCGCTGGAATTTCTCTCCGGGCTGAGGTGAGGAAGGAAAACAAGGAGTGGGGCCCGGGACAGGAGGGGTATCTCAGCCAGGGAAATGGAAAGCTTCCAGGAGAGCGCCCGGGGCCAGGACCATCCTGGCTGGCCTGCAGGCACCAAGTTGGCCTGCGTGCTGTCACTGGTGTGGCTCCACGGCCCTTCCTCTAGGCTTTCAAGCCCTTGTACATATTCAGGTGTTTTACCTGGGAAGGGTGGGAACAGTTCAGCAGCAGCTGGCCTGGGGCTCAGCTCACGTTTACTCACAGAGGCCTCGGCACGGTCCCCCAGCTTTGCAATGAGGATGCTCCTTGCGTGGGGGGGGCAGGGCTGCTGGCTGTATGGGAGATGATTCCCCACCTCTGACTAATTTCAGAATTGTTTACCGCTGGAGCAAGTGCCCTGATAGGGTTTTCCTCTGTATAACTGCTGGGTTCAGGTTTTTTTTTTCTTTTTTGGTTCAAGTTAGAATTTATTCATCTTTATGTATTTATTGATATAAGCATGGAAATAATTCATTCATAGAAATACATCTGTGTGAAGGGAAGAACTTTTTTCTGTTTTATTTTTAAATTTTACTTCTAAAAATTTTGAAGTTTAATTTTATTTATTTTTCTATACAGCAGGTTATTATTAGTTATCTATTTTATTCATATACATATATACAGGTCAATACCTATCTCCCAACTCATCTGACCACCAACACCCCATGGCTTCCCCGACTTGGTGTCCATACGTTTGTTCTCTACCTCTGTTTCTCTATTTCTTCCCTGCAAACCTGTTCATCTGTACCATATATCTAGGTTCCACATACATGCATTAAGACAGAATATTTGTTTTGCTCATTCTGAGTTACTTCATTCTGTATGACAGTCTCTAGATCCACCGACTTCTCTACAAATAACATAGTTTCCTTCCTTTTCATGGCTGAGTCATATCCCATTTTATATATGTACCACATCTTTATCCATTCTTCTGTCTGTGGGCATTTAGGTTGCTTCCATTACCTGGCTATTGTAAATAGTGCTGCAATGAACATTGTGGTGAATGTGTGTTTTTGATTTATGGTTTTCTCTGGGTATATGCCCAGAAGTGGGATTGCTGGATTCTATGGTAATTCTATTTCTAGTTTCTTTAAGGAAACTCCATACTGTTCTCCATAGTGACTGTATCAATTTACCTTCCCACCAATAGTGGAAGAGGCTTCCTTTTGTCCACACCCTCCCCAGAATTTGTTGTTTGTAGATTTTCTGATGACGCCGATTCTAACAGGTGTGAGGTGATACCTCATTGTCGTTTTGATTTGCATTTCTCTAATAATTAGTGGTGTTTAGCAGCTTTTCATGTGCATCTTGGCCGTCTCTGTGACTTCTTTGAAGAAACGTCTATTTAGATCTTCTGCCCATTTTTGTATTGGGTTGTTTGTTTTATTAATATTAAGCTGCGTGAGCTGTTTATATATATTGGAGATTAAACCTTTGTCCATTGATTCGTTTGTGAATGTTTTCGCCCATTCTGAGGGTTGCCTTTTTCCATTCCCGTTTTTTTTTAACCAAAAAAGAAAGAATGCAAAAGAAGCAGAACACTAATATGCGTGAAATATGCCTCTTAAAACTGTCGTTTTGAAATAAGGACGTCTTTTGAACTATTTGGTCGATATATGACCCAAGGATTTGTTTTCAGGGCAGGTGTCATTTACAGGCCTGCAATGATTTGGAATATCCACTGACTATTAGCGCTGGGATTAAAGCTGCTGTTGTGTGAAACGGCCACAAGGTGGCAGCAGTTCTCCCTTAGCAAATCTGGTTACTAAGGCAACAGAGCCTCAATGGAAGTCGTGTTCTAGATTGGAATTTAGAATGGAATGTGCCAGGAGAAAGCCCCTCAAGTTTGTCTCACTACTTCTTGTTCGTGTTTTTAATTTAATTTTTTATTTTTTATTACAGCAAGTTTGATTACAACGTTTGGCTTGTTGTAGGTGTGCAAGATGTGGTTCTTTTACACATATACATATATCTGTTGTTCCTGGGACCCTTTTCCCATGTACGTTATGACAGAATGTTGAGTAGTCTTCTCTTGGCATTCCGTAGGTCTTTGGTGATTATATATTTCACCTGTGTTTGTATATGTCTCTAACCCCAATATCGTAATGAATCCAATCCTCACACCTTTCCATTGGTGAACCATAAGTTTGTTTAATGAATCTGTGATTGCCCTTCTCCGTGGAAATATCTGCCCTGGTATCCGTTTTTAGGTAACACCTATAAGTGATATCCTCCGATATGTGTCTGTCACTTTCTGACTTACTACAAGTCACGTGATTACCTGTAGACTCATCTACGGTGCTGCAAATGGCATTGTGCCCTTTTTTTCCTTGGCTAATATTCTGTCTTAGCGAGGTCCATTTTCTGCAATGTGATTCCCTGAGGGCTGAGGATTAGCTGACCTGGGCAGCCTGACCCTGCCGGCAAGCCCTCTCCAGGTGTGCCTGGGTTGAGGTCAATAGAAACAGCACTCCAGGCAGCAATAGCCCCTGCAGCTGTGCCTGACTCCATATTCTCTGCCCCGTCAGCAGTCTCGGGGCTGTGCTGGTGGGAGGGTGTGAGGGTCCATGGCTTTGTTGGTGGCCCGGTGTGAGTGGGGCTCTGCTGGACTTTCTGCAGGAGTTGCCAGGCTGCCACCTGTAAAGAAGAGGATGTGTCACCCATAACCTCTGCTGGAATTTCTCTCCGGGCTGAGGTGAGGAAGGAAAACAAGGAGTGGGGGCCGGGACAGGAGGGGTATCTCAGCCAGGGAAATGGAAAGCTTCCAGAAGAGCTCCCGGGGCCAGGACCATCCTGGCTGGCCTGCAGGCACCAAGTTGACCTGCGTGCTGTCACTGGTGTGGCTCCACGGCCCTTCCTCTAGGCTTTCAAGCCCTTGTACATATTCAGGTGTTTTACCTGGGAAGGGTGGGAACAGTTCAGCAGCAGCTGGCCTGGGGCTCAGCTCACGTTTACTCACAGAGTCCTCGGCACGGTCCCCCAGCTTTGCAATGAGGACGCTCCTTGCGTGGGGTGGCCGGGCTGCGGGCTGTATGGGAGATGATTCCCCACCTCTGACCAATTTCAGAATTCTTTACCGCTGGAGCAAGTGCCCTGATAGGGTTTTCCTCTGTATAACTGCTGGGTTCAGGTTTTTTTTTTCTTTTTTGGTTCAAGTTAGAATTTATTCATCTTTTATGTATTTATTGATATAAGCATGGAAATAATTCATTCATAGAAATACATCTGTGTGAAGGGAAGAACTTTTTTCTGTTTTATTTTTAAATTTTACTTCTAAAAATTTTGAAGTTTAATTATATTTATTTTTCTATACAGCAGGTTATTATTAGTTATCTATTTTATTCATATACATATATACAGGTCAATACCTATCTCCCAACTCATCTGACCACCAACACCCCATGGCTTCCCCGACTTGGTGTCCATACGTTTGTTCTCTACCTCTGTTTCTCTATTTCTTCCCTGCAAACCTGTTCATCTGTACCATATATCTAGGTTCCACATACATGCATTAAGACAGAATATTTGTTTTGCTCATTCTTAGTTACTTCATTCTGTATGACAGTCTCTAGATCCACCGACTTCTCTACAAATAACATAGTTTCCTTCCTTTTCATGGCTGAGTCATATCCCATTTTATATATGTACCACATCTTTATCCATTCTTCTGTCTGTGGGCATTTAGGTTGCTTCCATTACCTGGCTATTGTAAATAGTGCTGCAATGAACATTGTGGTGAATGTGTGTTTTTGATTTATGGTTTTCTCTGGGTATATGCCCAGAAGTGGGATTGCTGGATTCTATGGTAATTCTATTTCTAGTTTCTTTAAGGAAACTCCATACTGTTCTCCATAGTGACTGTATCAATTTACCTTCCCACCAATAGTGGAAGAGGCTTCCTTTTGTCCACACCCTCCCCAGAATTTGTTGTTTGTAGATTTTCTGATGACGCCGATTCTAACAGGTGTGAGGTGATACCTCATTGTCGTTTTGATTTGCATTTCTCTAATAATTAGTGGTGTTGAGCAGCTTTTCATGTGCGTCTTGGCCGTCTCTGTGACTTCTTTGAAGAAACGTCTATTTAGATCTTCTGCCCATTTTTGTATTGGGTTGTTTGTTTTATTAATATTAAGCTGCGTGAGCTGTTTATATATATTGGAGATTAAACCTTTGTCCATTGATTCGTTTGTGAATGTTTTCGCCCATTCTGAGGGTTGCCTTTTTCCATTCCCGTTTTTTTTTAACCAAAAAAGAAAGAAAGCAAAAGAAGCAGAACACTAATGTGCGTGAAATATTCCTCTTGAAACTGTCGTTTTGAAATATGGACGTCTTTTGAACTTTTTGGTCGATATATGACCCCAGGATTTGTTTTCAGGGCAGGTGTCATTTACAGGCCTCAATGATTTGGAATATCCACTGACCATTAGCGCTGGGATTAAAGCTGCTGTTGTGTGAAACGGCCACAAGGTGGCAGCAGTTCTCCCTTAGCAAATCTGTTTACTAGGGCAACAGAGCCTCAATGGAAGCCGTGTTCTAGATTGGAATTTAGAATGGAATGTGCCAGGAGAAAGCCCCTAAAGTTTGTCTCACTACTTCTTGTTCGTGTTTTCAATTTAATTTTTAATTTTTTATTACAGCAAGTTTGATTACAACGTTTGGCTTGTTGTAGGTGTGCAAGATGTGGTTCTTTTAAACATATACATATGTCTGTTCTTCCTGGGACCCTTTTCCCATGTACGTTATGACAGAATGTTGAGTAGCCTTCTCTTGGCATTCTGTAGGTCATGGTGATTATATATTTCACCTGTGTTTGTATATGTCTCTTAACCCCAATATCATAATGATCCAATCCTCACACCTTTCCATTGGTGAACCATAAGTTTGTTTAATGAATCTGTGATTGCCCTTCTCCGTGGAAATATCTGCCCTGGTATCCGTTTTTAGGTAACACCTATAAGTGATATCCTACGATATGTGTCTTTCACTTTCTGACTTACTACAAGTCACGTGATACGTGTAGACTCATCTACGGTGCTGCAAATGGCATTGTGCCCTTTTTTTCCTTGTCTAATATTGTGTCTTAGCGAGGTCCATTTTCTGCAATGTGATTCCCTGAGGGCTGAGGATTAGCTGACCTGGGCAGCCTGACCCTGCCGGCAAGCCCTCCCCAGGTGTGCCTGGGTTGAGGTCGATAGAAACAGCACTCCAGGCAGCAATAGCCCCTGCAGCTGTGCCTGACTCCATATTCTCTGCCCCGTCAGCAGTCTCGGGGCTGTGCTGGTGGGAGGGTGTGAGGGTCCACGGCTTTGTTGGTGGCCCGGTGTGAGTGGGGCTCTGCTGGACTTTCTGCAGGAGTTGCCAGGCTGCCACCTGTAAAGAAGAGGATGTGTCACCCATAACCTCCGCTGGAATTTCTCTCCGGGCTGAGGTGAGGAAGGAAAACAAGGAGTGGGGCCCGGGACAGGAGGGGTATCTCAGCCAGGGAAATGGAAAGCTTCCAGAAGAGCGCCCGGGGCCAGGACCATCCTGGCTGGCCTGCAGGCACCAAGTTGGCCTGCGTGCTGTCACTGGTGTGGCTCCACGGCCCTTCCTCTAGGCTTTCAAGCCCTTGTACATATTCAGGTGTTTTACCTGGGAAGGGTGGGAACAGTTCAGCAGCAGCTGGCCTGGGGCTCAGCTCACGTTTACTCACAGAGGCCTCGGCACGGTCCCCCAACTTTGCAATGAGGACGCTCCTTGCGTGGGGGGGGGCAGGGCTGCTGGCTGTATGGGAGATGATTCCCCACCTCTGACCAATTTCAGAATTCTTTACCGCTGGAGCAAGTGCCCTGATAGGGTTTTCCTCTGTATAACTGCTGGGTTCAGGTTTTTTTTTCTTTTTTGGTTCAAGTTAGAATTTATTCATCTTTTATGTATTTATTGATATAAGCATGGAAATAATTCATTCATAGAAATACATCTGTGTGAAGGGAAGAACTTTTTTCTGTTTTATTTTTAAATTTTACTTCTAAAAATTTTGAAGTTTAATTATATTTATTTTTCTATACAGCAGGTTATTATTAGTTATCTATTTTATTCATATACATATATACAGGTCAATACCTATCTCCCAACTCATCTGACCACCAACACCCCATGGCTTCCCCGACTTGGTGTCCATACGTTTGTTCTCTACCTCTGTTTCTCTATTTCTTCCCTGCAAACCTGTTCATCTGTACCATATATCTAGGTTCCACATACATGCATTAAGACAGAATATTTGTTTTGCTCATTCTGAGTTACTTCATTCTGTATGACAGTCTCTAGATCCACCGACTTCTCTACAAATAACATAGTTTCCTTCCTTTTCATGGCTGAGTCATATCCCATTTTATATATGTACCACATCTTTATCCATTCTTCTGTCTGTGGGCATTTAGGTTGCTTCCATTACCTGGCTATTGTAAATAGTGCTGCAATGAACATTGTGGTGAATGTGTGTTTTTGATTTATGGTTTTCTCTGGGTATATGCCCAGAAGTGGGATTGCTGGATTCTATGGTAATTCTATTTCTAGTTTCTTTAAGGAAACTCCATACTGTTCTCCATAGTGACTGTATCAATTTACCTTCCCACCAATAGTGGAAGAGGCTTCCTTTTGTCCACACCCTCCCCAGAATTTGTTGTTTGTAGATTTTCTGATGACGCCGATTCTAACAGGTGTGA
Source organism: Mesoplodon densirostris (assembly GCF_025265405.1). Lineage (NCBI taxonomy): Eukaryota > Metazoa > Chordata > Mammalia > Artiodactyla > Ziphiidae > Mesoplodon > Mesoplodon densirostris. Next base: position 49,794,529 of record NC_082670.1, read on the forward strand.
GGTGATACCTCATTGTCGTTTTGATTTGCATTTCTCTAATAATTAGTGGTGTTGAGCAGCTTTTCATGTGCGTCTTGGCCGTCTCTGTGACTTCTTTGAAGAAACGTCTATTTAGATCTTCTGCCCATTTTTGTATTGGGTTGTTTGTTTTATTAATATTAAGCTGCGTGAGCTGTTTATATATATTGGAGATTAAACCTTTGTCCATTGATTCGTTTGTGAATGTTTTCGCCCATTCTGAGGGTTGCCTTTTTCCATTCCCGTTTTTTTTTAACCAAAAAAGAAAGAAAGCAAAAGAAGCAGAACACTAATGTGCGTGAAATATTCCTCTTGAAACTGTCGTTTTGAAATATGGACGTCTTTTGAACTTTTTGGTCGATATATGACCCCAGGATTTGTTTTCAGGGCAGGTGTCATTAACAGGCCTCAATGATTTGGAATATCCACTGACCATTAGCGCTGGGATTTAGGCTGCTGTTGTGTGAAATGGCCACAAGGTGGCAGCAGTTCTCCCTTAGCAAATCTGTTTACTAGGGCAACAGAGCCTCAATGGAAGCCGTGTTCTAGATTGGAATTTAGAATGGAATGTGCCAGGAGAAAGCCCCTCAAGTTTGTCTCACTACTTCTTGTTCGTGTTTTCAATTTAATTTTTAATTTTTTATTACAGCAAGTTTGATTACAACGTTTGGCTTGTTGTAGGTGTGCAAGATGTGGTTCTTTTAAACATATACATATGTCTGTTCTTCCTGGGACCCTTTTCCCATGTACGTTATGACAGAATGTTGAGTAGTCTTCTCTTGGCATTCTGTAGGTCTTTGGTGATTATATATTTCACCTGTGTTTGTATATGTCTCTTAACCCCAGTATCATAATGATCCAATCCTCACACCTTTCCATTGGTGAACCATAAGTTTGTTTAATGAATCTGTGATTGCCCTTCTCCGTGGAAATATCTGCCCTGGTATCCGTTTTTAGGTAACACCTATAAGTGATATCCTACGATAGGTGTCTTTCACTTTCTGACTTACTACAAGTCACGTGATTACCTGTAGACTCATCTACGGTGCTGCAAATGGCATTGTGCCCTTTTTTTCCTTGTCTAATATTCTGTCTTAGCGAGGTCCATTTTCTGCAATGTGATTCCCTGAGGGCTGAGGATTAGCTGACCTGGGCAGCCTGACCCTGCCGGCAAGCCCTCCCCAGGTGTGCCTGAGTTGAGGTCAATAGAAACAGCACTCCAGGCAGCAATAGCCCCTGCAGCTGTGCCTGACTCCATATTCTCTGCCCCGTCAGCAGTCTCGGGGCTGTGCTGGTGGGAGGGTGTGAGGGTCCACGGCTTTGTTGGTGGCCCGGTGTGAGTGGGGCTCTGCTGGACTTTCTGCAGGAGTTGCCAGGCTGCCACCTGTAAAGAAGAGGATGTGTCACCCATAACCTCCGCTGGAATTTCTCTCCGGGCTGAGGTGAGGAAGGAAAACAAGGAGTGGGGCCCGGGACAGGAGGGGTATCTCAGCCAGGGAAATGGAAAGCTTCCAGGAGAGCGCCCGGGGCCAGGACCATCCTGGCTGGCCTGCAGGCACCAAGTTGGCCTGCGTGCTGTCACTGGTGTGGCTCCACGGCCCTTCCTCTAGGCTTTCAAGCCCTTGTACATATTCAGGTGTTTTACCTGGGAAGGGTGGGAACAGTTCAGCAGCAGCTGGCCTGGGGCTCAGCTCACGTTTACTCACAGAGGCCTCGGCACGGTCCTCCAACTTTGCAATGAGGACGCTCCTTGCGTGGGGGGGGGGCAGGGCTGCTGGCTGTATGGGAGATGATTCCCCACCTCTGACCAATTTCAGAATTCTTTACCGCTGGAGCAAGTGCCCTGATAGGGTTTTCCTCTGTATAACTGCTGGGTTCAGGTTTTTTTTTCTCTTTTGGTTCAAGTTAGAATTTATTCATCTTTTATGTATTTATTGATATAAGCATGGAAATAATTCATTCATAGAAATACATCTGTGTGAAGGGAAGAACTTTTTTCTGTTTTATTTTTAAATTTTACTTCTAAAAATTTTGAAGTTTAATTATATTTATTTTTCTATACAGCAGGTTATTATTAGTTATCTATTTTATTCATATACATATATACAGGTCAATACCTATCTCCCAACTCATCTGACCACCAACACCCCATGGCTTCCCCGACTTGGTGTCCATACGTTTGTTCTCTACCTCTGTTTCTCTATTTCTGCCCTGCAAACCTGTTCATCTGTACCATATATCTAGGTTCCACATACATGCATTAAGACAGAATATTTGTTTTGCTCATTCTGAGTTACTTCATTCTGTATGACAGTCTCTAGATCCACCGACTTCTCTACAAATAACATAGTTTCCTTCCTTTTCATGGCTGAGTCATATCCCATTTTATATATGTACCACATCTTTATCCATTCTTCTGTCTGTGGGCATTTAGGTTGCTTCCATTACCTGGCTATTGTAAATAGTGCTGCAATGAACATTGTGGTGAATGTGTGTTTTTGATTTATAGTTTTCTCTGGGTATATGCCCAGAAGTGGGATTGCTGGATTCTATGGTAATTCTATTTCTAGTTTCTTTAAGGAAACTCCATACTGTTCTCCATAGTGACTGTATCAATTTACCTTCCCACCAATAGTGGAAGAGGGTTCCTTTTGTCCACACCCTCCCCAGAATTTGTTGTTTGTAGATTTTCTGATGACGCCGATTCTAACAGGTGTGAGGTGATACCTCATTGTCGTTTTGATTTGCATTTCTCTAATAATTAGTGGTGTTGAGCAGCTTTTCATGTGCATCTTGGCCGTCTCTGTGACTTCTTTGAAGAAACGTCTATTTAGATCTTCTGCCCATTTTTGTATTGGGTTGTTTGTTTTATTAATATTAAGCTGCGTGAGCTGTTTATATATATTGGAGATTAAACCTTTGTCCATTGATTCGTTTGTGAATGTTTTCGCCCATTCTGAGGGTTGCCTTTTTCCATTCCCGTTTTTTTTTAACCAAAAAAGAAAGAATGCAAAAGAAGCAGAACACTAATATGCGTGAAATATGCCTCTTAAAACTGTCGTTTTGAAATAAGGACGTCTTTTGAACTATTTGGTCGATATATGACCCAAGGATTTGTTTTCAGGGCAGGTGTCATTTACAGGCCTGCAATGATTTGGAATATCCACTGACTATTAGCGCTGGGATTAAAGCTGCTGTTGTGTGAAACGGCCACAAGGTGGCAGCAGTTCTCCCTTAGCAAATCTGGTTACTAAGGCAACAGAGCCTCAATGGAAGTCGTGTTCTAGATTGGAATTTAGAATGGAATGTGCCAGGAGAAAGCCCCTCAAGTTTGTCTCACTACTTCTTGTTCGTGTTTTTAATTTAATTTTTTATTTTTTATTACAGCAAGTTTGATTACAACGTTTGGCTTGTTGTAGGTGTGCAAGATGTGGTTCTTTTACACATATACATATATCTGTTGTTCCTGGGACCCTTTTCCCATGTACGTTATGACAGAATGTTGAGTAGTCTTCTCTTGGCATTCCGTAGGTCTTTGGTGATTATATATTTCACCTGTGTTTGTATATGTCTCTAACCCCAATATCGTAATGAATCCAATCCTCACACCTTTCCATTGGTGAACCATAAGTTTGTTTAATGAATCTGTGATTGCCCTTCTCCGTGGAAATATCTGCCCTGGTATCCGTTTTTAGGTAACACCTATAAGTGATATCCTCCGATATGTGTCTGTCACTTTCTGACTTACTACAAGTCACGTGATTACCTGTAGACTCATCTACGGTGCTGCAAATGGCATTGTGCCCTTTTTTTCCTTGGCTAATATTCTGTCTTAGCGAGGTCCATTTTCTGCAATGTGATTCCCTGAGGGCTGAGGATTAGCTGACCTGGGCAGCCTGACCCTGCCGGCAAGCCCTCCCCAGGTGTGCCTGGGTTGAGGTCAATAGAAACAGCACTCCAGGCAGCAATAGCCCCTGCAGCTGTGCCTGACTCCATATTCTCTGCCCCGTCAGCAGTCTCGGGGCTGTGCTGGTGGGAGGGTGTGAGGGTCCATGGCTTTGTTGGTGGCCCGGTGTGAGTGGGGCTCTGCTGGACTTTCTGCAGGAGTTGCCAGGCTGCCACCTGTAAAGAAGAGGATGTGTCACCCATAACCTCTGCTGGAATTTCTCTCCGGGCTGAGGTGAGGAAGGAAAACAAGGAGTGGGGGCCGGGACAGGAGGGGTATCTCAGCCAGGGAAATGGAAAGCTTCCAGAAGAGCTCCCGGGGCCAGGACCATCCTGGCTGGCCTGCAGGCACCAAGTTGGCCTGCGTGCTGTCACTGGTGTGGCTCCACGGCCCTTCCTCTAGGCTTTCAAGCCCTTGTACATATTCAGGTGTTTTACCTGGGAAGGGTGGGAACAGTTCAGCAGCAGCTGGCCTGGGGCTCAGCTCACGTTTACTCACAGAGTCCTCGGCACGGTCCCCCAGCTTTGCAATGAGGACGCTCCTTGCGTGGGGTGGCCGGGCTGCGGGCTGTATGGGAGATGATTCCCCACCTCTGACCAATTTCAGAATTCTTTACCGCTGGAGCAAGTGCCCTGATAGGGTTTTCCTCTGTATAACTGCTGGGTTCAGGTTTTTTTTTTCTTTTTTGGTTCAAGTTAGAATTTATTCATCTTTTATGTATTTATTGATATAAGCATGGAAATAATTCATTCATAGAAATACATCTGTGTGAAGGGAAGAACTTTTTTCTGTTTTATTTTTAAATTTTACTTCTAAAAATTTTGAAGTTTAATTATATTTATTTTTCTATACAGCAGGTTATTATTAGTTATCTATTTTATTCATATACATATATACAGGTCAATACCTATCTCCCAACTCATCTGACCACCAACACCCCATGGCTTCCCCGACTTGGTGTCCATACGTTTGTTCTCTACCTCTGTTTCTCTATTTCTTCCCTGCAAACCTGTTCATCTGTACCATATATCTAGGTTCCACATACATGCATTAAGACAGAATATTTGTTTTGCTCATTCTTAGTTACTTCATTCTGTATGACAGTCTCTAGATCCACCGACTTCTCTACAAATAACATAGTTTCCTTCCTTTTCATGGCTGAGTCATATCCCATTTTATATATGTACCACATCTTTATCCATTCTTCTGTCTGTGGGCATTTAGGTTGCTTCCATTACCTGGCTATTGTAAATAGTGCTGCAATGAACATTGTGGTGAATGTGTGTTTTTGATTTATGGTTTTCTCTGGGTATATGCCCAGAAGTGGGATTGCTGGATTCTATGGTAATTCTATTTCTAGTTTCTTTAAGGAAACTCCATACTGTTCTCCATAGTGACTGTATCAATTTACCTTCCCACCAATAGTGGAAGAGGCTTCCTTTTGCCCACACCCTCCCCAGAATTTGTTGTTTGTAGATTTTCTGATGACGCCGATTCTAACAGGTGTGAGGTGATACCTCATTGTCGTTTTGATTTGCATTTCTCTAATAATTAGTGGTGTTGAGCAGCTTTTCATGTGCGTCTTGGCCGTCTCTGTGACTTCTTTGAAGAAACGTCTATTTAGATCTTCTGCCCATTTTTGTATTGGGTTGTTTGTTTTATTAATATTAAGCTGCGTGAGCTGTTTATATATATTGGAGATTAAACCTTTGTCCATTGATTCGTTTGTGAATGTTTTCGCCCATTCTGAGGGTTGCCTTTTTCCATTCCCGTTTTTTTTTAACCAAAAAAGAAAGAAAGCAAAAGAAGCAGAACACTAATGTGCGTGAAATATTCCTCTTGAAACTGTCGTTTTGAAATATGGACGTCTTTTGAACTTTTTGGTCGATATATGACCCCAGGATTTGTTTTCAGGGCAGGTGTCATTTACAGGCCTCAATGATTTGGAATATCCACTGACCATTAGCGCTGGGATTAAAGCTGCTGTTGTGTGAAACGGCCACAAGGTGGCAGCAGTTCTCCCTTAGCAAATCTGTTTACTAGGGCAACAGAGCCTCAATGGAAGCCGTGTTCTAGATTGGAATTTAGAATGGAATGTGCCAGGAGAAAGCCCCTAAAGTTTGTCTCACTACTTCTTGTTCGTGTTTTCAATTTAATTTTTAATTTTTTATTACAGCAAGTTTGATTACAACGTTTGGCTTGTTGTAGGTGTGCAAGATGTGGTTCTTTTAAACATATACATATGTCTGTTCTTCCTGGGACCCTTTTCCCATGTACGTTATGACAGAATGTTGAGTAGTCTTCTCTTGGCATTCTGTAGGTCATGGTGATTATATATTTCACCTGTGTTTGTATATGTCTCTTAACCCCAATATCATAATGATCCAATCCTCACACCTTTCCATTGGTGAACCATAAGTTTGTTTAATGAATCTGTGATTGCCCTTCTCCGTGGAAATATCTGCCCTGGTATCCGTTTTTAGGTAACACCTATAAGTGATATCCTACGATATGTGTCTTTCACTTTCTGACTTACTACAAGTCACGTGATACGTGTAGACTCATCTACGGTGCTGCAAATGGCATTGTGCCCTTTTTTTCCTTGTCTAATATTCTGTCTTAGCGAGGTCCATTTTCTGCAATGTGATTCCCTGAGGGCTGAGGATTAGCTGACCTGGGCAGCCTGACCCTGCCGGCAAGCCCTCCCCAGGTGTGCCTGGGTTGAGGTCGATAGAAACAGCACTCCAGGCAGCAATAGCCCCTGCAGCTGTGCCTGACTCCATATTCTCTGCCCCGTCAGCAGTCTCGGGGCTGTGCTGGTGGGAGGGTGTGAGGGTCCACGGCTTTGTTGGTGGCCCGGTGTGAGTGGGGCTCTGCTGGACTTTCTGCAGGAGTTGCCAGGCTGCCACCTGTAAAGAAGAGGATGTGTCACCCATAACCTCCGCTGGAATTTCTCTCCGGGCTGAGGTGAGGAAGGAAAACAAGGAGTGGGGCCCGGGACAGGAGGGGTATCTCAGCCAGGGAAATGGAAAGCTTCCAGAAGAGCGCCCGGGGCCAGGACCATCCTGGCTGGCCTGCAGGCACCAAGTTGGCCTGCGTGCTGTCACTGGTGTGGCTCCACGGCCCTTCCTCTAGGCTTTCAAGCCCTTGTACATATTCAGGTGTTTTACCTGGGAAGGGTGGGAACAGTTCAGCAGCAGCTGGCCTGGGGCTCAGCTCACGTTTACTCACAGAGGCCTCGGCACGGTCCCCCAACTTTGCAATGAGGACGCTCCTTGCGTGGGGGGGGGGCAGGGCTGCTGGCTGTATGGGAGATGATTCCCCACCTCTGACCAATTTCAGAATTCTTTACCGCTGGAGCAAGTGCCCTGATAGGGTTTTCCTCTGTATAACTGCTGGGTTCAGGTTTTTTTTTTCTTTTTTGGTTCAAGTTAGAATTTATTCATCTTTTATGTATTTATTGATATAAGCATGGAAATAATTCATTCATAGAAATACATCTGTGTGAAGGGAAGAACTTTTTTCTGTTTTATTTTTAAATTTTACTTCTAAAAATTTTGAAGTTTAATTATATTTATTTTTCTATACAGCAGGTTATTATTAGTTATCTATTTTATTCATATACATATATACAGGTCAATACCTATCTCCCAACTCATCTGACCACCAACACCCCATGGCTTCCCCGACTTGGTGTCCATACGTTTGTTCTCTACCTCTGTTTCTCTATTTCTTCCCTGCAAACCTGTTCATCTGTACCATATATCTAGGTTCCACATACATGCATTAAGACAGAATATTTGTTTTGCTCATTCTGAGTTACTTCATTCTGTATGACAGTCTCTAGATCCACCGACTTCTCTACAAATAACATAGTTTCCTTCCTTTTCATGGCTGAGTCATATCCCATTTTATATATGTACCACATCTTTATCCATTCTTCTGTCTGTGGGCATTTAGGTTGCTTCCATTACCTGTCTATTGTAAATAGTGCTGCAATGAACATTGTGGTGAATGTGTGTTTTTGATTTATGGTTTTCTCTGGGTATATGCCCAGAAGTGGGATTGCTGGATTCTATGGTAATTCTATTTCTAGTTTCTTTAAGGAAACTCCATACTGTTCTCCATAGTGACTGTATCAATTTACCTTCCCACCAATAGTGGAAGAGGCTTCCTTTTGTCCACACCCTCCCCAGAATTTGTTGTTTGTAGATTTTCTGATGACGCCGATTCTAACAGGTGTGAGGTGATACCTCATTGTCGTTTTGATTTGCATTTCTCTAATAATTAGTGGTGTTGAGCAGCTTTTCATGTGCGTCTTGGCCGTCTCTGTGACTTCTTTGAAGAAACGTCTATTTAGATCTTCTGCCCATTTTTGTATTGGGTTGTTTGTTTTATTAATATTAAGCTGCGTGAGCTGTTTATATATATTGGAGATTAAACCTTTGTCCATTGATTCGTTTGTGAATGTTTTCGCCCATTCTGAGGGTTGCCTTTTTCCATTCCCGTTTTTTTTTAACCAAAAAAGAAAGAAAGCAAAAGAAGCAGAACACTAATGTGCGTGAAATATTCCTCTTGAAACTGTCGTTTTGAAATATGGACGTCTTTTGAACTTTTTGGTCGATATATGACCCCAGGATTTGTTTTCAGGGCAGGTGTCATTAACAGGCCTCAATGATTTGGAATATCCACTGACCATTAGCGCTGGGATTTAGGCTGCTGTTGTGTGAAATGGCCACAAGGTGGCAGCAGTTCTCCCTTAGCAAATCTGTTTACTAGGGCAACAGAGCCTCAATGGAAGCCGTGTTCTAGATTGGAATTTAGAATGGAATGTGCCAGGAGAAAGCCCCTCAAGTTTGTCTCACTACTTCTTGTTCGTGTTTTCAATTTAATTTTTAATTTTTTATTACAGCAAGTTTGATTACAACGTTTGGCTTGTTGTAGGTGTGCAAGATGTGGTTCTTTTAAACATATACATATGTCTGTTCTTCCTGGGACCCTTTTCCCATGTACGTTATGACAGAATGTTGAGTAGTCTTCTCTTGGCATTCTGTAGGTCTTTGGTGATTATATATTTCACCTGTGTTTGTATATGTCTCTTAACCCCAATATCATAATGATCCAATCCTCACACCTTTCCATTGGTGAACCATAAGTTTGTTTAATGAATCTGTGATTGCCCTTCTCCGTGGAAATATCTGCCCTGGTATCCGTTTTTAGGTAACACCTATAAGTGATATCCTACGATAGGTGTCTTTCACTTTCTGACTTACTACAAGTCACGTGATTACCTGTAGACTCATCTACGGTGCTGCAAATGGCATTGTGCCCTTTTTTTCCTTGTCTAATATTCTGTCTTAGCGAGGTCCATTTTCTGCAATGTGATTCCCTGAGGGCTGAGGATTAGCTGACCTGGGCAGCCTGACCCTGCCGGCAAGCCCTCCCCAGGTGTGCCTGAGTTGAGGTCAATAGAAACAGCACTCCAGGCAGCAATAGCCCCTGCAGCTGTGCCTGACTCCATATTCTCTGCCCCGTCAGCAGTCTCGGGGCTGTGCTGGTGGGAGGGTGTGAGGGTCCACGGCTTTGTTGGTGGCCCGGTGTGAGTGGGGCTCTGCTGGACTTTCTGCAGGAGTTGCCAGGCTGCCACCTGTAAAGAAGAGGATGTGTCACCCATAACCTCCGCTGGAATTTCTCTCCGGGCTGAGGTGAGGAAGGAAAACAAGGAGTGGGGGCCGGGACAGGAGGGGTATCTCAGCCAGGGAAATGGAAAGCTTCCAGAAGAGCGCCCGGGGCCAGGACCATCCTGGCTGGCCTGCAGGCACCAAGTTGGCCTGCGTGCTGTCACTGGTGTGGCTCCACGGCCCTTCCTCTAGGCTTTCAAGCCCTTGTACATATTCAGGTGTTTTACCTGGGAAGGGTGGGAACAGTTCAGCAGCAGCTGGCCTGGGGCTCAGCTCACGTTTACTCACAGAGGCCTCGGCACGGTCCTCCAACTTTGCAATGAGGACGCTCCTTGCGTGGGGGGGGGCAGGGCTGCTGGCTGTATGGGAGATGATTCCCCACCTCTGACCAATTTCAGAATTCTTTACCGCTGGAGCAAGTGCCCTGATAGGGTTTTCCTCTGTATAACTGCTGGGTTCAGGTTTTTTTTTCTCTTTTGGTTCAAGTTAGAATTTATTCATCTTTTATGTATTTATTGATATAAGCATGGAAATAATTCATTCATAGAAATACATCTGTGTGAAGGGAAGAACTTTTTTCTGTTTTATTTTTAAATTTTACTTCTAAAAATTTTGAAGTTTAATTTTATTTATTTTTCTATACAGCAGGTTATTATTAGTTATCTATTTTATTCATATACATATATACAGGTCAATACCTATCTCCCAACTCATCTGACCACCAACACCCCATGGCTTCCCCGACTTGGTGTCCATACGTTTTTTCTCTACCTCTGTTTCTCTATTTCTTCCCTGCAAACCTGTTCATCTGTACCATATATCTAGGTTCCACATACATGCATTAAGACAGAATATTTGTTTTGCTCATTCTGAGTTACTTCATTCTGTATGACAGTCTCTAGATCCACCGACTTCTCTACAAATAACATAGTTTCCTTCCTTTTCATGGCTGAGTCATATCCCATTTTATATATGTACCACATCTTTATCCATTCTTCTGTCTGTGGGCATTTAGGTTGCTTCCATTACCTGGCTATTGTAAATAGTGCTGCAATGAACATTGTGGTGAATGTGTGTTTTTGATTTATGGTTTTCTCTGGGTATATGCCCAGAAGTGGGATTGCTGGATCCTATGGTAATTCTATTTCTAGTTTCTTTAAGGAAACTCCATACTGTTCTCCATAGTGACTGTATCAATTTACCTTCCCACCAATAGTGGAAGAGGGTTCCTTTTGTCCACACCCTCCCCAGAATTTGTTGTTTGTAGATTTTCTGATGACGCCGATTCTAACAGGTGTGAGGTGATACCTCATTGTCGTTTTGATTTGCATTTCTCTAATAATTAGTGGTGTTGAGCAGCTTTTCATGTGCGTCTTGGCCGTCTCTGTGACTTCTTTGAAGAAACGTCTATTTAGATCTTCTGCCCATTTTTGTATTGGGTTGTTTGTTTTATTAATATTAAGCTGCGTGAGCTGTTTATATATATTGGAGATTAAACCTTTGTCCATTGATTCGTTTGCGAATGTTTTCGCCCTTTCTGAGGCTTGCCTTTTTCCATTCCCGTTTTTTTTTAACCAAAAAAGAAAGAAAGCAAAAGAAGCAGAACACTAATGTGCGTGAAATATTCCTCTTGAAACTGTCGTTTTGAAATATGGACGTCTTTTGAACTTTTTGGTCGATATATGACCCCAGGATTTGTTTTCAGGGCAGGTGTCATTAACAGGCCTCAATGATTTGGAATATCCACTGACCATTAGCGCTGGGATTAAAGCTGCTGTTGTGTGAAACGGCCACAAGGTGGCAGCAGTTCTCCCTTAGCAAATCTGTTTACTAGGGCAACAGAGCCTCAATGGAAGCCGTGTTCTAGATTGGAATTTAGAATGGAATGTGCCAGGAGAAAGCCCCTCAAGTTTGTCTCACTACTTCTTGTTCGTGTTTTCAATTTAATTTTTTATTTTTTATTGCAGCAAGTTTGATGACAACGTTTGGCTTGTTGTAGGTGTGCAAGATGTGGTTCTTTTAAACATATACATATGTCTGTTCTTCCTGGGACCCTTTTCCCATGTACGTTATGACAGAATGTTGAGTAGTCTTCTCTTGTCATTCTGTAGGTCTTTGGTGATTATATATTTCACCTGTGTTTGTATATGTCTCTTAACCCCAATATCATAATGATCCAATCCTCACACCTTTCCATTGGTGAACCATAAGTTTGTTTAATGAATCTGTGATTGCCCTTCTCCGTGGAAATATCTGCCCTGGTATCCGTTTTTAGGTAACACCTATAAGTGATATCCTACGATATGTGTCTTTCACTTTCTGACTTACTACAAGTCACGTGATTACCTGTAGACTCATCTACGGTGCTGCAAATGGCATTGTGCCCTTTTTTTCCTTGGCTAATATTCTGTCTTAGCGAGGTCCATTTTCTGCAATGTGATTCCCTGAGGGCTGAGGATTAGCTGACCTGGGCAGCCTGACCCTGCCGGCAAGCCCTCCCCAGGTGTGCCTGGGTTGAGGTCAATAGAAACAGCACTCCAGGCAGCAATAGCCCCTGCAGCTGTGCCTGACTCCATATTCTCTGCCCCGTCAGCAGTCTCGGGGCTGTGCTGGTGGGAGGGTGTGAGGGTCCACGGCTTTGTTGGTGGCCCGGTGTGAGTGGGGCTCTGCTGGACTTTCTGCAGGAGTTGCCAGGCTGCCACCTGTAAAGAAGAGGATGTGTCACCCATAACCTCCGCTGGAATTTCTCTCCGGGCTGAGGTGAGGAAGGAAAACAAGGAGTGGGGGCCGGGACAGGAGGGGTATCTCAGCCAGGGAAATGGAAAGCTTCCAGAAGAGCGCCCGGGGCCAGGACCATCCTGGCTGGCCTGCAGGCACCAAGTTGGCCTGCGTGCTGTCACTGGTGTGGCTCCACGGCCCTTCCTCTAGGCTTTCAAGCCCTTGTACATATTCAGGTGTTTTACCTGGGAAGGGTGGGAACAGTTCAGCAGCAGCTGGCCTGGGGCTCAGCTCACGTTTACTCACAGAGGCCTCGGCACGGTCCCCCAGCTTTGCAATGAGGACGCTCCTTGCGTGGTGTGGGCAGGGCTGCTGGCTGTATGGGAGATGATTCCCCACCTCTGACCAATTTCAGAATTGTTTACCGCTGGAGCAAGTGCACTGATAGGGTTTTCCTCTGTATAACTGCTGGGTTCAGGTTTTTTTTTCTTTTTTGGTTCAAGTTAGAATTTATTCATCTTTTATGTATTTATTGATATAAGCATGGAAATAATTCATTCATAGAAATACATCTGTGTGAAGGGAAGAACTTTTTTCTGTTTTATTTTTAAATTTTACTTCTAAAAATTTTGAAGTTTAATTATATTTATTTTTCTATACAGCAGGTTATTATTAGTTATCTATTTTATTCATATACATATATACAGGTCAATACCTATCTCCCAACTCATCTGACCACCAACACCCCATGGCTTCCCCGACTTGGTGTCCATACGTTTGTTCTCTACCTCTGTTTCTCTATTTCTGCCCTGCAAACCTGTTCATCTGTACCATATATCTAGGTTCCACATACATGCATTAAGACAGAATATTTGTTTTGCTCATTCTGAGTTACTTCATTCTGTATGACAGTCTCTAGATCCACCGACTTCTCTACAAATAACATAGTTTCCTTCCTTTTCATGGCTGAGTCATATCCCATTTTATATATGTACCACATCTTTATCCATTCTTCTGTCTGTGGGCATTTAGGTTGCTTCCATTACCTGGCTATTGTAAATAGTGCTGCAATGAACATTGTGGTGAATGTGTGTTTTTGATTTATAGTTTTCTCTGGGTATATGCCCAGAAGTGGGATTGCTGGATTCTATGGTAATTCTATTTCTAGTTTCTTTAAGGAAACTCCATACTGTTCTCCATAGTGACTGTATCAATTTACCTTCCCACCAATAGTGGAAGAGGGTTCCTTTTGTCCACACCCTCCCCAGAATTTGTTGTTTGTAGATTTTCTGATGACGCCGATTCTAACAGGTGTGAGGTGATACCTCATTGTCGTTTTGATTTGCATTTCTCTAATAATTAGTGGTGTTGAGCAGCTTTTCATGTGCGTCTTGGCCGTCTCTGTGACTTCTTTGAAGAAACGTCTATTTAGATCTTCTGCCCATTTTTGTATTGGGTTGTTTGTTTTATTAATATTAAGCTGCGTGAGATGTTTATATATATTGGAGATTAAACCTTTGTCCATTGATTCGTTTGCGAATGTTTTCGCCCATTCTGAGGCTTGCCTTTTTCCATTCCCGTTTTTTTTTAACCAAAAAAGAAAGAAAGCAAAAGAAGCAGAACACTAATGTGCGTGAAATATTCCTCTTGAAACTGTCGTTTTGAAATATGGACGTCTTTTGAACTTTTTGGTCGATATATGACCCCAGGATTTGTTTTCAGGGCAGGTGTCATTTACAGGCCTCAATGATTTGGAATATCCACTGACCATTAGCGCTGGGATTAAAGCTGCTGTTGTGTGAAACGGCCACAAGGTGGCAGCAGTTCTCCCTTAGCAAATCTGTTTACTAGGGCAACAGAGCCTCAATGGAAGCCGTGTTCTAGATTGGAATTTAGAATGGAATGTGCCAGGAGAAAGCCCCTCAAGTTTGTCTCACTACTTCTTGTTCGTGTTTTCAATTTAATTTTTTATTTTTTATTGCAGCAAGTTTGATGACAACGTTTGGCTTGTTGTAGGTGTGCAAGATGTGGTTCTTTTAAACATATACATATGTCTGTTCTTCCTGGGACCCTTTTCCCATGTACGTTATGACAGAATGTTGAGTAGTCTTCTCTTGTCATTCTGTAGGTCTTTGGTGATTATATATTTCACCTGTGTTTGTATATGTCTCTTAACCCCAATATCATAATGATCCAATCCTCACACCTTTCCATTGGTGAACCATAAGTTTGTTTAATGAATCTGTGATTGCCCTTCTCCGTGGAAATATCTGCCCTGGTATCCGTTTTTAGGTAACACCTATAAGTGATATCCTACGATATGTGTCTTTCACTTTCTGACTTACTACAAGTCACGTGATTACCTGTAGACTCATCTACGGTGCTGCAAATGGCATTGTGCCCTTTTTTTCCTTGTCTAATATTCTGTCTTAGCGAGGTCCATTTTCTGCAATGTGATTCCCTGAGGGCTGAGGATTAGCTGACCTGGGCAGCCTGACCCTGCCGGCAAGCCCTCCCCAGGTGTGCCTGGGTTGAGGTCGATAGAAACAGCACTCCAGGCAGCAATAGCCCCTGCAGCTGTGCCTGACTCCATATTCTCTGCCCCGTCAGCAGTCTCGGGGCTGTGCTGGTGGGAGGGTGTGAGGGTCCACGGCTTTGTTGGTGGCCCGGTGTGAGTGGGGCTCTGCTGGACTTTCTGCAGGAGTTGCCAGGCTGCCACCTGTAAAGAAGAGGATGTGTCACCCATAACCTCCGCTGGAATTTCTCTCCGGGCTGAGGTGAGGAAGGAAAACAAGGAGTGGGGCCCGGGACAGGAGGGGTATCTCAGCCAGGGAAATGGAAAGCTTCCAGAAGAGCGCCCGGGGCCAGGACCATCCTGGCTGGCCTGCAGGCACCAAGTTGGCCTGCGTGCTGTCACTGGTGTGGCTCCACGGCCCTTCCTCTAGGCTTTCAAGCCCTTGTACATATTCAGGTGTTTTACCTGGGAAGGGTGGGAACAGTTCAGCAGCAGCTGGCCTGGGGCTCAGCTCACGTTTACTCACAGAGGCCTCGGCACGGTCCCCCAACTTTGCAATGAGGACGCTCCTTGCGTGGGGGGGGGGCAGGGCTGCTGGCTGTATGGGAGATGATTCCCCACCTCTGACCAATTTCAGAATTCTTTACCGCTGGAGCAAGTGCCCTGATAGGGTTTTCCTCTGTATAACTGCTGGGTTCAGGTTTTTTTTTTCTTTTTTGGTTCAAGTTAGAATTTATTCATCTTTTATGTATTTATTGATATAAGCATGGAAATAATTCATTCATAGAAATACATCTGTGTGAAGGGAAGAACTTTTTTCTGTTTTATTTTTAAATTTTACTTCTAAAAATTTTGAAGTTTAATTATATTTATTTTTCTATACAGCAGGTTATTATTAGTTATCTATTTTATTCATATACATATATACAGGTCAATACCTATCTCCCAACTCATCTGACCACCAACACCCCATGGCTTCCCCGACTTGGTGTCCATACGTTTGTTCTCTACCTCTGTTTCTCTATTTCTTCCCTGCAAACCTGTTCATCTGTACCATATATCTAGGTTCCACATACATGCATTAAGACAGAATATTTGTTTTGCTCATTCTGAGTTACTTCATTCTGTATGACAGTCTCTAGATCCACCGACTTCTCTACAAATAACATAGTTTCCTTCCTTTTCATGGCTGAGTCATATCCCATTTTATATATGTACCACATCTTTATCCATTCTTCTGTCTGTGGGCATTTAGGTTGCTTCCATTACCTGGCTATTGTAAATAGTGCTGCAATGAACATTGTGGTGAATGTGTGTTTTTGATTTATGGTTTTCTCTGGGTATATGCCCAGAAGTGGGATTGCTGGATTCTATGGTAATTCTATTTCTAGTTTCTTTAAGGAAACTCCATACTGTTCTCCATAGTGACTGTATCAATTTACCTTCCCACCAATAGTGGAAGAGGCTTCCTTTTGTCCACACCCTCCCCAGAATTTGTTGTTTGTAGATTTTCTGATGACGCCGATTCTAACAGGTGTGAGGTGATACCTCATTGTCGTTTTGATTTGCATTTCTCTAATAATTAGTGGTGTTGAGCAGCTTTTCATGTGCGTCTTGGCCGTCTCTGTGACTTCTTTGAAGAAACGTCTATTTAGATCTTCTGCCCATTTTTGTATTGGGTTGTTTGTTTTATTAATATTAAGCTGCGTGAGCTGTTTATATATATTGGAGATTAAACCTTTGTCCATTGATTCGTTTGTGAATGTTTTCGCCCATTCTGAGGGTTGCCTTTTTCCATTCCCGTTTTTTTTTAACCAAAAAAGAAAGAAAGCAAAAGAAGCAGAACACTAATGTGCGTGAAATATTCCTCTTGAAACTGTCGTTTTGAAATATGGACGTCTTTTGAACTTTTTGGTCGATATATGACCCCAGGATTTGTTTTCAGGGCAGGTGTCATTAACAGGCCTCAATGATTTGGAATATCCACTGACCATTAGCGCTGGGATTTAGGCTGCTGTTGTGTGAAATGGCCACAAGGTGGCAGCAGTTCTCCCTTAGCAAATCTGTTTACTAGGGCAACAGAGCCTCAATGGAAGCCGTGTTCTAGATTGGAATTTAGAATGGAATGTGCCAGGAGAAAGCCCCTCAAGTTTGTCTCACTACTTCTTGTTCGTGTTTTCAATTTAATTTTTAATTTTTTATTACAGCAAGTTTGATTACAACGTTTGGCTTGTTGTAGGTGTGCAAGATGTGGTTCTTTTAAACATATACATATGTCTGTTCTTCCTGGGACCCTTTTCCCATGTACGTTATGACAGAATGTTGAGTAGTCTTCTCTTGGCATTCTGTAGGTCTTTGGTGATTATATATTTCACCTGTGTTTGTATATGTCTCTTAACCCCAATATCATAATGATCCAATCCTCACACCTTTCCATTGGTGAACCATAAGTTTGTTTAATGAATCTGTGATTGCCCTTCTCCGTGGAAATATCTGCCCTGGTATCCGTTTTTAGGTAACACCTATAAGTGATATCCTACGATAGGTGTCTTTCACTTTCTGACTTACTACAAGTCACGTGATTACCTGTAGACTCATCTACGGTGCTGCAAATGGCATTGTGCCCTTTTTTTCCTTGTCTAATATTCTGTCTTAGCGAGGTCCATTTTCTGCAATGTGATTCCCTGAGGGCTGAGGATTAGCTGACCTGGGCAGCCTGACCCTGCCGGCAAGCCCTCCCCAGGTGTGCCTGAGTTGAGGTCAATAGAAACAGCACTCCAGGCAGCAATAGCCCCTGCAGCTGTGCCTGACTCCATATTCTCTGCCCCGTCAGCAGTCTCGGGGCTGTGCTGGTGGGAGGGTGTGAGGGTCCACGGCTTTGTTGGTGGCCCGGTGTGAGTGGGGCTCTGCTGGACTTTCTGCAGGAGTTGCCAGGCTGCCACCTGTAAAGAAGAGGATGTGTCACCCATAACCTCCGCTGGAATTTCTCTCCGGGCTGAGGTGAGGAAGGAAAACAAGGAGTGGGGGCCGGGACAGGAGGGGTATCTCAGCCAGGGAAATGGAAAGCTTCCAGAAGAGCGCCCGGGGCCAGGACCATCCTGGCTGGCCTGCAGGCACCAAGTTGGCCTGCGTGCTGTCACTGGTGTGGCTCCACGGCCCTTCCTCTAGGCTTTCAAGCCCTTGTACATATTCAGGTGTTTTACCTGGGAAGGGTGGGAACAGTTCAGCAGCAGCTGGCCTGGGGCTCAGCTCACGTTTACTCACAGAGGCCTCGGCACGGTCCTCCAACTTTGCAATGAGGACGCTCCTTGCGTGGGGGGGGGCAGGGCTGCTGGCTGTATGGGAGATGATTCCCCACCTCTGACCAATTTCAGAATTCTTTACCGCTGGAGCAAGTGCCCTGATAGGGTTTTCCTCTGTATAACTGCTGGGTTCAGGTTTTTTTTTCTCTTTTGGTTCAAGTTAGAATTTATTCATCTTTTATGTATTTATTGATATAAGCATGGAAATAATTCATTCATAGAAATACATCTGTGTGAAGGGAAGAACTTTTTTCTGTTTTATTTTTAAATTTTACTTCTAAAAATTTTGAAGTTTAATTTTATTTATTTTTCTATACAGCAGGTTATTATTAGTTATCTATTTTATTCATATACATATATACAGGTCAATACCTATCTCCCAACTCATCTGACCACCAACACCCCATGGCTTCCCCGACTTGGTGTCCATACGTTTTTTCTCTACCTCTGTTTCTCTATTTCTTCCCTGCAAACCTGTTCATCTGTACCATATATCTAGGTTCCACATACATGCATTAAGACAGAATATTTGTTTTGCTCATTCTGAGTTACTTCATTCTGTATGACAGTCTCTAGATCCACCGACTTCTCTACAAATAACATAGTTTCCTTCCTTTTCATGGCTGAGTCATATCCCATTTTATATATGTACCACATCTTTATCCATTCTTCTGTCTGTGGGCATTTAGGTTGCTTCCATTACCTGGCTATTGTAAATAGTGCTGCAATGAACATTGTGGTGAATGTGTGTTTTTGATTTATGGTTTTCTCTGGGTATATGCCCAGAAGTGGGATTGCTGGATCCTATGGTAATTCTATTTCTAGTTTCTTTAAGGAAACTCCATACTGTTCTCCATAGTGACTGTATCAATTTACCTTCCCACCAATAGTGGAAGAGGGTTCCTTTTGTCCACACCCTCCCCAGAATTTGTTGTTTGTAGATTTTCTGATGACGCCGATTCTAACAGGTGTGAGGTGATACCTCATTGTCGTTTTGATTTGCATTTCTCTAATAATTAGTGGTGTTGAGCAGCTTTTCATGTGCATCTTGGCCGTCTCTGTGACTTCTTTGAAGAAACGTCTATTTAGATCTTCTGCCCATTTTTGTATTGGGTTGTTTGTTTTATTAATATTAAGCTGCGTGAGCTGTTTATATATATTGGAGATTAAACCTTTGTCCATTGATTCGTTTGCGAATGTTTTCGCCCTTTCTGAGGCTTGCCTTTTTCCATTCCCGTTTTTTTTTAACCAAAAAAGAAAGAAAGCAAAAGAAGCAGAACACTAATGTGCGTGAAATATTCCTCTTGAAACTGTCGTTTTGAAATATGGACGTCTTTTGAACTTTTTGGTCGATATATGACCCCAGGATTTGTTTTCAGGGCAGGTGTCATTAACAGGCCTCAATGATTTGGAATATCCACTGACCATTAGCGCTGGGATTAAAGCTGCTGTTGTGTGAAACGGCCACAAGGTGGCAGCAGTTCTCCCTTAGCAAATCTGTTTACTAGGGCAACAGAGCCTCAATGGAAGCCGTGTTCTAGATTGGAATTTAGAATGGAATGTGCCAGGAGAAAGCCCCTCAAGTTTGTCTCACTACTTCTTGTTCGTGTTTTCAATTTAATTTTTTATTTTTTATTGCAGCAAGTTTGATGACAACGTTTGGCTTGTTGTAGGTGTGCAAGATGTGGTTCTTTTAAACATATACATATGTCTGTTCTTCCTGGGACCCTTTTCCCATGTACGTTATGACAGAATGTTGAGTAGTCTTCTCTTGTCATTCTGTAGGTCTTTGGTGATTATATATTTCACCTGTGTTTGTATATGTCTCTTAACCCCAATATCATAATGATCCAATCCTCACACCTTTCCATTGGTGAACCATAAGTTTGTTTAATGAATCTGTGATTGCCCTTCTCCGTGGAAATATCTGCCCTGGTATCCGTTTTTAGGTAACACCTATAAGTGATATCCTACGATATGTGTCTTTCACTTTCTGACTTACTACAAGTCACGTGATTACCTGTAGACTCATCTACGGTGCTGCAAATGGCATTGTGCCCTTTTTTTCCTTGGCTAATATTCTGTCTTAGCGAGGTCCATTTTCTGCAATGTGATTCCCTGAGGGCTGAGGATTAGCTGACCTGGGCAGCCTGACCCTGCCGGCAAGCCCTCCCCAGGTGTGCCTGGGTTGAGGTCAATAGAAACAGCACTCCAGGCAGCAATAGCCCCTGCAGCTGTGCCTGACTCCATATTCTCTGCCCCGTCAGCAGTCTCGGGGCTGTGCTGGTGGGAGGGTGTGAGGGTCCACGGCTTTGTTGGTGGCCCGGTGTGAGTGGGGCTCTGCTGGACTTTCTGCAGGAGTTGCCAGGCTGCCACCTGTAAAGAAGAGGATGTGTCACCCATAACCTCCGCTGGAATTTCTCTCCGGGCTGAGGTGAGGAAGGAAAACAAGGAGTGGGGGCCGGGACAGGAGGGGTATCTCAGCCAGGGAAATGGAAAGCTTCCAGAAGAGCGCCCGGGGCCAGGACCATCCTGGCTGGCCTGCAGGCACCAAGTTGGCCTGCGTGCTGTCACTGGTGTGGCTCCACGGCCCTTCCTCTAGGCTTTCAAGCCCTTGTACATATTCAGGTGTTTTACCTGGGAAGGGTGGGAACAGTTCAGCAGCAGCTGGCCTGGGGCTCAGCTCACGTTTACTCACAGAGGCCTCGGCACGGTCCCCCAGCTTTGCAATGAGGACGCTCCTTGCGTGGTGTGGGCAGGGCTGCTGGCTGTATGGGAGATGATTCCCCACCTCTGACCAATTTCAGAATTGTTTACCGCTGGAGCAAGTGCACTGATAGGGTTTTCCTCTGTATAACTGCTGGGTTCAGGTTTTTTTTTCTTTTTTGGTTCAAGTTAGAATTTATTCATCTTTTATGTATTTATTGATATAAGCATGGAAATAATTCATTCATAGAAATACATCTGTGTGAAGGGAAGAACTTTTTTCTGTTTTATTTTTAAATTTTACTTCTAAAAATTTTGAAGTTTAATTATATTTATTTTTCTATACAGCAGGTTATTATTAGTTATCTATTTTATTCATATACATATATACAGGTCAATACCTATCTCCCAACTCATCTGACCACCAACACCCCATGGCTTCCCCGACTTGGTGTCCATACGTTTGTTCTCTACCTCTGTTTCTCTATTTCTGCCCTGCAAACCTGTTCATCTGTACCATATATCTAGGTTCCACATACATGCATTAAGACAGAATATTTGTTTTGCTCATTCTGAGTTACTTCATTCTGTATGACAGTCTCTAGATCCACCGACTTCTCTACAAATAACATAGTTTCCTTCCTTTTCATGGCTGAGTCATATCCCATTTTATATATGTACCACATCTTTATCCATTCTTCTGTCTGTGGGCATTTAGGTTGCTTCCATTACCTGGCTATTGTAAATAGTGCTGCAATGAACATTGTGGTGAATGTGTGTTTTTGATTTATAGTTTTCTCTGGGTATATGCCCAGAAGTGGGATTGCTGGATTCTATGGTAATTCTATTTCTAGTTTCTTTAAGGAAACTCCATACTGTTCTCCATAGTGACTGTATCAATTTACCTTCCCACCAATAGTGGAAGAGGGTTCCTTTTGTCCACACCCTCCCCAGAATTTGTTGTTTGTAGATTTTCTGATGACGCCGATTCTAACAGGTGTGAGGTGATACCTCATTGTCGTTTTGATTTGCATTTCTCTAATAATTAGTGGTGTTGAGCAGCTTTTCATGTGCGTCTTGGCCGTCTCTGTGACTTCTTTGAAGAAACGTCTATTTAGATCTTCTGCCCATTTTTGTATTGGGTTGTTTGTTTTATTAATATTAAGCTGCGTGAGATGTTTATATATATTGGAGATTAAACCTTTGTCCATTGATTCGTTTGCGAATGTTTTCGCCCATTCTGAGGCTTGCCTTTTTCCATTCCCGTTTTTTTTTAACCAAAAAAGAAAGAAAGCAAAAGAAGCAGAACACTAATGTGCGTGAAATATTCCTCTTGAAACTGTCGTTTTGAAATATGGACGTCTTTTGAACTTTTTGGTCGATATATGACCCCAGGATTTGTTTTCAGGGCAGGTGTCATTTACAGGCCTCAATGATTTGGAATATCCACTGACCATTAGCGCTGGGATTAAAGCTGCTGTTGTGTGAAACGGCCACAAGGTGGCAGCAGTTCTCCCTTAGCAAATCTGTTTACTAGGGCAACAGAGCCTCAATGGAAGCCGTGTTCTAGATTGGAATTTAGAATGGAATGTGCCAGGAGAAAGCCCCTCAAGTTTGTCTCACTACTTCTTGTTCGTGTTTTCAATTTAATTTTTTATTTTTTATTGCAGCAAGTTTGATGACAACGTTTGGCTTGTTGTAGGTGTGCAAGATGTGGTTCTTTTAAACATATACATATGTCTGTTCTTCCTGGGACCCTTTTCCCATGTACGTTATGACAGAATGTTGAGTAGTCTTCTCTTGTCATTCTGTAGGTCTTTGGTGATTATATATTTCACCTGTGTTTGTATATGTCTCTTAACCCCAATATCATAATGATCCAATCCTCACACCTTTCCATTGGTGAACCATAAGTTTGTTTAATGAATCTGTGATTGCCCTTCTCCGTGGAAATATCTGCCCTGGTATCCGTTTTTAGGTAACACCTATAAGTGATATCCTACGATATGTGTCTTTCACTTTCTGACTTACTACAAGTCACGTGATTACCTGTAGACTCATCTACGGTGCTGCAAATGGCATTGTGCCCTTTTTTTCCTTGGCTAATATTCTGTCTTAGCGAGGTCCATTTTCTGCAATGTGATTCCCTGAGGGCTGAGGATTAGCTGACCTGGGCAGCCTGACCCTGCCGGCAAGCCCTCCCCAGGTGTGCCTGGGTTGAGGTCAATAGAAACAGCACTCCAGGCAGCAATAGCCCCTGCAGCTGTGCCTGACTCCATATTCTCTGCCCCGTCAGCAGTCTCGGGGCTGTGCTGGTGGGAGGGTGTGAGGGTCCACGGCTTTGTTGGTGGCCCGGTGTGAGTGGGGCTCTGCTGGACTTTCTGCAGGAGTTGCCAGGCTGCCACCTGTAAAGAAGAGGATGTGTCACCCATAACCTCCGCTGGAATTTCTCTCCGGGCTGAGGTGAGGAAGGAAAACAAGGAGTGGGGGCCGGGACAGGAGGGGTATCTCAGCCAGGGAAATGGAAAGCTTCCAGAAGAGCGCCTGGGGCCAGGACCATCCTGGCTGGCCTGCAGGCACCAAGTTGGCCTGCGTGCTGTCACTGGTGTGGCTCCACGGCCCTTCCTCTAGGCTTTCAAGCCCTTGTACATATTCAGGTGTTTTACCTGGGAAGGGTGGGAACAGTTCAGCAGCAGCTGGCCTGGGGCTCAGCTCACGTTTACTCACAGAGCCCTCGGCACGGTCCCCCAGCTTTGCAATGAGGACGCTCCTTGCGTGGGGTGGGCAGGGCTGCTGGCTCTATGGGAGATGATTCCCCACCTCTGACCAATTTCAGAATTGTTTACCGCTGGAGCAAGTGCCCTGATAGGGTTTTCCTCTGTATAACTGCTGGGTTCAGGATTTTTTTTTTCTTTTTTGGTTCAAGTTAGAATTTATTCATCTTTTATGTATTTATTGATATAAGCATGGAAATAATTCATTCATACAAATACATCTGTGTGAAGGGAAGAACTTTTTTCTGTTTTATTTTTAAATTTTACTTCTAAAAATTTTGAAGTTTAAATATATTTATTTTTCTATACAGCAGGTTATTATTAGTTATCTATTTTATTCATATACATATATACAGGTCAATACCTATCTCCCAACTCATCTGACCACCAACACCCCATGGCTTCCCCGACTTGGTGTCCATACGTTTGTTCTCTACCTCTGTTTCTCTATTTCTGCCCTGCAAACCTGTTCATCTGTACCATATATCTAGGTTCCACATACATGCATTAAGACAGAATATTTGTTTTGCTCATTCTGAGTTACTTCATTCTGTATGACAGTCTCTAGATCCACCGACTTCTCTACAAATAACATAGTTTCCTTCCTTTTCATGGCTGAGTCATATCCCATTTTATATATGTACCACATCTTTATCCATTCTTCTGTCTGTGGGCATTTAGGTTGCTTCCATTACCTGGCTATTGTAAATAGTGCTGCAATGAACATTGTGGTGAATGTGTGTTTTTGATTTATGGTTTTCTCTGGGTATATGCCCAGAAGTGGGATTGCTGGATTCTATGGTAATTCTATTTCTAGTTTCTTTAAGGAAACTCCATACTGTTCTCCATAGTGACTGTATCAATTTACCTTCCCACCAATAGTGGAAGAGGGTTCCTTTTGTCCACACCCTCCCCAGAATTTGTTGTTTGTAGATTTTCTGATGACGCCAATTCTAACAGGTGTGAGGTGATACCTCATTGTCGTTTTGATTTGCATTTCTCTAATAATTAGTGGTGTTGAGCAGCTTTTCATGTGCGTCTTGGCCGTCTCTGTGACTTCTTTGAAGAAACATCTATTTAGATCTTCTGCCCATTTTTGTATTGGGTTGTTTGTTTTATTAATATTAAGCTGCATGAGCTGTTTATATATATTGGAGATTAAACCTTTGTCCATTGATTCGTTTGCGAATGTTTTCGCCCATTCTGAGGGTTGCCTTTTTCCATTCTCGTTTTTTTTTAACCAAAAAAGAAAGAAAGCAAAAGAAGCAGAACACTAATGTGCGTGAAATATTCCTCTTGAAACTGTCGTTTTGAAATATGGACGTCTTTTGAACTTTTTGGTCGATATATGACCCCAGGATTTGTTTTCAGGGCAGGTGTCATTTACAGGCCTGCAATGATTTGGAATATCCACTGACCATTAGCGCTGGGATTAAAGCTGCTGTTGTGTGAAACGGCCACAAGGTGGCAGCAGTTCTCCCTTAGCAAATCTGTTTACTAGGGCAACAGAGCCTCAATGGAAGCCGTGTTCTAGATTGGAATTTAGAATGGAATGTGCCAGGAGAAAGCCCCTCAAGTTTGTCTCACTACTTCTTGTTCGTGTTTTCAATTTAATTTTTAATTTTTTATTACAGCAAGTTTGATTACAACGTTTGGCTTGTTGTAGGTGTGCAAGATGTGGTTCTTTTACACATATACATATGTCTGTTCTTCCTGGGACCCTTTTCCCATGTTCGTTATGACAGAATGTTGAGTAGTCTTCTCTTGTCATTCTGTAGGTCTTTGGTGATTATATATTTCACCTGTGTTTGTATATGTCTCTTAACCCCAATATCATAATGATCCAATCCTCACACCTTTCCATTGGTGAACCATAAGTTTGTTTAATGAATCTCTGATTGCCCTTCTCCGTGGAAATATCTGCCCTGGTATCCGTTTTTAGGTAACACCTATAAGTGATATCCTACGATATGTGTCTTTCACTTTCTGACTTACTACAAGTCACATGATTACCTGTAGACTCATCTACGGTGCTGCAAATGGCATTGTGCCCTTTTTTTCCTTGGCTAATATTCTGTCTTAGCGAGGTCCATTTTCTGCAATGTGATTCCCTGAGGGCTGAGGATTAGCTGACCTGGGCAGCCTGACCCTGCCGGCAAGCCCTCCCCAGGTGTGCCTGGGTTGAGGTCAATAGAAACAGCACTCCAGGCAGCAATAGCCCCTGCAGCTGTGCCTGACTCCATATTCTCTGCCCCGTCAACAGTCTCGGGGCTGTGCTGGTGGGAGGGTGTGAGGGTCCACGGCTTTGTTGGTGGCCCGGTGTGAGTGGGGCTCTGCTGGACTTTCTGCAGGAGTTGCCAGGCTGCCACCTGTAAAGAAGAGGATGTGTCACCCATAACCTCCGCTGGAATTTCTCTCCGGGCTGAGGTGAGGAAGGAAAACAAGGAGTGGGGGCCGGGACAGGAGGGGTATCTCAGCCAGGGAAATGGAAAGCTTCCAGAAGAGCGCCCGGGGCCAGGACCATCCTGGCTGGCCTGCAGGCACCAAGTTGGCCTGCGTGCTGTCACTGGTGTGGCTCCACGGCCCTTCCTCTAGGCTTTCAAGCCCTTGTACATATTCAGGTGTTTTACCTGGGAAGGGTGGGAACAGTTCAGCAGCAGCTGGCCTGGGGCTCAGCTCACGTTTACTCACAGAGCCCTCGGCACGGTCCCCCAGCTTTGCAATGAGGACGCTCCTTGCGTGGGGTGGGCAGGGCTGCTGGCTCTATGGGAGATGATTCCCCACCTCTGACCAATTTCAGAATTGTTTACCGCTGGAGCAAGTGCCCTGATAGGGTTTTCCTCTGTATAACTGCTGGGTTCAGGATTTTTTTTTTCTTTTTTGGTTCAAGTTAGAATTTATTCATCTTTTATGTATTTATTGATATAAGCATGGAAATAATTCATTCATACAAATACATCTGTGTGAAGGGAAGAACTTTTTTCTGTTTTATTTTTAAATTTTACTTCTAAAAATTTTGAAGTTTAAATATATTTATTTTTCTATACAGCAGGTTATTATTAGTTATCTATTTTATTCATATACATATATACAGGTCAATACCTATCTCCCAACTCATCTGACCACCAACACCCCATGGCTTCCCCGACTTGGTGTCCATACGTTTGTTCTCTACCTCTGTTTCTCTATTTCTGCCCTGCAAACCTGTTCATCTGTACCATATATCTAGGTTCCACATACATGCATTAAGACAGAATATTTGTTTTGCTCATTCTGAGTTACTTCATTCTGTATGACAGTCTCTAGATCCACCGACTTCTCTACAAATAACATAGTTTCCTTCCTTTTCATGGCTGAGTCATATCCCATTTTATATATGTACCACATCTTTATCCATTCTTCTGTCTGTGGGCATTTAGGTTGCTTCCATTACCTGGCTATTGTAAATAGTGCTGCAATGAACATTGTGGTGAATGTGTGTTTTTGATTTATGGTTTTCTCTGGGTATATGCCCAGAAGTGGGATTGCTGGATTCTATGGTAATTCTATTTCTAGTTTCTTTAAGGAAACTCCATACTGTTCTCCATAGTGACTGTATCAATTTACCTTCCCACCAATAGTGGAAGAGGGTTCCTTTTGTCCACACCCTCCCCAGAATTTGTTGTTTGTAGATTTTCTGATGACGCCAATTCTAACAGGTGTGAGGTGATACCTCATTGTCGTTTTGATTTGCATTTCTCTAATAATTAGTGGTGTTGAGCAGCTTTTCATGTGCGTCTTGGCCGTCTCTGTGACTTCTTTGAAGAAACATCTATTTAGATCTTCTGCCCATTTTTGTATTGGGTTGTTTGTTTTATTAATATTAAGCTGCATGAGCTGTTTATATATATTGGAGATTAAACCTTTGTCCATTGATTCGTTTGCGAATGTTTTCGCCCATTCTGAGGGTTGCCTTTTTCCATTCTCGTTTTTTTTTAACCAAAAAAGAAAGAAAGCAAAAGAAGCAGAACACTAATGTGCGTGAAATATTCCTCTTGAAACTGTCGTTTTGAAATATGGACGTCTTTTGAACTTTTTGGTCGATATATGACCCCAGGATTTGTTTTCAGGGCAGGTGTCATTTACAGGCCTGCAATGATTTGGAATATCCACTGACCATTAGCGCTGGGATTAAAGCTGCTGTTGTGTGAAACGGCCACAAGGTGGCAGCAGTTCTCCCTTAGCAAATCTGTTTACTAGGGCAACAGAGCCTCAATGGAAGCCGTGTTCTAGATTGGAATTTAGAATGGAATGTGCCAGGAGAAAGCCCCTCAAGTTTGTCTCACTACTTCTTGTTCGTGTTTTCAATTTAATTTTTAATTTTTTATTACAGCAAGTTTGATTACAACGTTTGGCTTGTTGTAGGTGTGCAAGATGTGGTTCTTTTACACATATACATATGTCTGTTCTTCCTGGGACCCTTTTCCCATGTTCGTTATGACAGAATGTTGAGTAGTCTTCTCTTGTCATTCTGTAGGTCTTTGGTGATTATATATTTCACCTGTGTTTGTATATGTCTCTTAACCCCAATATCATAATGATCCAATCCTCACACCTTTCCATTGGTGAACCATAAGTTTGTTTAATGAATCTCTGATTGCCCTTCTCCGTGGAAATATCTGCCCTGGTATCCGTTTTTAGGTAACACCTATAAGTGATATCCTACGATATGTGTCTTTCACTTTCTGACTTACTACAAGTCACATGATTACCTGTAGACTCATCTACGGTGCTGCAAATGGCATTGTGCCCTTTTTTTCCTTGGCTAATATTCTGTCTTAGCGAGGTCCATTTTCTGCAATGTGATTCCCTGAGGGCTGAGGATTAGCTGACCTGGGCAGCCTGACCCTGCCGGCAAGCCCTCCCCAGGTGTGCCTGGGTTGAGGTCAATAGAAACAGCACTCCAGGCAGCAATAGCCCCTGCAGCTGTGCCTGACTCCATATTCTCTGCCCCGTCAACAGTCTCGGGGCTGTGCTGGTGGGAGGGTGTGAGGGTCCACGGCTTTGTTGGTGGCCCGGTGTGAGTGGGGCTCTGCTGGACTTTCTGCAGGAGTTGCCAGGCTGCCACCTGTAAAGAAGAGGATGTGTCACCCATAACCTCCGCTGGAATTTCTCTCCGGGCTGAGGTGAGGAAGGAAAACAAGGAGTGGGGGCCGGGACAGGAGGGGTATCTCAGCCAGGGAAATGGAAAGCTTCCAGAAGAGCGCCCGGGGCCAGGACCATCCTGGCTGGCCTGCAGGCACCAAGTTGGCCTGCGTGCTGTCACTGGTGTGGCTCCACGGCCCTTCCTCTAGGCTTTCAAGCCCTTGTACATATTCAGGTGTTTTACCTGGGAAGGGTGGGAACAGTTCAGCAGCAGCTGGCCTGGGGCTCAGCTCACGTTTACTCACAGAGGCCTCGGCACGGTCCCCCAGCTTTGCAATGAGGACGCTCCTTGCGTGGGGGGGGCAGGGCTGCTGGCTGTATGGGAGATGATTCCCCACCTCTGACCAATTTCAGAATTGTTTACCGCTGGAGCAAGTGCCCTGATAGGGTTTTCCTCTGTATAACTGCTGGGTTCAGGTTTTTTTTTTCTTTTTTGGTTCAAGTTAGAATTTATTCATCTTTTATGTATTTATTGATATAAGCATGGAAATAATTCATTCATAGAAATACATCTGTGTGAAGGGAAGAACTTTTTTCTGTTTTATTTTTAAATTTTACTTATAAAAATTTTGAAGTTTAATTATATTTATTTTTCTATACAGCAGGTTATTATTAGTTATCTATTTTATTCATATACATATATACAGGTCAATACCTATCTCCCAACTCATCTGACCACCAACACCCCATGGCTTCCCCGACTTGGTGTCCATACGTTTGTTCTCTACCTCTGTTTCTCTATTTCTGCCCTGCAAACCTGTTCATCTGTACCATATATCTAGGTTCCACATACATGCATTAAGACAGAATATTTGTTTTGCTCATTCTGAGTTACTTCATTCTGTATGACAGTCTCTAGATCCACCGACTTCTCTACAAATAACATAGTTTCCTTCCTTTTCATGGCTGAGTCATATCCCATTTTATATATGTACCACATCTTTATCCATTCTTCTGTCTGTGGGCATTTAGGTTGCTTCCATTACCTGGCTATTGTAAATAGTGCTGCAATGAACATTGTGGTGAATGTGTGTTTTTGATTTATGGTTTTCTCTGGGTATATGCCCAGAAGTGGGATTGCTGGATTCTATGGTAATTCTATTTCTAGTTTCTTTAAGGAAACTCCATACTGTTCTCCATAGTGACTGTATCAATTTACCTTCCCACCAATAGTGGAAGAGGCTTCCTTTTGTCCACACCCTCCCCAGAATTTGTTGTTTGTAGATTTTCTGATGACGCCGATTCTAACAGGTGTGAGGTGATAGCTCATTGTCGTTTTGATTTGCATTTCTCTAATAATTAGTGGTGTTGAGCAGCTTTTCATGTGCGTCTTGGCCGTCTCTGTGACTTCTTTGAAGAAACGTCTATTTAGATCTTCTGCCCATTTTTGTATTGGGTTGTTTGTTTTATTAATATTAAGCTGCATGAGCTGTTTATATATATTGGAGATTAAACCTTTGTCCATTGATTCGTTTGCGAATGTTTTCGCCCATTCTGAGGGTTGCCTTTTTCCATTCCCGTTTTTTTTAACCAAAAAAGAAAGAAAGCAAAAGAAGCAGAACACTAATGTGCGTGAAATATTCCTCTTGAAACTGTCGTTTTGAAATATGGACGTCTTTTGAACTTTTTGGTCGATATATGACCCCAGGATTTGTTTTCAGGGCAGGTGTCATTTACAGGCCTCAATGATTTGGAATATCCACTGACCATTAGCGCTGGGATTAAAGCTGCTGTTGTGTGAAATGGCCACAAGGTGGCAGCAGTTCTCCCTTAGCAAATCTGTTTACTAGGGCAACAGAGCCTCAATGGAAGCCGTGTTCTAGATTGGAATTTAGAATGGAATGTGCCAGGAGAAAGCCACTCAAGTTTGTTTCACAACTTCTTGTTCGTGTTTTCAATTTAATTTTTAATTTTTTATTACAGCAAGTTTGATTACAACGTTTGGCTTGTTGTAGGTGTGCAAGATGTGGTTCTTTTACACATATACATATGTCTGTTCTTTCTGGGACCCTTTTCCCATGTACGTTATGACAGAATGTTGAGTAGTCTTCTCTTGGCATTCCGTAGGTATTTGGTGATTATATATTTCACCTGTGTTTGTATATGTCTCTTAACCCCAATATCGTAATGAATCCAATCCTCACACCTTTCCATTGGTGAACCATAAGTTTGTTTAATGAATCTGTGATTGCCCTTCTCCGTGGAAATATCTGCCCTGGTATCCGTTTTTAGGTAACACCTTTAAGTGATATCCTAGGATATGTGTCTTTCACTTTCTGACTTACTACAAGTCACATGATTACCTGTAGACTCATCTACGGTGCTGCAAATGGCATTGTGCCCTTTTTTTCCTTGGCTAATATTCTGTCTTAGCGAGGTCCATTTTCTGCAATGTGATTCCCTGAGGGCTGAGGATTAGCTGACCTGGGCAGCCTGACCCTGCCGGCAAGCCCTCCCCAGGTGTGCCTGGGTTGAGGTCAATAGAAACAGCACTCCAGACAGCAATAGCCCCTGCAGCTGTGCCTGACTCCATATTCTCTGCCCCGTCAGCAGTCTCGGTGCTGTGCTAGTGGGAGGGTGTGAGGGTCCACAGCTTTGTTGGTGGCCCAGTGTGAGTGGGGCTCTGCTGGACTTTCTGCAGGAGTTGCCAGGCTGCCACCTGTAAAGAAGAGGATGTGTCACCCATAACCTCCGCTGGAATTTCTCCGGGCTGAGGTGAGGAAGGAAAAAAAGGAGTGGTGGCCGGGAAAGGAGGGGTATCTCAGCCAGGGAAATGGAAAGCTTCCAGAAGAGCGCCCGGGGCCAGGACCATCCTGGCTGGCCTGCAGGCACCAAGTTGGCCTGCGTGCTGTCACTGGTGTGGCTCCACGGCCCTTCCTCTAGGCTTTCAAGCCCTTGTACATATTCAGGTGTTTTACCTGGGAAGGGTGGGAACAGTTCAGCAGCAGCTGGCCTGGGGCTCAGCTCATGTTTACTCACAGAGGCCTCGGCACGGTCCCCCAGCTTTGCAATGAGGACGCTCCTTGCGTGGGGGGGGCAGGGCTGCTGGCTGTATGGGAGATGATTCCCCACCTCTGACCAATTTCAGAATTGTTTACCGCTGGAGCAAGTGCCCTGATAGGGTTTTCCTCTGTATAACTGCTGGGTTCAGGTTTTTTTTTTTCTTTTTTGGTTCAAGTTAGAATTTATTCATCTTTTATGTATTTATTGATATAAGCATGGAAATAATTCATTCATAGAAATACATCTGTGTGAAGGGAAGAACTTTTTTCTGTTTTATTTTTAAATTTTACTTATAAAAATTTTGAAGTTTAATTATATTTATTTTTCTATACAGCAGGTTATTATTAGTTATCTCTTTTATTCATATACATATATACAGGTCAATACCTATCTCCCAACTCATCTGACCACCAACACCCCATGGCTTCCCCGACTTGGTGTCCATACGTTTGTTCTCTACCTCTGTTTCTCTATTTCGGCCCTGCAAACCTGTTCATCTGTACCATATATCTAGGTTCCACATACATGCATTAAGACAGAATATTTGTTTTGCTCATTCTGAGTTACTTCATTCTGTATGACAGTCTCTAGATCCACCAACTTCTCTACAAATAACATAGTTTCCTTCCTTTTCATGGCTGAGTCATATCCCATTTTATATATGTACCACATCTTTATCCATTCTTCTGTCTGTGGGCATTTAGGTTGCTTCCATTACCTGGCTATTGTAAATAGTGCTGCAATGAACATTGTGGTGAATGTGTGTTTTTGATTTATGGTTTTCTCTGGGTATATGCCCAGAAGTGGGATTGCTGGATTCTATGGTAATTCTATTTCTAGTTTCTTTAAGGAAACTCCATACTGTTCTCCATAGTGACTGTATCAATTTACCTTCCCACCAATAGTGGAAGAGGGTTCCTTTTGTCCACACCCTCCCCAGAATTTGTTGTTTGTAGATTTTCTGATGACGCCGATTCTAACAGGTGTGAGGTGATACCTCATTGTCGTTTTGATTTGCATTTCTCTAATAATTAGTGGTGTTGAGCAGCTTTTCATGTGCGTCTTGGCCGTCTCTGTGACTTCTTTGAAGAAACGTCTATTTAGATCTTCTGCCCATTTTTGTATTGGGTTGTTTGTTTTATTAATATTAAGCTGCATGAGCTGTTTATATATATTGGAGATTAAACCTTTGTCCATTGATTCGTTTGCGAATGTTTTCGCCCATTCTGAGGGTTGCCTTTTTCCATTCCCGTTTTTTTTAACCAAAAAAAGAAAGAAAGCAAAAGAAGCAGAACACTAATGTGCGTGAAATATTCCTCTTGAAACTGTCGTTTTGAAATATGGACGTCTTTTGAACTTTTTGGTCGATATATGACCCCAGGATTTGTTTTCAGGGCAGGTGTCATTTACAGGCCTCAATGATTTGGAATATCCACTGACCATTAGCGCTGGGATTAAAGCTGCTGTTGTGTGAAATGGCCACAAGGTGGCAGCAGTTCTCCCTTAGCAAATCTGTTTACTAGGGCAACAGAGCCTCAATGGAAGCCGTGTTCTAGATTGGAATTTAGAATGGAATGTGCCAGGAGAAAGCCACTCAAGTTTGTTTCACAACTTCTTGTTCGTGTTTTCAATTTAATTTTTAATTTTTTATTACAGCAAGTTTGATTACAACGTTTGGCTTGTTGTAGGTGTGCAAGATGTGGTTCTTTTACACATATACATATGTCTGTTCTTTCTGGGACCCTTTTCCCATGTACGTTATGACAGAATGTTGAGTAGTCTTCTCTTGGCATTCCGTAGGTATTTGGTGATTATATATTTCACCTGTGTTTGTATATGTCTCTTAACCCCAATATCGTAATGAATCCAATCCTCACACCTTTCCATTGGTGAACCATAAGTTTGTTTAATGAATCTGTGATTGCCCTTCTCCGTGGAAATATCTGCCCTGGTATCCGTTTTTAGGTAACACCTTTAAGTGATATCCTAGGATATGTGTCTTTCACTTTCTGACTTACTACAAGTCACATGATTACCTGTAGACTCATCTACGGTGCTGCAAATGGCATTGTGCCCTTTTTTTCCTTGGCTAATATTCTGTCTTAGCGAGGTCCATTTTCTGCAATGTGATTCCCTGAGGGCTGAGGATTAGCTGACCTGGGCAGCCTGACCCTGCCGGCAAGCCCTCCCCAGGTGTGCCTGGGTTGAGGTCAATAGAAACAGCACTCCAGACAGCAATAGCCCCTGCAGCTGTGCCTGACTCCATATTCTCTGCCCCGTCAGCAGTCTCGGTGCTGTGCTAGTGGGAGGGTGTGAGGGTCCACAGCTTTGTTGGTGGCCCAGTGTGAGTGGGGCTCTGCTGGACTTTCTGCAGGAGTTGCCAGGCTGCCACCTGTAAAGAAGAGGATGTGTCACCCATAACCTCCGCTGGAATTTCTCTCCGGGCTGAGGTGAGGAAGGAAAAAAAGGAGTGGTGGCCGGGACAGGAGGGGTATCTCAGCCAGGGAAATGGAAAGCTTCCAGAAGAGCGCCCGGGGCCAGGACCATCCTGGCTGGCCTGCAGGCACCAAGTTGGCCTGCGTGCTGTCACTGGTGTGGCTCCACGGCCCTTCCTCTAGGCTTTCAAGCCCTTGTACATATTCAGGTGTTTTACCTGGGAAGGGTGGGAACAGTTCAGCAGCAGCTGGCCTGGGGCTCAGCTCACGTTTACTCACAGAGGCCTCAGCACGGTCCCCCAGCTTTGCAATGAGGACGCTCCTTGCGTGTGGGGGGCAGGGCTGCTGGCTGTATGGGAGATGATTCCCCACCTCTGACCAATTTCAGAATTCTTTACCGCTGGAGCAAGTGCCCTGATAGGGTTTTCCTCTGTATAACTGCTGGGTTCAGGTTTTTTTTTTTTCTTTTTTGGTTCAAGTTAGAATTTATTCATCTTTTATGTATTTATTGATATAAGCATGGAAATAATTCATTCATAGAAATACATCTGTGTGAAGGGAAGAACTTTTTTCTGTTTTATTTTTAAATTTTACTTCTAAAAATTTTGAAGTTTAATTATATTTATTTTTCTATACAGCAGGTTATTATTAGTTATCTATTTTATTCATATACATATATACAGGTCAATACCTATCTCCCAACTCATCTGACCACCAACACCCCATGGCTTCCCCGACTTGGTGTCCATACGTTTGTTCTCTACCTCTGTTTCTCTATTTCTGCCCTGCAAACCTGTTCATCTGTACCATATATCTAGGTTCCACATACATGCATTAAGACAGAATATTTGTTTTGCTCATTCTGAGTTACTTCATTCTGTATGACAGTCTCTAGATCCACCGACTTCTCTACAAATAACATAGTTTCCTTCCTTTTCATGGCTGAGTCATATCCCATTTTATATATGTACCACATCTTTATCCATTCTTCTGTCTGTGGGCATTTAGGTTGCTTCCATTACCTGGCTATTGTAAATAGTGCTGCAATGAACATTGTGGTGAATGTGTGTTTTTGATTTATGGTTTTCTCTGGGTATATGCCCAGAAGTGGGATTGCTGGATTCTATGGTAATTCTATTTCTAGTTTCTTTAAGGAAACTCCATACTGTTCTCCATAGTGACTGTATCAATTTACCTTCCCACCAATAGTGGAAGAGGGTTCCTTTTGTCCACACCCTCCCCAGAATTTGTTGTTTGTAGATTTTCTGATGACGCCTATTCTAACAGGTGTGAGGTGATACCTCATTGTCGTTTTGATTTGCATTTCTCTAATAATTAGTGGTGTTGAGCAGCTTTTCATGTGCGTCTTGGCCGTCTCTGTGACTTCTTTGAAGAAACGTCTATTTAGATCTTCTGCCCATTTTTGTATTGGGTTGTTTGTTTTATTAATATTAAGCTGCATGAGCTGTTTATATATATTGGAGATTAAACCTTTGTCCATTGATTCGTTTGCGAATGTTTTCGCCCATTCTGAGGGTTGCCTTTTTCCATTCCCGTATTTTTAACCAAAAAAGAAAGAAAGCAAAAGAAGCAGAACACTAATGTGCGTGAAATATTCCTCTTGAAACTGTCGTTTTGAAATATGGACGTCTTTTGAACTTTTTGGTCGATATATGACCCCAGGATTTGTTTTCAGGGCAGGTGTCATTTACAGGCCTCAATGATTTGGAATATCCACTGACCATTAGCGCTGGGATTAAAGCTGCTGTTGTGTGAAACGGCCACAAGGTGGCAGCAGTTCTCCCTTAGCAAATCTGTTTACTAGGGCAACAGAGCCTCAATGGAAGTCGTGTTCTAGATTGGAATTTAGAATGGAATGTGCCAGGAGAAAGCCCCTCAAGTTTGTCTCACTACTTCTTGTTCGTGTTTTTAATTTAATTTTTTATTTTTTATTACAGCAAGTTTGATTACAACGTTTGGCTTGTTGTAGGTGTGCAAGATATGGTTCTTTTACACATATACATAATTCTGTTCTTTCTGGGACCCTTTTCCCATGTACGTTATGACAGAATGTTGAGTAGTCTTCTCTTGGCATTCTGTAGGTCTTTGGTGATTATATATTTCACCTGTGTTTGTATATGTGTCTTAACCCCAATATCGTAATGAATCCAATCCTCACACCTTTCCATTGGTGAACCATAAGTTTGTTTAATGAATCTGTGATTGCCCTTCTCCGTGGAAATATCTGCCCTGGTATCCGTTTTTAGGTAACACCTATAAGTGATATCCTATGATATGTGTCTTTCACTTTCTGACTTACTACAAGTCACGTGATTACGTGTAGACTCATCTACGGTGCTGCAAATGGCATTGTGCCCTTTTTTTCCTTGTCTAATATTCTGTCTTAGCGAGGTCCATTTTCTGCAATGTGATTCCCTGAGGGCTGAGGATTAGCTGACCTGGGCAGCCTGACCCTGCCGGCAAGCCCTCCCCAGGTGTGCCTGGGTTGAGGTCAATAGAAACAGCACTCCAGGCAGCAATAGCCCCTGCAGCTGTGCCTGACTCCATATTCTCTGCCCCGTCAGCAGTCTCGGGGCTGTGCTGGTGGGAGGGTGTGAGGGTCCACGGCTTTGTTGGTGGCCCGGTGTGAGTGGGGCTCTGCTGGACTTTCTGCAGGAGTTGCCAGGCTGCCACCTGTAAAGAAGAGGATGTGTCACCCATAACCTCCGCTAGAATTTCTCTCCGGGCTGAGGTGAGGAAGGAAAACAAGGAGTGGGGGCCGGGACAGGAGGGGTATCTCAGCCAGGGAAATGGAAAGCTTCCAGAAGAGCGCCCGGGGCCAGGACCATCCTGGCTGGCCTTCAGGCACCAAGTTGGCCTGCGTGCTGTCACTGGTGTGGCTCCACGGCCCTTCCTCTAGGCTTTCAAGCCCTTGTACATATTCAGGTGTTTTACCTGGGAAGGGTGGGAACAGTTCAGCAGCAGCTGGCCTGGGGCTCAGCTCACGTTTACTCACAGAGGCCTCGGCACGGTCCCCCAGCTTTGCAATGAGGACGCTCCTTGCGTGGGGGGGGCAGGGCTGCTGGCTGTATGGGAGATGATTCCCCACCTCTGACTAATTTCAGAATTGTTTACCGCTGGAGCAAGTGCCCTGATAGGGTTTTCCTCTGTATAACTGCTGGGTTCAGGTTTTTTTTTTCTTTTTTGGTTCAAGTTAGAATTTATTCATCTTTATGTATTTATTGATATAAGCATGGAAATAATTCATTCATAGAAATACATCTGTGTGAAGGGAAGAACTTTTTTCTGTTTTATTTTTAAATTTTATTTCTAAAAATTTTGAAGTTTAATTATATTTATTTTTCTATACAGCAGGTTATTATTAGTTATCTATTTTATTCATATACATATATACAGGTCAATACCTATCTCCCAACTCATCTGACCACCAACACCCCATGGCTTCCCCGACTTGGTGTCCATACGTTTGTTCTCTACCTCTGTTTCTCTATTTCTTCCCTGCAAACCTGTTCATCTGTACCATATATCTAGGTTCCTCATACATGCATTAAGACAGAATATTTGTTTTGCTCATTCTGAGTTACTTCATTCTGTATGACAGTCTCTAGATCCACCGACTTCTCTACAAATAACATAGTTTCCTTCCTTTTCATGGCTGAGTCATATCCCATTTTATATATGTACCACATCTTTATCCATTCTTCTGTCTGTGGGCATTTAGGTTGCTTCCATTACCTGGCTATTGTAAATAGTGCTGCAATGAACATTGTGGTGAATGTGTGTTTTTGATTTATGGTTTTCTCTGGGTATATGCCCAGAAGTGGGATTGCTGGATTCTATGGTAATTCTATTTCTAGTTTCTTTAAGGAAACTCCATACTGTTCTCCATAGTGACTGTATCAATTTACCTTCCCACCAATAGTGGAAGAGGCTTCCTTTTGTCCACACCCTCCCCAGAATTTGTTGTTTGTAGATTTTCTGATGATGCCGATTCTAACAGGTGTGAGGTGATACCTCATTGTCGTTTTGATTTGCATTTCTCTAATAATTAGTGGTGTTGAGCAGCTTTTCATGTGCGTCTTGGCCGTCTCTGTGACTTCTTTGAAGAAACGTCTATTTAGATCTTCTGCCCATTTTTGTATTGGGTTGTTTGTTTTATTAATATTAAGCTGCGTGAGCTGTTTATATATATTGGAGATTAAACCTTTGTCCATTGATTCGTTTGCGAATGTTTTCGCCCATTCTGAGGGTTGCCTTTTTCCATTCCCGTTTTTTTTTTAACCAAAAAAGAAAGAAAGCAAAAGAAGCAAAACACTAATGTGCGTGAAATATTCCTCTTGAAACTGTCGTTTTGAAATATGGACGTCTTTTGAACTTTTTGTTCGATATATGACCCCAGGATTTGTTTTCAGGGCAGGTGTCATTTACAGGCCTCAATGATTTGGAACATCCACTGACCATTAGCGCTGGGATTAAAGCTGCTGTTGTGTGAAACGGCCACAAGGTGGCAGCAGTTCTCCCTTAGCAAATCTGTTTACTAGGGCAACAGAGCCTCAATGGAAGCCGTGTCTAGATTGGAATTTAGAATGGAATGTGCCAGGAGAAAGCCCCTCAAGTTTGTCTCACTACTTCTTGTTCGTGTTTTCAATTTAATTTTTAATTTTTTATTACAGCAAGTTTGATTACAACGTTTGGCTTGTTGTAGGTGTGCAAGATGTGGTTCTTTTAAACATATACATATGTCTGTTCTTCCTGGGACCCTTTTCCCATGTACGTTATGACAGAATGTTGAGTAGTCTTCTCTTGGCATTCTGTTGGTCTTTGGTGATTATATATTTCACCTGTGTTTGTATATGTCTCTTAACCCCAATATCATAATGATCCAATCCTCACACCTTTCCATTGGTGAACCATAAGTTTGTTTAATGAATCTGTGATTGCCCTTCTCCGTGGAAATATCTGCCCTGGTATCCGTTTTTAGGTAACACCGATAAGTGATATCCTAGGATATGTGTCTTTCACTTTCTGACTTACTACAAGTCACGTGATTACGTGTAGACTCATCTACGGTGCTGCAAATGGCATTGTGCCCTTTTTTTCCTTGTCTAATATTCTGTCTTAGCGAGGTCCATTTTCTGCAATGTGATTCCCTGAGGGCTGAGGATTAGCTGACCTGGGCAGCCTGACCCTGCCGGCAAGCCCTCCCCAGGTGTGCCTGGGTTGAGGTCAATAGAAACAGCACTCCAGGCAGCAATAGCCCCTGCAGCTGTGCCTGACTCCATATTCTCTGCCCCGTCAGCAGTCTCGGGGCTGTGCTGGTGGGAGGGTGTGAGGGTCCACGGCTTTGTTGGTGGCCCGGTGTGAGTGGGGCTCTGCTGGACTTTCTGCAGGAGTTGCCAGGCTGCCACCTGTAAAGAAGAGGATGTGTCACCCATAACCTCCGCTGGAATTTCTCTCCGGGCTGAGGTGAGGAAGGAAAACAAGGAGTGGGGGCCGGGACAGGAGGGGTATCTCAGCCAGGGAAATGGAAAGCTTCCAGAAGAGCGCCCGGGGCCAGGACCATCCTGGCTGGCCTGCAGGCACCAAGTTGGCCTGCGTGCTGTCACTGGTGTGGCTCCACGGCCCTTCCTCTAGGCTTTCAAGCCCTTGTACATATTCAGGTGTTTTACCTGGGAAGGGTGGGAACAGTTCAGCAGCAGCTGGCCTGGGGCTCAGCTCACGTTTACTCACAGAGGCCTCGGCACGGTCCCCCAACTTTGCAATGAGGACGCTCCTTGCGTGGGGGGGGGCAGGGCTGCTGGCTGTATGGGAGATGATTCCCCACCTCTGACCAATTTCAGAATTCTTTACCGCTGGAGCAAGTGCCCTGATAGGGTTTTCCTCTGTATAACTGCTGGGTTCAGGTTTTTTTTTTCTTTTTTGGTTCAAGTTAGAATTTATTCATCTTTTATGTATTTATTGATATAAGCATGGAAATAATTCATTCATAGAAATACATCTGTGTGAAGGGAAGAACTTTTTTCTGTTTTATTTTTAATTTTACTTCTAAAAATTTTGAAGTTTAATTATATTTATTTTTCTATACAGCAGGTTATTATTAGTTATCTCTTTTATTCATATACATATATACAGGTCAATACCTATCTCCCAACTCATCTGACCACCAACACCCCATGGCTTCCCCGACTTGGTGTCCATACGTTTGTTCTCTACCTCTGTTTCTCTATTTCTTCCCTGTAAAACCTGTTCATCTGTACCATATATCTAGGTTCCACATACATGCATTAAGACAGAATATTTGTTTTGCTCATTCTGAGTTACTTCATTCTGTATGACAGTCTCTAGATCCACCGACTTCTCTACGAATAACATAGTTTCCTTCCTTTTCATGGCTGAGTCATATCCCATTTTATATATGTACCACATCTTTATCCATTCTTCTGTCTGTGGGCATTTAGGTTGCTTCCATTACCTGGCTATTGTAAATAGTGCTGCAATGAACATTGTGGTGAATGTGTGTTTTTGATTTATGGTTTTCTCTGGGTATATGCCCAGAAGTGGGATTGCTGGATTCTATGGTAATTCTATTTCTAGTTTCTTTAAGGAAACTCCATACTGTTCTCCATAGTGACTGTATCAATTTACCTTCCCACCAATAGTGGAAGAGGCTTCCTTTTGTCCACACCCTCCCCAGAATTTGTTGTTTGTAGATTTTCTGATGACGCAGATTCTAACAGGTGTGACGTGATACCTCATTGTCATTGTGATTTGCATTTCTCTAATAATTAGTGGTGTTGAGCAGCTTTTCATGTGCGTCTTGGCCGTCTCTGTGACTTCTTTGAAGAAACGTCTATTTAGATCTTCTGCCCATTTTTGTATTGGGTTGTTTGTTTTATTAATATTAAGCTGCGTGAGCTGTTTATATATATTGGAGATTAAACCTTTGTCCATTGATTCGTTTGCGAACGTTTTCGCCCATTCTGAGGGTTGCCTGTTTCCATTCCCGTTTTTTTTTTAACCAAAAAAGAAAGAAAGCAAAAGAAGCAGAACACTAATGTGCGTGAAATATGCCTCTTGAAACTGTCGTTTTGAAATAAGGACGTCTTTTGAACTTTTTGGTCGATATATGACCCAAGGATTTGTTTTCAGGGCAGATGTCATTTACAGGCCTGCAATGATTTGGAATATCCACTGACTATTAGCGCTGGGATTAAAGCTGCTGTTGTGTGAAACGTCCACAAGGTGGCAGCAGTTCTCCCTTAGCAAATCTGGTTACTAAGGCAACAGAGCCTCAATGGAAGTCGTGTTCTAGATTGGAATTTAGAATGGAATGTGCCAGGAGAAAGCCCCTCAAGTTTGTCTCACTACTTCTTGTTCGTGTTTTTAATTTAATTTTTTTATTTTTTATTACAGCAAGTTTGATTACAACGTTTGGCTTGTTGTAGGTGTGCAAGATATGGTTCTTTTACACATATACATAAGTCTGTTCTTTCTGGGACCCTTTTCCCATGTACGTTATGACAGAATGTTGAGTAGTCTTCTCTTGGCATTCTGTAGGTCTTTGGTGATTATATATTTCACCTGTGTTTGTATATGTCTCTTAACCCCAATATCGTAATGAATCCAATCCTCACACCTTTCCATTGGTGAACCATAAGTTTGTTTAATGAATCTGTGATTGCCCTTCTCCGTGGAAATATCTGCCCTGGTATCCGTTTTTAGGTAACACCTATAAGTGATATCCTATGATATGTGTCTTTCACTTTCTGACTTACTACAAGTCACGTGATTACGTGTAGCCTCATCTACGGTGCTGCAAATGGCATTGTGCCCTTTTTTTCCTTGTCTAATATTCTGTCTTAACGAGGTCCATTTTCTGCAATGTGATTCCCTGAGGGCTGAGGATTAGCTGACTTGGGCAGCCTGACCCTGCCGGCAAGCCCTCCCCAGGTGTGCCTGGGTTGAGGTCATTAGAAACAGCACTCCAGGCAGCAATAGCCCCTGCAGCTGTGCCTGACTCCATATTCTCTGCCCCGTCAGCAGTCTCGGGGCTGTGCTGGTGGGAGGGTGTGAGGGTCCACGGCTTTGTTGGTGGCCCGGTGTGAGTGGGGCTCTGCTGGACTTTCTGCAGGAGTTGCCAGGCTGCCACCTGTAAAGAAGAGGATGTGTCACCCATAACCTCCGCTGGAATTTCTCTCCGGGCTGAGGTGAGGAAGGAAAACAAGGAGTGGGGGCCGGGACAGGAGGGGTATCTCAGCCAGGGAAATGGAAAGCTTCCAGAAGAGCGCCCGGGGCCAGGACCATCCTGGCTGGCCTGCAGGCACCAAGTTGGCCTGCGTGCTGTCACTGGTGTGGCTCCACGGCCCTTCCTCTAGGCTTTCAAGCCCTTGTACATATTCAGGTGTTTTACCTGGGAAGGGTGGGAACAGTTCAGCAGCAGCTGGCCTGGGGCTCAGCTCACGTTTACTCACAGAGGCCTCGGCACGGTCCCCCAGCTTTGCAATGAGGATGCTCCTTGCGTGGGGGGGGCAGGGCTGCTGGCTGTATGGGAGATGATTCCCCACCTCTGACTAATTTCAGAATTGTTTACCACTGGAGCAAGTGCCCTGATAGGGTTTTCCTCTGTATAACTGCTGGGTTCAGGTTTTTTTTTTCTTTTTTGGTTCAAGTTAGAATTTATTCATCTTTATGTATTTATTGATATAAGCATGGAAATAATTCATTCATAGAAATACATCTGTGTGAAGGGAAGAACTTTTTTCTGTTTTATTTTTAAATTTTATTTCTAAAAATTTTGAAGTTTAATTATATTTATTTTTCTATACAGCAGGTTATTATTAGTTATCTATTTTATTCATATACATATATACAGGTCAATACCTATCTCCCAACTCATCTGACCACCAACACCCCATGGCTTCCCCGACTTGGTGTCCATACGTTTGTTCTCTACCTCTGTTTCTCTATTTCTTCCCTGCAAACCTGTTCATCTGTACCATATATCTAGGTTCCTCATACATGCATTAAGACAGAATATTTGTTTTGCTCATTCTGAGTTACTTCATTCTGTATGACAGTCTCTAGATCCACCGACTTCTCTACAAATAACATAGTTTCCTTCCTTTTCATGGCTGAGTCATATCCCATTTTATATATGTACCACATCTTTATCCATTCTTCTGTCTGTGGGCATTTAGGTTGCTTCCATTACCTGGCTATTGTAAATAGTGCTGCAATGAACATTGTGGTGAATGTGTGTTTTTGATTTATGGTTTTCTCTGGGTATATGCCCAGAAGTGGGATTGCTGGATCCTATGGTAATTCTATTTCTAGTTTCTTTAAGGAAACTCCATACTGTTCTCCATAGTGACTGTATCAATTTACCTTCCCACCAATAGTGGAAGAGGCTTCCTTTTGTCCACACCCTCCCCAGAATTTGTTGTTTGTAGATTTTCTGATGACGCAGATTCTAACAGGTGTGACGTGATACCTCATTGTCATTGTGATTTGCATTTCTCTAATAATTAGTGGTGTTGAGCAGCTTTTCATGTGCGTCTTGGCCGTCTCTGTGACTTCTTTGAAGAAACGTCTATTTAGATCTTCTGCCCATTTTTGTATTGGGTTGTTTGTTTTATTAATATTAAGCTGCGTGAGCTGTTTATATATATTGGAGATTAAACCTTTGTCCATTGATTCGTTTGCGAACGTTTTCGCCCATTCTGAGGGTTGCCTGTTTCCATTCCCGTTTTTTTTTTAACCAAAAAAGAAAGAAAGCAAAAGAAGCAGAACACTAATGTGCGTGAAATATGCCTCTTGAAACTGTCGTTTTGAAATAAGGACGTCTTTTGAAATTTTTGGTCGATATATGACCCAAGGATTTGTTTTCAGGGCAGGTGTCATTTACAGGCCTGCAATGATTTGGAATATCCACTGACTATTAGCGCTGGGATTAAAGCTGCTGTTGTGTGAAACGTCCACAAGGTGGCAGCAGTTCTCCCTTAGCAAATCTGGTTACTAAGGCAACAGAGCCTCAATGGAAGTCGTGTTCTAGATTGGAATTTA
This sequence comes from Mesoplodon densirostris, assembly GCF_025265405.1. Classification (NCBI taxonomy): domain Eukaryota; kingdom Metazoa; phylum Chordata; class Mammalia; order Artiodactyla; family Ziphiidae; genus Mesoplodon; species Mesoplodon densirostris. The sequence continues at coordinate 49,838,894 of NC_082670.1, forward strand.
GAATGGAATGTGCCAGGAGAAAGCCCCTCAAGTTTGTTTCACTACTTCTTGTTCGTGTTTTTAATTTAATTTTTTTATGTTTTATTAAAGCAAGTTTGATTACAACGTTTGGCTTGTTGTAGGTGTGCAAGATATGGTTCTTTTACACATATACATAAGTCTGTTCTTTCTGGGACCCTTTTCCCATGTACGTTATGACAGAATGTTGAGTAGTCTTCTCTTGGCATTCTGTAGGTCTTTGGTGATTATATATTTCACCTGTGTTTGTATATGTCTCTTAACCCCAATATCGTAATGAATCCAATCCTCACACCTTTCCATTGGTGAACCATAAGTTTGTTTAATGAATCTGTGATTGCCCTTCTCCGTGGAAATATCTGCCCTGGTATCCGTTTTTAGGTAACACCTATAAGTGATATCCTAGGATATGTGTCTTTCACTTTCTGACTTACTACAAGTCACGTGATTACGTGTAGCCTCATCTACGGTGCTGCAAATGGCATTGTGCCCTTTTTTTCCTTGTCTAATATTCTGTCTTAGCGAGGTCCATTTTCTGCAATGTGATTCCCTGAGGGCTGAGGATTAGCTGACCTGGGCAGCCTGACCCTGCCGGCAAGCCCTCCCCAGGTGTGCCTGGGTTGAGGTCAATAGAAACAGCACTCCAGGCAGCAATAGCCCCTGCAGCTGTGCCTGACTCCATATTCTCTGCCCCGTCAGCAGTCTCGGGGCTGTGCTGGTGGGAGGGTGTGAGGGTCCACGGCTTTGTTGGTGGCCCGGTGTGAGTGGGGCTCTGCTGGACTTTCTGCAGGAGTTGCCAGGCTGCCACCTGTAAAGAAGAGGATGTGTCACCCATAACCTCCGCTGGAATTTCTCTCCGGGCTGAGGTGAGGAAGGAAAACAAGGAGTGGGGGCCGGGACAGGAGGGGTATCTCAGCCAGGGAAATGGAAAGCTTCCAGAAGAGCGCCCGGGGCCAGGACCATCCTGGCTGGCCTTCAGGCACCAAGTTGGCCTGCGTGCTGTCACTGGTGTGGCTCCACGGCCCTTCCTCTAGGCTTTCAAGCCCTTGTACATATTCAGGTGTTTTACCTGGGAAGGGTGGGAACAGTTCAGCAGCAGCTGGCCTGGGGCTCAGCTCACGTTTACTCACAGAGGCCTCGGCACGGTCCCCCAGCTTTGCAATGAGGATGCTCCTTGCGTGGGGGGGGGCAGGGCTGCTGGCTGTATGGGAGATGATTCCCCACCTCTGACTAATTTCAGAATTGTTTACCGCTGGAGCAAGTGCCCTGATAGGGTTTTCCTCTGTATAACTGCTGGGTTCAGGTTTTTTTTTTCTTTTTTGGTTCAAGTTAGAATTTATTCATCTTTATGTATTTATTGATATAAGCATGGAAATAATTCATTCATAGAAATACATCTGTGTGAAGGGAAGAACTTTTTTCTGTTTTATTTTTAAATTTTATTTCTAAAAATTTTGAAGTTTAATTATATTTATTTTTCTATACAGCAGGTTATTATTAGTTATCTATTTTATTCATATACATATATACAGGTCAATACCTATCTCCCAACTCATCTGACCACCAACACCCCATGGCTTCCCCGACTTGGTGTCCATACGTTTGTTCTCTACCTCTGTTTCTCTATTTCTTCCCTGCAAACCTGTTCATCTGTACCATATATCTAGGTTCCTCATACATGCATTAAGACAGAATATTTGTTTTGCTCATTCTGAGTTACTTCATTCTGTATGACAGTCTCTAGATCCACCGACTTCTCTACAAATAACATAGTTTCCTTCCTTTTCATGGCTGAGTCATATCCCATTTTATATATGTACCACATCTTTATCCATTCTTCTGTCTGTGGGCATTTAGTTTGCTTCCATTACCTGGCTATTGTAAATAGTGCTGCAATGAACATTGTGGTGAATGTGTGTTTTTGATTTATGGTTTTCTCTGGGTATATGCCCAGAAGTGGGATTGCTGGATTCTATGGTAATTCTATTTCTAGTTTCTTTAAGGAAACTCCATACTGTTCTCCATAGTGACTGTATCAATTTACCTTCCCACCAATAGTGGAAGAGGCTTCCTTTTGTCCACACCCTCCCCAGAATTTGTTGTTTGTAGATTTTCTGATGATGCCGATTCTAACAGGTGTGAGGTGATACCTCATTGTTGTTTTGATTTGCATTTCTCTAATAATTAGTGGTGTTGAGCAGCTTTTCATGTGCGTCTTGGCCGTCTCTGTGACTTCTTTGAAGAAACGTCTATTTAGATCTTCTGCCCATTTTTGTATTGGGTTGTTTGTTTTATTAATATTAAGCTGCGTGAGATGTTTATATATATTGGAGATTAAACCTTTGTCCATTGATTCGTTTGCGAATGTTTTCGCCCATTCTGAGGGTTGCCTTTTTCCATTCCCGTTTTTTTTAACCAAAAAAGAAAGAAAGCAAAAGAGGCAGAACACTAATGTGCGTGAAATATTCCTCTTGAAACTGTCGTTTTGAAATATGGACGTCTTTTGAACTTTTTGGTCGATATATGACCCCAGGATTTGTTTTCAGGGCAGGTGTCATTTACAGGCCTCAATGATTTGGAATATCCACTGACCATTAGCGCTGGGATTAAAGCTGCTGTTGTGTGAAACGGCCACAAGGTGGCAGCAGTTCTCCCTTAGCAAATCTGTTTACTAGGGCAACAGAGCCTCAATGGAAGCCGTGTTCTAGATTGGAATTTAGAATGGAATGTGCCAGGAGAAAGCCCCTCAAGTTTGTCTCACTACTTCTTGTTCGTGTTTTCAATTTAATTTTTAATTTTTTATTAGAGCAAGTTTGATTACAACGTTTGGCTTGTTGTAGGTGTGCAAGATGTGGTTCTTTTAAACATATACATATGTCTGTTCTTCCTGGGACCCTTTTCCCATGTACGTTATGACAGAATGTTGAGTAGTCTTCTCTTGGCATTCTGTAGGTCTTTGGTGATTATATATTTCACCTGTGTTTGTATATGTCTCTTAACCCCAATATCATAATGATCCAATCCTCACACCTTTCAATTGGTGAACCATAAGTTTGTTTAATGAATCTGTGATTGCCCTTCTCCGTGGAAATATCTGCCCTGGTATCCGTTTTTAGGTAACACCGATAAGTGATATCCTAGGATATGTGTCTTTCACTTTCTGACTTACTACAAGTCACGTGATTACGTGTAGACTCATCTACGGTGCTGCAAATGCCATTGTGCCCTTTTTTTCCTTGTCTAATATTCTGTCTTAGCGAGGTCCATTTTCTGCAATGTGATTCCCTGAGGGCTGAGGATTAGCTGACCTGGGCAGCGTGACCCTGCCGGCAAGCCCTCCCCAGGTGTGCCTGGCTTGAGGTCAATAGAAACAGCACTCCAGGCAGCAATAGCCCCTGCAGCTGTGCCTGACTCCATATTCTCTGCCCCGTCAGCAGTCTCGGGGCTGTGCTGGTGGGAGGGTGTGAGGGTCCACGGCTTTGTTGGTGGCCCGGTGTGAGTGGGGCTCTGCTGGACTTTCTGCAGGAGTTGCCAGGCTGCCACCTGTAAAGAAGAGGATGTGTCACCCATAACCTCCGCTGGAATTTCTCTCCGGGCTGAGGTGAGGAAGGAAAACAAGGAGTGGTGGCCGGGACAGGAGGGGTATCTCAGCCAGGGAAATGGAAAGCTTCCAGAAGAGCGCCCGGGGCCAGGACCATCCTGGCTGGCCTGCAGGCACCAAGTTGGCCTGCGTGCTGTCACTGGTGTGGCTCCACGGCCCTTCCTCTAGGCTTTCAAGCCCTTGTACATATTCAGGTGTTTTACCTGGGAAGGGTGGGAACAGTTCAGCAGCAGCTGGCCTGGGGCTCAGCTCACGTTTACTCACAGAGGCCTCGGCACTGTCCCCCAACTTTGCAATGAGGACGCTCCTTGCGTGGGGGGGGGCAGGGCTGCTGGCTGTATGGGAGATGATTCCCCACCTCTGACCAATTTCAGAATTCTTTACCGCTGGAGCAAGTGCCCTGATAGGGTTTTCCTCTGTATAACTGCTGGGTTCAGGTTTTTTTTTTTCTTTTTTGGTTCAAGTTAGAATTTATTCATCTTTTATGTATTTATTGATATAAGCATGGAAATAATTCATTCATAGAAATACATCTGTGTGAAGGGAAGAACTTTTTTCTGTTTTATTTTTAAATTTTACTTCTAAAAATTTTGAAGTTTAATTATATTTATTTTTCTATACAGCAGGTTATTATTAGTTATCTCTTTTATTCATATACATATATACAGGTCAATACCTATCTCCCAACTCATCTGACCACCAACACCCCATGGCTTCCCCGACTTGGTGTCCATACGTTTGTTCTCTACCTCTGTTTCTCTATTTCTTCCCTGTAAAACCTGTTCATCTGTACCATATATCTAGGTTCCACATACATGCATTAAGACAGAATATTTGTTTTGCTCATTCTGAGTTACTTCATTCTGTATGACAGTCTCTAGATCCACCGACTTCTCTACAAATAACATAGTTTCCTTCCTTTTCATGGCTGAGTCATATCCCATTTTATATATGTACCACATCTTTATCCATTCTTCTGTCTGTGGGCATTTAGGTTGCTTCCATTACCTGGCTATTGTAAATAGTGCTGCAATGAACATTGTGGTGAATGTGTGTTTTTGATTTATGGTTTTCTCTGGGTATATGCCCAGAAGTGGGATTGCTGGATTCTATGGTAATTCTATTTCTAGTTTCTTTAAGGAAACTCCATACTGTTCTCCATAGTGACTGTATCAATTTACCTTCCCACCAATAGTGGAAGAGGCTTCCTTTTGTCCACACCCTCCCCAGAATTTGTTGTTTGTAGATTTTCTGATGACGCCGATTCTAACAGGTGTGAGGTGATACCTCATTGTCGTTTTGATTTGCATTTCTCTAATAATTAGTGGTGTTGAGCAGCTTTTCATGTGCGTCTTGGCCGTCTCTGTGACTTCTTTGAAGAAACGTCTATTTAGATCTTCTGCCCATTTTTGTATTGGGTTGTTTGTTTTATTAATATTAAGCTGCGTGAGCTGTTTATATATATTGGAGATTAAACCTTTGTCCATTGATTCGTTTGCGAATGTTTTCGCCCATTCTGAGGGTTGCCTTTTTCCATTCCCGTTTTTTTTAACCAAAAAAGAAAGAAAGCAAAAGAAGCAGAACACTAATGTGCGTGAAATATTCCTCTTGAAACTGTCGTTTTGAAATATGGACGTCTTTTGAACTTTTTGGTCGATATATGACCCCAGGATTTGTTTTCAGGGCAGGTGTCATTTACAGGCCTCAATGATTTGGAATATCCACTGACCATTAGCGCTGGGATTAAAGCTGCTGTTGTGTGAAACGGCCACAAGGTGGCAGCAGTTCTCCCTTAGCAAATCTGTTTACTAGGGCAACAGAGCCTCAATGGAAGCCGTGTTCTAGATTGGAATTTAGAATGGAATGTGCCAGGAGAAAGCCCCTCAAGTTTGTCTCACTACTTCTTGTTCGTGTTTTCAATTTAATTTTTAATTTTTTATTACAGCAAGTTTGATTACAACGTTTGGCTTGTTGTAGGTGTGCAAGATGTGGTTCTTTTAAACATATACATATGTCTGTTCTTCCTGGGACCCTTTTCCCATGTACGTTATGACAGAATGTTGAGTAGTCTTCTCTTGGCATTCCGTAGGTTTTTGGTGATTATATATTTCACCTGTGTTTGTATATGTCTCTTAACCCCAATATCGTAATGAATCCAATCCTCACATCTTTCCATTGGTGAACCATAAGTTTGTTTAATGAATCTGTGATTGCCCTTCTCCGTGGAAATATCTGCCCTGGTATCCGTTTTTAGGTAACACCTATAAGTGATATCCTACGATATGTGTCTTTCACTTTCTGACTTACAACAAGTCACGTGATTACGTGTAGACTCATCTACGGTGCTGCAAATGGCATTGTGCCCTTTTTTTCCTTGTCTAATATTCTGTCTTAGCGAGGTCCATTTTCTGCAATGTGATTCCCTGAGGGCTGAGGATTAGCTGACCTGGGCAGCCTGACCCTGCCGGCAAGCCCTCCCCAGGTGTGCCTGGGTTGAGGTCAATAGAAACAGCACTCCAGGCAGCAATAGCCCCTGCAGCTGTGCCTGACTCCATATTCTCTGCCCCGTCAGCAGTCTCGGGGCTGTGCTGGTGGGAGGGTGTGAGGGTCCACGGCTTTGTTGGTGGCCCGGTGTGAGTGGGGCTCTGCTGGACTTTCTGCAGGAGTTGCCAGGCTGCCACCTGTAAAGAAGAGAATGTGTCACCCATAAACTCCGCTGGAATTTCTCTCCGGGCTGAGGTGAGGAAGGAAAAAAAGGAGTGGTGGCCGGGACAGGAGGGGTATCTCAGGCAGGGAAATGGAAAGCTTCCAGAAGAGCGCCCGGGGCCAGGACCATCCTGGCTGGCCTGCAGGCACCAAGTTGGCCTGCGTGCTGTCACTGGTGTGGCTCCACGGCCCTTCCTGTAGGCTTTCAAGCCCTTGTACATATTCAGGTGATTTACCTGGGAAGGGTGGGAACAGTTCAGCAGAAGCTGGCCTGGGGCTCAGCTCACGTTTACTCACAGAGGCCTCGGCACGGTCCCCCAACTTTTCAATGAGGACGCTCCTTGTGTGGGGTGGGCGGGCTGCTGGCTGTATGGGAGATGATTCCCCACCTCTGACCAATTTCAGAATTGTTTACCGCTGGAGCAAGTGCCCTGATAGGGTTTTCCTCTGTATAACTGCTGGGTTCAGGTTTTTTTTTTCTTTTTTGGTTCAAGTTAGTATTTATTCATCTTTTATGTATTTATTGATATAAGCATGGAAATAATTCATTCATATAAATACATCTGTGTGAAGGGAAGAACTTTTTTGTGTTTTATTTTTAAATTTTATTTCTAAAATTTTGAAGTTTAATTATATTTATTTTTCTATACAGCAGGTTATTATTAGTTATCTCTTTTATTCATATACATATATACAGGTCAATACCTATCTCCCAACTCATCTGACCACCAACACCCCATGGCTTCCCCGACGTGGTGTCCATACGTTTGTTCTCTACCTCTGTTTCTCTATTTCTGCCCTGAAAACCTGTTCATCTGTACCATATATCTAGGCTCCACATACATGCATGAAGACAGAATATTTGTTTTGCTCTTTCTGACTTACTTCATTCTGTATGACAGTCTCTAGATCCACCGACTTCTCTACAAATAACATAGTTTCCTTCCTTTTCATGGCTGAGTCATATCCCATTTTATATATGTACCACATCTTTATCCATTCTTCTGTCTGTGGGCATTTAGGTTGCTTCCATTACCTGGCTATTGTAAATAGTGCTGCAATGAACATTGTGGTGAATGTGTGTTTTTGATTTATGGTTTTCTCTGGGTATATGCCCAGAAGTGGGATTGCTGGATTCTATGGTAATTCTATTTCTAGTTTCTTTAAGGAAACTCCATACTGTTCTCCATAGTGACTGTATCAATTTACCTTCCCACCAATAGTGGAAGAGGCTTCCTTTTGTCCACACCCTCCCCAGAATTTGTTGTTTGTAGATTTTCTGATGACGCCGATGCTAACAGGTGTGAGGTGATTCCTCATTGTCGTTTTGATTTGCATTTCTCTAATAATTAGTGTTGTTGAGCAGCTTTTCATGTGCGTCTTGGCCGTCTCGGTGACTTCTTTGAAGAAACGTCTATTTAGATCTTCAGCCCATTTTTGTATTGGGTTGTTTGTTTTATTAATATTAAGCTGCGTGAGCTGTTTATATATATTGGAGATTAAACCTTTGTCCATTGATTCGTTTGCGAACGTTTACGCCCATTCTGAGGGTTGCCTTTTTCCATTCCCGTTTTTTTTTTAACCAAAAAAGAAAGAAAGCAAAAGAAGCAGAACACTAATATGCGTGAAATATGCCTCTTAAAACTGTCGTTTTGAAATAAGGACGTCTTTTGAAATATTTGGTCGATATATGACCCCAGGATTTGTTTTCAGGGCAGGTGTCATTTACAGGCCTCAATGATTTGGAATATCCACTGACCATTAGCGCTGGGATTAAAGCTGCTGTTGTGTGAAACGGCCACAAGGTGGCAGCAGTTCTCCCTTAGCAAATCTGTTTACTAGGGCAACAGAGCCTCAATGGAAGCCGTGTTCTAGATTGGAATTTAGAATGGAATGTGCCAGGAGAAAGCCCCTCAAGTTTGTCTCACTACTTCTTGTTCGTGTTTTCAATTTAATTTTTAATTTTTTATTACAGCAAGTTTGATGACAACGTTTGGCTTGTTGTAGGTGTGCAAGATGTGGTTCTTTTAAACATATACATATGTCTGTTCTTCCTGGGACCCTTTTCCCATGTACGTTATGACAGAATGTTGAGTAGTCTTCTCTTGGCATTCTGTAGGTCTTTGGTGATTATAAATTTCACCTGTGTTTGTATATGTCTCTTAACCCCAATATCATAATGATCCAATCCTCACACCTTTCCATTGGTGAACCATAAGTTTGTTTAATGAATCTGTGATTGCCCTTCTCCGTGGAAATATCTGCCCTGGTATCCGTTTTTAGGTAACACCTATAAGTGATATCCTACGATATGTGTCTTTCACTTTCTGACTTACTACAAGTCACGTGATTACGTGTAGACTCATCTACGGTGCTGCAAATGCCATTGTGCCCTTTTTTTCCTTGTCTAATATTCTGTCTTAGTGAGGTCCATTTTCTGCAATGTGATTCCCTGAGGGCTGAGGATTAGCTGACCTGGGCAGCCTGACCCTGCCGACAAGCCCTCCCCAGGTGTGCCTGGGTTGAGGTCAATAGAAACAGCACTCCAGGCAGCAATAGCCCCTGCAGCTGTGCCTGACTCCATATTCTCTGCCCCGTCAGCAGTCTCGGGGCTTTGCTGGTGGGAGGGTGTGAGGGTCCACGGCTTTGTTGGTGGCCCGGTGTGAGTGGGGCTCTGCTGGACTTTCTGCAGGAGTTGCCAGGCTGCCACCTGTAAAGAAGAGAATGTGTCACCCATAACCTCCGCTGGAATTTCTCTCCGGGCTGAGGTGAGGAAGGAAAACAAGGAGTGGTGGCCGGGACAGGAGGGGTATCTCAGCCAGGGAAATGGAAAGCTTCCAGAAGAGCGCCCGGGGCCAGGACCATCCTGGCTGGCCTGCAGGCACCAAGTTGGCCTGCGTGCTGTCACTGGTGTGGCTCCACGGCCCTTCCTCTAGGCTTTCAAGCCCTTGTACATATTCAGGTGTTTTACCTGGGAAGGGTGGGAACAGTTCAGCAGCAGCTGGCCTGGGGCTCAGCTCACGTTTACTCACAGAGGCCTCGGCACGGTCCCCCAACTTTGCAATGAGGACGCTCCTTGCGTGGGGGGGGGCAGGGCTGCTGGCTGTATGGGAGATGATTCCCCACCTCTGACCAATTTCAGAATTCTTTACCGCTGGAGCAAGTGCCCTGATAGGGTTTTCCTCTGTATAACTGCTGGGTTCAGGTTTTTTTTTTCTTTTTTGGTTCAAGTTAGAATTTATTCATCTTTTATGTATTTATTGATATAAGCATGGAAATAATTCATTCATAGAAATACATCTGTGTGAAGGGAAGAACTTTTTTCTGTTTTATTTTTAAATTTTACTTCTAAAAATTTTGAAGTTTAATTATATTTATTTTTCTATACAGCAGGTTATTATTAGTTATCTCTTTTATTCATATACATATATACAGGTCAATACCTATCTCCCAACTCATCTGACCACCAACACCCCATGGCTTCCCCGACTTGGTGTCCATACGTTTGTTCTCTACCTCTGTTTCTCTATTTCTTCCCTGTAAAACCTGTTCATCTGTACCATATATCTAGGTTCCACATACATGCATTAAGACAGAATATTTGTTTTGCTCATTCTGAGTTACTTCATTCTGTATGACAGTCTCTAGATCCACCGACTTCTCTACAAATAACATAGTTTCCTTCCTTTTCATGGCTGAGTCATATCCCATTTTATATATGTACCACATCTTTATCCATTCTTCTGTCTGTGGGCATTTAGGTTGCTTCCATTACCTGGCTATTGTAAATAGTGCTGCAATGAACATTGTGGTGAATGTGTGTTTTTGATTTATGGTTTTCTCTGGGTATATGCCCAGAAGTGGGATTGCTGGATTCTATGGTAATTCTATTTCTAGTTTCTTTAAGGAAACTCCATACTGTTCTCCATAGTGACTGTATCAATTTACCTTCCCACCAATAGTGGAAGAGGCTTCCTTTTGTCCACACCCTCCCCAGAATTTGTTGTTTGTAGATTTTCTGATGACGCCGATTCTAACAGGTGTGAGGTGATACCTCATTGTCGTTTTGATTTGCATTTCTCTAATAATTAGTGGTGTTGAGCAGCTTTTCATGTGCGTCTTGGCCGTCTCTGTGACTTCTTTGAAGAAACGTCTATTTAGATCTTCAGCCCATTTTTGTATTGGGTTGTTTGTTTTATTAATATTAAGCTGCGTGAGCTGTTTATATATATTGGAGATTAAACCTTTGTCCATTGATTCGTTTGCGAACGTTTTCGCCCATTCTGAGGGTTGCCTTTTTCCATTCCCGTTTTTTTTTAACCAAAAAAGAAAGAAAGCAAAAGAAGCAGAACACTAATATGCGTGAAATATGCCTCTTAAAACTGTCGTTTTGAAATAAGGACGTCTTTTGAACTATTTGGTCGATATATGACCCCAGGATTTGTTTTCAGGGCAGGTGTCATTTACAGGCCTCAATGATTTGGAATATCCACTGACCATTAGCGCTGGGATTAAAGCTGCTGTTGTGTGAAACGGCCACAAGGTGGCAGCAGTTCTCCCTTAGCAAATCTGTTTACTAGGGCAACAGAGCCTCAATGGAAGCCGTGTTCTAGATTGGAATTTAGAATGGAATGTGCCAGGAGAAAGCCCCTCAAGTTTGTCTCACTACTTCTTGTTCGTGTTTTCAATTTAATTTTTAATTTTTTATTACAGCAAGTTTGATTACAACGTTTGGCTTGTTGTAGGTGTGCAAGATGTGGTTCTTTTAAACATATACATATGTCTGTTCTTCCTGGGACCCTTTTCCCATGTACGTTATGACAGAATGTTGAGTAGTCTTCTCTTGGCATTCTGTAGGTCTTTGGTGATTATATATTTCACCTGTGTTTGTATATGTCTCTTAACCCCAATATCATAATGATCCAATCCTCACACCTTTCCATTGGTGAACCATAAGTTTGTTTAATGAATCTGTGATTGCCCTTCTCCGTGGAAATATCTGCCCTGGTATCCGTTTTTAGGTAACACCTATAAGTGATATCCTACGATATGTGTCTTTCACTTTCTGACTTACTACAAGTCACGTGATTACGTGTAGACTCATCTACGGTGCTGCAAATGGCATTGTGCCCTTTTTTTTCCTTGTCTAATATTCTGTCTTAGCGAGGTCCATTTTCTGCAATGTGATTCCCTGAGGGCTGAGGATTAGCTGACCTGGGCAGCCTGACCCTGCCGGCAAGCCCTCCCCAGGTGTGCCTGGGTTGAGGTCAATAGAAACAGCACTCCAGGCAGCAATAGCCCCTGCAGCTGTGCCTGACTCCATATTCTCTGCCCCGTCAGCAGTCTCGGGGCTGTGCTGGTGGGAGGGTGTGAGGGTCCACGGCTTTGTTGGTGGCCCGGTGTGAGTGGGGCTCTGCTGGACTTTCTGCAGGAGTTGCCAGGCTGCCACCTGTAAAGAAGAGAATGTGTCACCCATAACCTCCGCTGGAATTTCTCTCCGGGCTGAGGTGAGGAAGGAAAACAAGGAGTGGTGGCCGGGACAGGAGGGGTATCTCAGGCAGGGAAATGGAAAGCTTCCAGAAGAGCGCCCGGGGCCAGGACCATCCTGGCTGGCCTGCAGGCACCAAGTTGGCCTGCGTGCTGTCACTGGTGTGGCTCCACGGCCCTTCCTCTAGGCTTTCAAGCCCTTGTACATATTCAGGTGTTTTACCTGGGAAGGGTGGGAACAGTTCAGCAGCAGCTGGCCTGGGGCTCAGCTCACGTTTACTCACAGAGGCCTTGGCACGGTCCCCCAGCTTTGCAATGAGGACGCTCCTTGTGTGGCGGGGCCGGGCTGCTGGCTGTATGGGAGATGATTCCCCACCTCTGACCAATTTCAGAATTGTTTACCGCTGGAGCAAGTGCCCTGATAGGGTTTTCCTCTGTATAACTGCTGGGTTCAGGTTTTTTTTTTCTTTTTTGGTTCAAGTTAGAATTTATTCATCTTTTATGTATTTATTGATATAAGCATGGAAATAATTCATTCATAGAAATACATCTGTGTGAAGGGAAGAACATTTTTCTGTTTTATTTTTAAATTTTACTTCTAAAAATTTTGAAGTTTAATTATATTTATTTTTCTATACATCAGGTTATTATTAGTTATCTATTTTATTCATATACATATATACAGGTCAATACCTATCTCCCAACTCATCTGACCACCAACACCCCATGGCTTCCCCGACTTGGTGTCCATACGTTTGTTCTCTACCTCTGTTTCTCTATTTCTGCCCTGCAAACCTGTTCATCTGTACCATATATCTAGGTTCCACATACATGCATGAAGACAGAATATTTGTTTTGCTCTTTCTGACTTACTTCATTCAGTATGACAGTCTCTAGATCCACCGACTTCTCTACAAATAACATAGTTTCCTTCCTTTTCATGGCTGAGTCATATCCCATTTTATATATGTACCACATCTTTATCCATTCGTCTGTCTGTGGGCATTTAGGTTGCTTCCATTACCTGGCTATTGTAAATAGTGCTGCAATGAACATTGTGGTGAATGTGTGTTTTTGATTTATGGTTTTCTCTGGGTATATGCCCAGAAGTGGGATTGCTGGATTCTATGGTAATTCTATTTCTAGTTTCTTTAAGGAAACTCCATACTGTTCTCCATAGTGACTGTATCAATTTACCTTCCCACCAATAGTGGAAGAGGGTTCCTTTTGTCCACACCCTCCCCAGAATTTGTTGTTTGTAGATTTTCTGATGACGCCGATTCTAACAGGTGTGAGGTGATACCTCATTGTCGTTTTGATTTGCATTTCTCTAATAATTAGTGGTGTTGAGCAGCTTTTCATGTGCGTCTTGGCCGTCTCTGTGACTTCTTTGAAGAAACGTCTATTTAGATCTTCTGCCCATTTTTGTATTGGGTTGTTTGTTTTATTAATATTAAGCTGCGTGAGCTGTTTATATATATTGGAGATTAAACCTTTGTCCATTGATTCGTTTGCGAATGTTTTCGCCCATTCTGAGGGTTGCCTTTTTCCATTCCCGTTTTTTTTTAACCAAAAAAGAAAGAAAGCAAAAGAAGCAGAACACTAATGTGCGTGAAATATTCCTCTTGAAACTGTCGTTTTGAAATATGGACGTCTTTTGAACTTTTTGGTCGATATATGACCCCAGGATTTGTTTTCAGGGCAGGTGTCATTTACAGGCCTCAATGATTTGGAATATCCACTGACCATTAGCGCTGGGATTAAAGCTGCTGTAGTGTGAAACGGCCACAAGGTGGCAGCAGTTCTCCCTTAGCAAATCTGTTTACTAGGGCAACAGAGCCTCAATGGAAGCCGTGTTCTAGATTGGAATTTAGAATGGAATGTGCCAGGAGAAAGCCCCTCAAGTTTGTCTCACTACTTCTTGTTCGTGTTTTCAATTTAATTTTTAATTTTTTATTACAGCAAGTTTGATGACAACGTTTGGCTTGTTGTAGGTGTGCAAGATGTGGTTCTTTTAAACATATACATATGTCTGTTCTTCCTGGGACCCTTTTCCCATGTACGTTATGACAGAATGTTGAGTAGTCTTCTCTTGGCATTCTGTAGGTCTTTGGTGATTATATATTTCACCTGTGTTTGTATATGTCTCTTAACCCCAATATCATAATGATCCAATCCTCACACCTTTCCATTGGTGAACCATAAGTTTGTTTAATGAATCTGTGATTGCCCTTCTCCGTGGAAATATCTGCCCTGGTATCCGTTTTTAGGTAACACCTATAAGTGATATCCTACGATATGTGTCTTTCACTTTCTGACTTACTACAAGTCACGTGATTACCTGTAGACTCATCTACGGTGCTGCAAATGGCATTGTGCCCTTTTTTTCCTTGGCTAATATTCTGTCTTAGCGAGGTCCATTTTCTGCAATGTGATTCCCTGAGGGCTGAGGATTAGCTGACCTGGGCAGCCTGACCCTGCCGGCAAGCCCTCCCCAGGTGTGCCTGGGTTGAGGTCAATAGAAACAGCACTCCAGGCAGCAATAGCCCCTGCAGCTGTGCCTGACTCCATATTCTCTGCCCCGTCAGCAGTCTCGGGGCTCTGCTGGTGGGAGGGTGTGAGGGTCCACGGCTTTGTTGGTGGCCCGGTGTGAGTGGGGCTCTGCTGGACTTTCTGCAGGAGTTGCCAGGCTGCCACCTGTAAAGAAGAGGATGTGTCACCCATAACCTCCGCTGGAATTTCTCTCCGGGCTGAAGTGAGGAAGGAAAAAAAGGAGTGGTGGCCGGGACAGGAGGCGTATCTCAGCCAGGGAAATGGAAAGCTTCCAGAAGAGCGCCCGGGGCCAGGACCATCCTGGCTGGCCTGCAGGCACCAAGTTGGCCTGCGTGCTGTCACTGGTGTGGCTCCACGGCCCTTCCTCTAGGCTTTCAAGCCCTTGTACATATTCAGGTGTTTTACCTGGGAAGGGTGGGAACAGTTCAGCAGCAGCTGGCCTGGGGCTCAGCTCACGTTTACTCACAGAGGCCTCGGCACGGTCCCCCAGCTTTGCAATGAGGACGCTCCTTGCGTGGGGGGGGCAGGGCTGCTGGCTGAATGGGAGATGATTCCCCACCTCTGACCAATTTCAGAATTCTTTACCGCTGGAGCAAGTGCCCTGATAGGGTTTTCCTCTGTATAACTGCTGGGTTCAGGTTTTTTTTTTCTTTTTTGGTTCAAGTTAGAATTTATTCATCTTTTATGTATTTATTGATATAAGCATGGAAATAATTCATTCATAGAAATACATCTGTGTGAAGGGAAGAACTTTTTTCTGTTTTATTTTTAAATTTTACTTCTAAAAATTTTGAAGTTTAATTATATTTATTTTTCTATACAGCAGGTTATTATTAGTTATCTCTTTTATTCATATACATATATACAGGTCAATACCTATCTCCCAACTCATCTGACCACCAACACCCCATGGCTTCCCCGACTTGGTGTCCATACGTTTGTTCTCTACCTCTGTTTCTCTATTTCTTCCCTGTAAAACCTGTTCATCTGTACCATATATCTAGGTTCCACATACATGCATTAAGACAGAATATTTGTTTTGCTCATTCTGAGTTACTTCATTCTGTATGACAGTCTCTAGATCCACCGACTTCTCTACAAATAACATAGTTTCCTTCCTTTTCATGGCTGAGTCATATCCCATTTTATATATGTACCACATCTTTATCCATTCTTCTGTCTGTGGGCATTTAGGTTGCTTCCATTACCTGGCTATTGTAAATAGTGCTGCAATGAACATTGTGGTGAATGTGTGTTTTTGATTTATGGTTTTCTCTGGGTATATGCCCAGAAGTGGGATTGCTGGATTCTATGGTAATTCTATTTCTAGTTTCTTTAAGGAAACTCCATACTGTTCTCCATAGTGACTGTATCAATTTACCTTCCCACCAATAGTGGAAGAGGCTTCCTTTTGTCCACACCCTCCCCAGAATTTGTTGTTTGTAGATTTTCTGATGACGCCGATTCTAACAGGTGTGAGGTGATACCTCATTGTCGTTTTGATTTGCATTTCTCTAATAATTAGTGGTGTTGAGCAGCTTTTCATGTGCGTCTTGGCCGTCTCTGTGACTTCTTTGAAGAAACGTCTATTTAGATCTTCAGCCCATTTTTGTATTGGGTTGTTTGTTTTATTAATATTAAGCTGCGTGAGCTGTTTATATATATTGGAGATTAAACCTTTGTCCATTGATTCGTTTGCGAACGTTTTCGCCCATTCTGAGGGTTGCCTTTTTCCATTCCCGTTTTTTTTTAACCAAAAAAGAAAGAAAGCAAAAGAAGCAGAACACTAATATGCGTGAAATATGCCTCTTAAAACTGTCGTTTTGAAATAAGGACGTCTTTTGAACTATTTGGTCGATATATGACCCCAGGATTTGTTTTCAGGGCAGGTGTCATTTACAGGCCTCAATGATTTGGAATATCCACTGACCATTAGCGCTGGGATTAAAGCTGCTGTTGTGTGAAACGGCCACAAGGTGGCAGCAGTTCTCCCTTAGCAAATCTGTTTACTAGGGCAACAGAGCCTCAATGGAAGCCGTGTTCTAGATTGGAATTTAGAATGGAATGTGCCAGGAGAAAGCCCCTCAAGTTTGTCTCACTACTTCTTGTTCGTGTTTTCAATTTAATTTTTAATTTTTTATTACAGCAAGTTTGATTACAACGTTTGGCTTGTTGTAGGTGTGCAAGATGTGGTTCTTTTAAACATATACATATGTCTGTTCTTCCTGGGACCCTTTTCCCATGTACGTTATGACAGAATGTTGAGTAGTCTTCTCTTGGCATTCTGTAGGTCTTTGGTGATTATATATTTCACCTGTGTTTGTATATGTCTCTTAACCCCAATATCATAATGATCCAATCCTCACACCTTTCCATTGGTGAACCATAAGTTTGTTTAATGAATCTGTGATTGCCCTTCTCCGTGGAAATATCTGCCCTGGTATCCGTTTTTAGGTAACACCTATAAGTGATATCCTACGATATGTGTCTTTCACTTTCTGACTTACTACAAGTCACGTGATTACGTGTAGACTCATCTACGGTGCTGCAAATGGCATTGTGCCCTTTTTTTTCCTTGTCTAATATTCTGTCTTAGCGAGGTCCATTTTCTGCAATGTGATTCCCTGAGGGCTGAGGATTAGCTGACCTGGGCAGCCTGACCCTGCCGGCAAGCCCTCCCCAGGTGTGCCTGGGTTGAGGTCAATAGAAACAGCACTCCAGGCAGCAATAGCCCCTGCAGCTGTGCCTGACTCCATATTCTCTGCCCCGTCAGCAGTCTCGGGGCTGTGCTGGTGGGAGGGTGTGAGGGTCCACGGCTTTGTTGGTGGCCCGGTGTGAGTGGGGCTCTGCTGGACTTTCTGCAGGAGTTGCCAGGCTGCCACCTGTAAAGAAGAGAATGTGTCACCCATAACCTCCGCTGGAATTTCTCTCCGGGCTGAGGTGAGGAAGGAAAACAAGGAGTGGTGGCCGGGACAGGAGGGGTATCTCAGGCAGGGAAATGGAAAGCTTCCAGAAGAGCGCCCGGGGCCAGGACCATCCTGGCTGGCCTGCAGGCACCAAGTTGGCCTGCGTGCTGTCACTGGTGTGGCTCCACGGCCCTTCCTCTAGGCTTTCAAGCCCTTGTACATATTCAGGTGTTTTACCTGGGAAGGGTGGGAACAGTTCAGCAGCAGCTGGCCTGGGGCTCAGCTCACGTTTACTCACAGAGGCCTTGGCACGGTCCCCCAGCTTTGCAATGAGGACGCTCCTTGTGTGGCGGGGCCGGGCTGCTGGCTGTATGGGAGATGATTCCCCACCTCTGACCAATTTCAGAATTGTTTACCGCTGGAGCAAGTGCCCTGATAGGGTTTTCCTCTGTATAACTGCTGGGTTCAGGTTTTTTTTTTCTTTTTTGGTTCAAGTTAGAATTTATTCATCTTTTATGTATTTATTGATATAAGCATGGAAATAATTCATTCATAGAAATACATCTGTGTGAAGGGAAGAACATTTTTCTGTTTTATTTTTAAATTTTACTTCTAAAAATTTTGAAGTTTAATTATATTTATTTTTCTATACATCAGGTTATTATTAGTTATCTATTTTATTCATATACATATATACAGGTCAATACCTATCTCCCAACTCATCTGACCACCAACACCCCATGGCTTCCCCGACTTGGTGTCCATACGTTTGTTCTCTACCTCTGTTTCTCTATTTCTGCCCTGCAAACCTGTTCATCTGTACCATATATCTAGGTTCCACATACATGCATGAAGACAGAATATTTGTTTTGCTCTTTCTGACTTACTTCATTCAGTATGACAGTCTCTAGATCCACCGACTTCTCTACAAATAACATAGTTTCCTTCCTTTTCATGGCTGAGTCATATCCCATTTTATATATGTACCACATCTTTATCCATTCGTCTGTCTGTGGGCATTTAGGTTGCTTCCATTACCTGGCTATTGTAAATAGTGCTGCAATGAACATTGTGGTGAATGTGTGTTTTTGATTTATGGTTTTCTCTGGGTATATGCCCAGAAGTGGGATTGCTGGATTCTATGGTAATTCTATTTCTAGTTTCTTTAAGGAAACTCCATACTGTTCTCCATAGTGACTGTATCAATTTACCTTCCCACCAATAGTGGAAGAGGGTTCCTTTTGTCCACACCCTCCCCAGAATTTGTTGTTTGTAGATTTTCTGATGACGCCGATTCTAACAGGTGTGAGGTGATACCTCATTGTCGTTTTGATTTGCATTTCTCTAATAATTAGTGGTGTTGAGCAGCTTTTCATGTGCGTCTTGGCCGTCTCTGTGACTTCTTTGAAGAAACGTCTATTTAGATCTTCTGCCCATTTTTGTATTGGGTTGTTTGTTTTATTAATATTAAGCTGCGTGAGCTGTTTATATATATTGGAGATTAAACCTTTGTCCATTGATTCGTTTGCGAATGTTTTCGCCCATTCTGAGGGTTGCCTTTTTCCATTCCCGTTTTTTTTTAACCAAAAAAGAAAGAAAGCAAAAGAAGCAGAACACTAATGTGCGTGAAATATTCCTCTTGAAACTGTCGTTTTGAAATATGGACGTCTTTTGAACTTTTTGGTCGATATATGACCCCAGGATTTGTTTTCAGGGCAGGTGTCATTTACAGGCCTCAATGATTTGGAATATCCACTGACCATTAGCGCTGGGATTAAAGCTGCTGTAGTGTGAAACGGCCACAAGGTGGCAGCAGTTCTCCCTTAGCAAATCTGTTTACTAGGGCAACAGAGCCTCAATGGAAGCCGTGTTCTAGATTGGAATTTAGAATGGAATGTGCCAGGAGAAAGCCCCTCAAGTTTGTCTCACTACTTCTTGTTCGTGTTTTCAATTTAATTTTTAATTTTTTATTACAGCAAGTTTGATGACAACGTTTGGCTTGTTGTAGGTGTGCAAGATGTGGTTCTTTTAAACATATACATATGTCTGTTCTTCCTGGGACCCTTTTCCCATGTACGTTATGACAGAATGTTGAGTAGTCTTCTCTTGGCATTCTGTAGGTCTTTGGTGATTATATATTTCACCTGTGTTTGTATATGTCTCTTAACCCCAATATCATAATGATCCAATCCTCACACCTTTCCATTGGTGAACCATAAGTTTGTTTAATGAATCTGTGATTGCCCTTCTCCGTGGAAATATCTGCCCTGGTATCCGTTTTTAGGTAACACCTATAAGTGATATCCTACGATATGTGTCTTTCACTTTCTGACTTACTACAAGTCACGTGATTACCTGTAGACTCATCTACGGTGCTGCAAATGGCATTGTGCCCTTTTTTTCCTTGGCTAATATTCTGTCTTAGCGAGGTCCATTTTCTGCAATGTGATTCCCTGAGGGCTGAGGATTAGCTGACCTGGGCAGCCTGACCCTGCCGGCAAGCCCTCCCCAGGTGTGCCTGGGTTGAGGTCAATAGAAACAGCACTCCAGGCAGCAATAGCCCCTGCAGCTGTGCCTGACTCCATATTCTCTGCCCCGTCAGCAGTCTCGGGGCTCTGCTGGTGGGAGGGTGTGAGGGTCCACGGCTTTGTTGGTGGCCCGGTGTGAGTGGGGCTCTGCTGGACTTTCTGCAGGAGTTGCCAGGCTGCCACCTGTAAAGAAGAGGATGTGTCACCCATAACCTCCGCTGGAATTTCTCTCCGGGCTGAGGTGAGGAAGGAAAAAAAGGAGTGGTGGCCGGGACAGGAGGCGTATCTCAGCCAGGGAAATGGAAAGCTTCCAGAAGAGCGCCCGGGGCCAGGACCATCCTGGCTGGCCTGCAGGCACCAAGTTGGCCTGCGTGCTGTCACTGGTGTGGCTCCACGGCCCTTCCTCTAGGCTTTCAAGCCCTTGTACATATTCAGGTGTTTTACCTGGGAAGGGTGGGAACAGTTCAGCAGCAGCTGGCCTGGGGCTCAGCTCACGTTTACTCACAGAGGCCTTGGCACGGTCCCCCAGCTTTGCAATGAGGACGCTCCTTGCGTGGGGGGGGCAGGGCTGCTGGCTGAATGGGAGATGATTCCCCACCTCTGACCAATTTCAGAATTGTTTACCGCTGGAGCAAGTGCCCTGATAGGGTTTTCCTCTGTATAACTGCTGGGTTCAGGTTTTTTTTTTCTTTTTTGGTTCAAGTTAGAATTTATTCATCTTTTATGTATTTATTGATATAAGCATGGAAATAATTCATTCATAGAAATACATCTGTGTGAAGGGAAGAACTTTTTTCTGTTTTATTTTTAAATTTTAGTTGTAAAAATTTTGAAGTTTAATTATATTTATTTTTCTATACAGCAGGTTATTATTAGTTATCTATTTTATTCATATACATATATACAGGTCAATACCTATCTCCCAACTCATCTGACCACCAACACCCCATGGCTTCCCCGACTTGGTGTCCATACGTTTGTTCTCTACCTCTGTTTCTCTATTTCTTCCCTGCAAACCTGTTCATCTGTACCATATATCTAGGTTCCACATACATGCATTAAGACAGAATATTTGTTTTGCTCATTCTGAGTTACTTCATTCTGTATGACAGTCTCTAGATCCACCGACTTCTCTACAAATAACATAGTTTCCTTCCTTTTCATGGCTGAGTCATATCCCATTTTATATATGTACCACATCTTTATCCATTCTTCTGTCTGTGGGCATTTAGGTTGCTTCCATTACCTGGCTATTGTAAATAGTGCTGCAATGAACATTGTGGTGAATGTGTGTTTTTGATTTATGGTTTTCTCTGGGTATATGCCCAGAAGTGGGATTGCTGGATTCTATGGTAATTCTATTTCTAGTTTCTTTAAGGAAACTCCATACTGTTCTCCATAGTGACTGTATCAATTTACCTTCCCACCAATAGTGGAAGAGGGTTCCTTTTGTCCACACCCTCCCCAGAATTTGTTGTTTGTAGATTTTCTGATGACGCCGATTCTAACAGGTGTGAGGTGATACCTCATTGTCGTTTTGATTTGCATTTCTCTAATAGTTAGTGGTGTTGAGCAGCTTTTCATGTGCGTCTTGGCCGTCTCTGTGACTTCTTTGAAGAAACGTCTATTTAGATCTTCTGCCCATTTTTGTATTGGGTTGTTTGTTTTATTAACATTAAGCTGCGTGAGCTGTTTATATATATTGGAGATTAAACCTTTGTCCATTGATTCGTTTGCGAATGTTTTCGCCCATTCTGAGGGTTGCCTTTTTCCATTCCCGTTTTTTTTAACCAAAAAAGAAAGAAAGCAAAAGAAGCAGAACACTAATGTGCGTGAAATATTCCTCTTGAAACTGTCGTTTTGAAATATGGACGTCTTTTGAACTTTTTGGTCGATATATGACCCCAGGATTTGTTTTCAGGGCAGGTGTCATTTACAGGCCTCAATGATTTGGAATATCCATTGACCATTAGCGCTGGGATTAAAGCTGCTGTTGTGTGAAACGGCCACAAGGTGGCAGCAGTTCTCCCTTAGCAAATCTGTTTACTAGGGCAACAGAGCCTCAATGGAAGCCGTGTTCTAGATTGGAATTTAGAATGGAATGTGCCAGGAGAAAGCCCCTCAAGTTTGTCTCACTACTTCTTGTTCGTGTTTTCAATTTAATTTTTAATTTTTTATTACAGCAAGTTTGATTACAACGTTTGGCTTGTTGTAGGTGTGCAAGATGTGGTTCTTTTAAACATATACATATGTCTGTTCTTCCTGGGACCCTTTTCCCATGTACGTTATGACAGAATGTTGAGTAGTCTTCTCTTGGCATTCTGTAGGTCTTTGGTGATTATATATTTCACCTGTGTTTGTATATGTCTCTTAACCCCAATATCGTAATGAATCCAATCCTCACACCTTTCCATTGGTGAACCATAAGTTTGTTTAATGAATCTGTGATTGCCCTTCTCCGTGGAAATATCTGCCCTGGTATCCGTTTTTAGGTAACACCTTTAAGTGATATCCTAGGATATGTGTCTTTCACTTTCTGACTTACTACAAGTCACGTGATTACCTGTAGACTCATCTACGGTGCTGCAAATGGCATTGTGCCCTTTTTTTCCTTGGCTAATATTCTGTCTTAGCGAGGTCCATTTTCTGCAATGTGATTCCCTGAGGGCTGAGGATTAGCTGACCTGGGCAGCCTGACCCTGCCGGCAAGCCCTCCCCAGGTGTGCCTGGGTTGAGGTCAATAGAAACAGCACTCCTGGCAGCAATAGCCCCTGCAGCTGTGCCTGACTCCATATTCTCTGCCCCGTCAACAGTCTCGGTGCTGTGCTAGTGGGAGGGTGTGGGGGTCCACGGCTTTGTTGGTGGCCCGGTGTGAGTGGGGCTCTGCTGGACTTTCTGCAGGAGTTGCCAGGCTGCCACCTGTAAAGAAGAGGATGTGTCACCCATAACTTCCGCTGGAATTTCTCTCCGGCCTGAGGTGAGGAAGGAAAAAAAGGAGTGGGGGCCAGGACAGGAGGGGTATCTCAGCCAGGGAAATGGAAACTTTCCAGAAGAGCTCCCGGGACCAGGACCATCCTGGCTGGCCTGCAGGCACCAAGTTGGCCTGCGTGCTGTCGCTGGTGTGGCTCCACGGCCCTTCCTCTAGGCTTTCAAGCCCTTGTACATATTCAGGTGTTTTACCTGGGAAGGGTGGGAACAGTTCAGCAGCAGCTGTCCTGGGGCTCAGCTCACGTTTACTCACAGAGGCCTCGGCACGGTCCCCCAGCTTTGCAATGTGGACACTCCTTGCGTGGGGGGGCCGGGCTGCTGGCTGTATGGGAGATGATTCCCCACCTCTGACCAATTTCAGAATTGTTTACCGCTGGAGCAAGTGCCCTGATAGGGTTTTCCTCTGTATAACTGCTGGGTTCAGGTTTTTTTTTCTTTTTTGGTTCAAGTTAGAATTTATTCATCTTTTATGTATTTATTGATATAAGCATGGAAATAATTCATTCATAGAAATACATCTGTATGAAGGGAAGAACTTTTTTCTGTTTTATTTTTAAATTTTAGTTGTAAAAATTTTGAAGTTTAATTATATTTATTTTTCTATACAGCAGGTTATTATTAGTTATCTATTTTATTCATATACATATATACAGGTCAATACCTATCTCCCAACTCATCTGACCACCAAAACCCCATGGCTTCCCCGACTTGGTGTCCATACGTTTGTTCTCTACCTCTGTTTTTCTATTTCTGCCCTGCAAACCTGTTCATCTGTACCATATATCTAGGTTCCACATACATGCATTAAGACAGAATATTTGTTTTGCTCATTCTGTCTTACTTCATTCTGTATGACAGTCTCTAGATCCACCGACTTCTCTACAAATAACATAGTTTCCTTCCTTTTCATGGCTGAGTCATATCCCATTTTATATATGTACCACATCTTTATCCATTCTTCTGTCTGTGGGCATTTAGGTTGCTTCCATTACCTGGCTATTGTAAATAGTGCTGCAATGAACATTGTGGTGAATGTGTGTTTTTGATTTATGGTTTTCTCTGGGTATATGCCCAGAAGTGGGATTGCTGGATTCTATGGTAATTCTATTTCTAGTTTCTTTAAGGAAACTCCATACTGTTCTCCATAGTGACTGTATCAATTTACCTTCCCACCAATAGTAGAAGAGGCTTCCTTTTGTCCACACCCTCCCCAGAATTTGTTGTTTGTAGATTTTCTGATGACGCCGATTCTAACAGGTGTGAGGTGATACCTCATTGTCGTTTTGATTTGCATTTCTCTAATAATTAGTGGTGTTGAGCAGCTTTTCATGTGCGTCTTGGCCGTCTCTGTGACTTCTTTGAAGAAACGTCTATTTAGATCTTCTGCCCATTTTTGTATTGGGTTGTTTGTTTTATTAATATTAAGCTGCGTGAGCTGTTTATATATATTGGAGATTAAACCTTTGTCCATTGATTCGTTTGCGAATGTTTTCGCCCATTCTGAGGGTTGCCTTTTTCCATTCCCGTTTTTTTTAACCAAAAAAGAAAGAAAGCAAAAGAAGCAGAACACTAATGTGCGTGAAATATTCCTCTTGAAACTGTCGTTTTGAAATATGGACGTCTTTTGAACTTTTTGGTCGATATATGACCCCAGGATTTGTTTTCAGGGCAGGTGTCATTTACAGGCCTCAATGATTTGGAATATCCACTGACCATTAGCGCTGGGATTAAAGCTGCTGTTGTGTGAAACGGCCACAAGGTGGCAGCAGTTCTCCCTTAGCAAATCTGTTTACTAGGGCAACAGAGCCTCAATGGAAGCCGTGTTCTAGATTGGAATTTAGAATGGAATGTGCCAGGAGAAAGCCCCTCAAGTTTGTCTCACTACTTCTTGTTCGTGTTTTCAATTTAATTTTTAATTTTTTTTTGCAGCAAGTTTGATGACAACGTTTGGCTTGTTGTAGGTGTGCAAGATGTGGTTCTTTTACACATATACATATGTCTGTTCTTTCTGGGACCCTTTTCCCATGTACGTTATGACAGAATGTTGAGTAGTCTTCTCTTGGCATTCTGTAGGTCTTTGGTGATTATATATTTCACCTGTGTTTGTATATGTCTCTTAACCCCAATATCGTAATGAATCCAATCCTCACACCTTTCCATTGGTGAACCATAAGTTTGTTTAATGAATCTGTGATTGCCCTTCTCCGTGGAAATATCTGCCCTGGTATCCGTTTTTAGGTAACACCTTTAAGTGATATCCTAGGATATGTGTCTTTCACTTTCTGACTTACTACAAGTCACATGATTACCTGTAGACTCATCTACGGTGCTGCAAATGGCATTGTGCCCTTTTTTTCCTTGGCTAATATTCTGTCTTAACGAGGTCCATTTTCTGCAATGTGATTCCCTGAGGGCTGAGGATTAGCTGACCTGGGCAGCCTGACCCTGCCGGCAAGCCCTCCCCAGGTGTGCCTGGGTTGAGGTCAATAGAAACAGCACTCCAGACAGCAATAGCCCCTGCAGCTGTGCCTGACTCCATATTCTCTGCCCCGTCAGCAGTCTCGGTGCTGTGCTAGTGGGAGGGTGTGAGGGTCCACGGCTTTGTTGGTGGCCCGGTGTGAGTGGGGCTCTGCTGGACTTTCTGCAGGAGTTGCCAGGCTGCCACCTGTAAAAAGAGGATGTGTCACCCATAACCTCCGCTGGAATTTCTCTCCGGGCTGAGGTGAGGAAGGAAAAAAAGGAGTGGTGGCCGGGAAAGGAGGCGTATCTCAGCCAGGGAAATGGAAAGCTTCCAGAAGAGCGCCCGGGGCCAGGACCATCCTGGCTGGCCTGCAGGCACCAAGTTGGCCTGCGTGCTGTCACTGGTGTGGCTCCACGGCCCTTCCTCTAGGCTTTCAAGCCCTTGTACATATTCAGGTGTTTTACCTGGGAAGGGTGGGAACAGTTCAGCAGCAGCTGGCCTGGGGCTCAGCTCACGTTTACTCACAGAGGCCTCGGCACGGTCCCCCAGCTTTGCAATGAGGACGCTCCTTGCGTGGGGGGGGCAGGGCTGCTGGCTCTATGGGAGATGATTCCCCACCTCTGACCAATTTCAGAATTGTTTACCGCTGGAGCAAGTGCCCTGATAGGGTTTTCCTCTGTATAACTGCTGGGTTCAGGTTTTTTTTTCTTTTTTGGTTCAAGTTAGAATTTATTCATCTTTTATGTATTTATTGATATAAGCATGGAAATAATTCATTCATAGAAATACATCTGTGTGAAGGGAAGAACTTTTTTCTGTTTTATTTGTAAATTTTACTTCTAAAAATTTTGAAGTTTAATTATATTTATTTTTCTATACAGCAGGTTATTATTAGTTATCTATTTTATTCATATACATATATACAGGTCAATACCTATCTCCCAACTCATCTGACCACCAACACCCCATGGCTTCCCCGACTTGGTGTCCATACGTTTGTTCTCTACCTCTGTTTCTCTATTTCTGGCCTGCAAACCTGTTCATCTGTACCATATATCTAGGTTCCACATACATGCATTAAGACAGAATATTTGTTTTGCTCATTCTGAGTTACTTCATTCTGTATGACAGTCTCTAGATCCACCGACTTCTCTACAAATAACATAGTTTCCTTCCTTTTCATGGCTGAGTCATATCCCATTTTATATATGTACCACATCTTTATCCATTCGTCTGTCTGTGGGCATTTAGGTTGCTTCCATTACCTGGATATTGTAAATAGTGCTGCAATGAACATTGTGGTGAATGTGTGTTTTTGATTTATGGTTTTCTCTGGGTATATGCCCAGAAGTGGGATTGCGGGATCCTATGGTAATTCTATTTCTAGTTTCTTTAAGGAAACTCCATACTGTTCTCCATAGTGACTGTATCAATTTACCTTCCCACCAATAGTGGAAGAGGCTTCCTTTTGTCCACACCCTCCCCAGAATTTGTTGTTTGTAGATTTTCTGATGACGCTGATGCTAACAGGTTTGAGGTGATACCTCATTGTCGTTTTGATTTGCATTTCTCTAATAATTAGTGGTGTTGTGCAGCTTTTCATGTGCGTCTTGGCCGTCTCTGTGACTTCTTTGAAGAAACGTCTATTTAGATCTTCTGCCCATTTTTGTATTGGGTTGTTTGTTTTATTAATATTAAGCTGCGTGAGCTGTTTATATATATTGGAGATTAAACCTTTGTCCATTGATTCGTTTGCGAATGTTTTCGCCCATTCTGAGGGTTGCCTTTTTCCATTCCCGTTTTTTTTAACCAAAAAAGAAAGAAAGCAAAAGAAGCAGAACACTAATGTGCGTGAAATATTCCTCTTGAAACTGTCGTTTTGAAATATGGACGTCTTTTGAACTTTTTGGTCGATATATGACCCCAGGATTTGTTTTCAGGGCAGGTGTCATTTACAGGCCTCAATGATTTGGAATATCCACTGACCATTAGCGCTGGGATTAAAGCTGCTGTTGTGTGAAACGGCCACAAGGTGGCAGCAGTTCTCCCTTAGCAAATCTGTTTACTAGGGCAACAGAGCCTCAATGGAAGCCGTGTTCTAGATTGGAATTTAGAATGGAATGTGCCAGGAGAAAGCCCCTCAAGTTTGTCTCACTACTTCTTTTTCGTGTTTTTAATTTAATTTTTTATTTTTTATTACAGCAAGTTTGATTACAACGTTTGGCTTGTTGTAGGTGTGCAAGATATGGTTCTTTTACCCATATACATAATTCTGTTCTTTCTGGGACCCTTTTCCCATGTACGTTATGACAGAATGTTGAGTAGTCTTCTCTTGGCATTCTGTAGGTCTTTGGTGATTATATATTTCACCTGTGTTTGTATATGTCTCTTAACCCCAATATCGTAATGAATCCAATCCTCACACCTTTCCATTGGTGAACCATAAGTTTGTTTAATGAATCTGTGATTGCCCTTCTCCGTGGAAATATCTGCCCTGGTATCCGTTTTTAGGTAACACCTATAAGTGATATCCTACGATATGTGTCTTTCACTTTCTGACTTACTACAAGTCACGTGATTACCTGTAGACTCATCTACGGTGCTGCAAATGGCATTGTGCCCTTTTTTTCCTTGTCTAATATTGTGTCTTAGCGAGGTCCATTTTCTGCAATGTGATTCCCTGAGGGCTGAGGATTAGCTGACCTGGGCAGCCTGACCCTGCCGGCAAGCCCTCCCCAGGTGTGCCTGGGTTGAGGTCAATAGAAACAGCACTCCAGGCAGCAATAGCCCCTGCAGCTGTGCCTGACTCCATATTCTCTGCCCCGTCAGCAGTCTCGGGGCTGTGCTGGTGGGAGGGTGTGAGGGTCCACGGCTTTGTTGGTGGCCCGGTGTGAGTGGGGCTCTGCTGGACTTTTTGCAGGAGTTGCCAGGCTGCCACCTGTAAAGAAGAGGATGTGTCACCCATAACCTCCACTGGAATTTCTCTCCGGGCTGAGGTGAGGAAGGAAAACAAGGAGTGGTGGCCGGGACAGGAGGGGTATCTCAGGCAGGGAAATGGAAAGCTTCCAGAAGAGCGCCCGGGGCCAGGACCATCCTGGCTGGCCTGCAGGCACCAAGTTGGCCTGCGTGCTGTCACTGGTGTGGCTCCACGGCCCTTCCTCTAGGCTTTCAAGCCCTTGTACATATTCAGGTGTTTTACCTGGGAAGGGTGGGAACAGTTCAGCAGCAGCTGGCCTGGGGCTCAGCTCACGTTTACTCACAGAGGCCTCGGCACGGTCCCCCAGCTTTGCAATGAGGACGCTCCTTGCGTGGGGTGGGCAGGGCTGCTGGCTGTATGGGAGATGATTCCCCACCTCTGACCAATTTCAGAATTCTTTACCGCTGGAGCAAGTGCCCTGATAGGGTTTTCCTCTGTATAACTGCTGGGTTCAGGTTTTTTTTTTCTTTTTTGGTTCAAGTTAGAATTTATTCATCTTTTATGTATTTATTGATATAAGCATGGAAATAATTCCTTCATAGAAATACATCTGTGTGAAGGGAAGAACTTTTTTCTGTTTTATTTTTAAATTTTATTTCTAAAAATTTTGAAGTTTAATTACATTTATTTTTCTATACAGCAGGTTATTATTAGTTATCTATTTTATTCATATACATATATACAGGTCAATACCTATCTCCCAACTCATCTGACCACCAACACCCCATGGCTTCCCTGACTTGGTGTCCATACGTTTGTTCTCTACCTCTGTTTCTCTATTTCTGCCCTGCAAACCTGTTCATCTGTACCATATATCTAGGTTCCACATACATGCATTAAGACAGAATATTTGTTTTGCTCATTCTGAGTTACTTCATTCTGTATGACAGTCTCTAGATCCACCGACTTCTCTACAAATAACATAGTTTCCTTCCTTTTCATGGCTGAGTCATATCCCATTTTATATATGTACCACATCTTTATCCATTCTTCTGTCTGTGGGCATTTAAGTTGCTTCCATTACCTGGCTATTGTAAATAGTGCTGCAATGAACATTGTGGTGAATGTGTGTTTTTGATTTATGGTTTTCTCTGGGTATATGCCCAGAAGTGGGATTGCTGGATCCTATGGTAATTCTATTTCTAGTTTCTTTAAGGAAACTCCATACTGTTCTCCATAGTGACTGTATCAATTTACCTTCCCACCAATAGTGGAAGAGGGTTCCTTTTGTCCACACCCTCCCCAGAATTTGTTGTTTATAGATTTTCTGATGACGCCGATTCTAACAGGTGTGAGGTGATACCTCATTGTCGTTTTGATTTGCATTTCTCTAATAATTAGTGGTGTTGAGCAGCTTTTCATGTGCGTCTTGGCCGTCTCTGTGACTTCTTTGAAGAAACGTCTATTTAGATCTTCTGCCCATTTTTGTATTGGGTTGTTTGTTTTATTAATATTAAGCTGCGTGAGCAGTTTATATATATTGGAGATTAAACCTTTGTCCATTGATTCGTTTGTGAATGTTTTCGCCCATTCTGAGGGTTGCCTTTTTCCATTCCCGTTTTTTTTAACCAAAAAAGAAAGAAAGCAAAAGAAGCAGAACACTAATGTGCGTGAAATATTCCTCTTGAAACTGTCGTTTTGAAATATGGACGTCTTTTGAACTTTTTGGTCGATATATGACCCCAGGATTTGTTTTCAGGGCAGGTGTCATTTACAGGCCTCAATGATTTGGAATATCCACTGACCATTAGCGCTGGGATTAAAGCTGCTGTTGTGTGAAACGGTCACAAGGTGGCAGCAGTTCTCCCTTAGCAAATCTGTTTACTAGGGCAACAGAGCCTCAATGGAAGCCGTGTTCTAGATTGGAATTTAGAATGGAATGTGCCAGGAGAAAGCCCCTCAAGTTTGTCTCACTACTTCTTGTTCGTGTTTTCAATTTAATTTTTAATTTTTTATTACAGCAAGTTTGATGACAACGTTTGGCTTGTTGTAGGTGTGCAAGATGTGGTTCTTTTAAACATATACATATGTCTGTTCTTCCTGGGACCCTTTTCCCATGTACGTTATGACAGAATGTTGAGTAGTCTTCTCTTGGCATTCTGTAGGTCTTTGGTGATTATATATTTCACCTGTTTTTGTATATGTCTCTTAACCCCAATATCATAATGATCCAATCCTCACACCTTTCCATTGGTGAACCATAAGTTTGTTTAATGAATCTGTGATTGCCCTTCTCCGTGGAAATATCTGCCCTGGTATCCGTTTTTAGGTAACACCTATAAGTGATATCCTACGATATGTGTCTTTCACTTTCTGACTTACTACAAGTCACGTGATTACCTGTAGACTCATCTACGGTGCTGCAAATGGCATTGTGCCCTTTTTTTCCTTGTCTAATATTCTGTCTTAGCGAGGTCCATTTTCTGCAATTTGATTCCCTGAGGGATGAGGATTAGCTGACCTGGGCAGCCTGACCCTGCCGGCAAGCCCTCCCCAGGTGTGCCTGGGTTGAGGTCAATAGAAACAGCACTCCAGGCAGCAATAGCCCCTGCAGCTGTGCCTGACTCCATATTCTCTGCCCCGTCAGCAGTCTCGGGGCTGTGCTGGTGGGAGGGTGTGAGGGTCCACGGCTTTGTTGGTGGCCCGGTGTGAGTGGGGCTCTGCTGGACTTTCTGCAGGAGTTGCCAGGCTGCCACCTGTAAAGAAGAGGATGTGTCACCCATAACCTCCGCTGGAATTTCTCTCCGGGCTGAGGTGAGGAAGGAAAACAAGGAGTGGGGGCCGGGACAGGAGGGGTATCTCAGGCAGGGAAATGGAAAGCTTCCAGAAGAGCGCCCGGGGCCAGGACCATCCTGGCTGGCCTGCAGGCACCAAGTTGGCCTGCGTGCTGTCACTGGTGTGGCTCCACGGCCCTTCCTCTAGGCTTTCAAGCCCTTGTACATATTCAGGTGTTTTACCTGGGAAGGGTGGGAACAGTTCAGCAGCAGCTGGCCTGGGGCTCAGCTCACGTTTACTCACAGAGGCCTCGGCACGGTCCCCCAGCTTTGCAATATGGACGCTCCTTGCGTGGGGGGGCCGGGCTGCTGGCTGTATGGGAGATGATTCCCCACCTCTGACCAATTTCAGAATTGTTTACCGCTGGAGCAAGTGCCCTGATAGGGTTTTCCTCTGTATAACTGCTGGGTTCAGGTTTTTTTTTTCTTTTTTGGTTCAAGTTAGAATTTATTCATCTTTTATGTATTTATTGATATAAGCATGGAAATAATTCATTCATAGAAATACATCTGTGTGAAGGGAAGAACTTTTTTCTGTTTTATTTTTAAATTTTACTTCTAAAAATTTTGAAGTTTAATTATATTTATTTTTCTATACAGCAGGTTATTATTAGTTATCTATTTTATTCATATACATATATACAGGTCAATACCTATCTCCCAACTCATCTGACCACCAAAACCCCATGGCTTCCCCGACTTGGTGTCCATACGTTTGTTCTCTACCTCTGTTTCTCTATTTCTGGCCTGCAAACCTGTTCATCTGTACCATATATCTAGGTTCCACATACATGCATGAAGACAGAATATTTGTTTTGCTCATTCTGAGTTACTTCATTCTGTATGACAGTCTCTAGATCCACCGACTTCTCTACAAATAACATAGTTTCCTTCCTTTTCATGGCTGAGTCATATCCCATTTTATATATGTACCACATCTTTATCCATTCTTCTGTCTGTGGGCATTTAGGTTGCTTCCATTACCTGGCTATTGTAAATAGTGCTGCAATGAACATTGTGGTGAATGTGTGTTTTTGATTTATGGTTTTCTCTGGGTATATGCCCAGAAGTGGGATTGCTGGATTCTATGGTAATTCTATTTCTAGTTTCTTTAAGGAAACTCCATACTGTTCTCCATAGTGACTGTATCAATTTACCTTCCCACCAATAGTAGAAGAGGGTTCCTTTTGTCCACACCCTCCCCAGAATTTGTTGTTTGTAGATTTTCTGATGACGCCGATTCTAACAGGTGTGAGGTGATACCTCATTGTCGTTTTGATTTGCATTTCTCTAATAATTAGTGGTGTTGAGCAGCTTTTCATGTGCGTCTTGGCCGTCTCTGTGACTTCTTTGAAGAAACGTCTATTTAGATCTTCTGCCCATTTTTGTATTGGGTTGTTTGTTTTATTAATATTAAGCTGCGTGAGCTGTTTATATATATTGGAGATTAAACCTTTGTCCATTGATTCGTTTGCGAATGTTTTCGCCCATTCTGAGGGTTGCCTTTTTCCATTCCCGTTTTTTTTAACCAAAAAAGAAAGAAAGCAAAAGAAGCAGAACACTAATGTGCGTGAAATATTCCTCTTGAAACTGTCGTTTTGAAATATGGACGTCTTTTGAACTTTTTGGTCGATATATGACCCCAGGATTTGTTTTCAGGGCAGGTGTCATTTACAGGCCTCAATGATTTGGAATATCCACTGACCATTAGCGCTGGGATTAAAGCTGCTGTTGTGTGAAACGGCCACAAGGTGGCAGCAGTTCTCCCTTAGCAAATCTGTTTACTAGGGCAACAGAGCCTCAATGGAAGCCATGTTCTAGATTGGAATTTAGAATGGAATGTGCCAGGAGAAAGCCCCTCAAGTTTGTCTCACTACTTCTTGTTCGTGTTTTCAATTTAATTTTTAATTTTTTTTTGCAGCAAGTTTGATGACAACGTTTGGCTTGTTGTAGGTGTGCAAGATGTGGTTCTTTTACACATATACATATGTCTGTTCTTTCTGGGACCCTTTTCCCATGTACGTTATGACAGAATGTTGAGTAGTCTTCTCTTGGCATTCTGTAGGTCTTTGGTGATTATATATTTCACCTGTGTTTGTATATGTCTCTTAACCCCAATATCGTAATGAATCCAATCCTCACACCTTTCCATTGGTGAACCATAAGTTTGTTTAATGAATCTGTGATTGCCCTTCTCCGTGGAAATATCTGCCCTGGTATCCGTTTTTAGGTAACACCTTTAAGTGATATCCTAGGATATGTGTCTTTCACTTTCTGACTTACTACAAGTCACATGATTACCTGTAGACTCATCTACGGTGCTGCAAATGGCATTGTGCCCTTTTTTTCCTTGGCTAATATTCTGTCTTAACGAGGTCCATTTTCTGCAATGTGATTCCCTGAGGGCTGAGGATTAGCTGACCTGGGCAGCCTGACCCTGCCGGCAAGCCCTCCCCAGGTGTGCCTGGGTTGAGGTCAATAGAAACAGCACTCCAGACAGCAATAGCCCCTGCAGCTGTGCCTGACTCCATATTCTCTGCCCCGTCAGCAGTCTCGGTGCTGTGCTAGTGGGAGGGTGTGAGGGTCCACGGCTTTGTTGGTGGCCCGGTGTGAGTGGGGCTCTGCTGGACTTTCTACAGGAGTTGCCAGGCTGCCACCTGTAAAAAGAGGATGTGTCACCCATAACCTCCGCTGGAATTTCTCTCCGGGCTGAGGTGAGGAAGGAAAAAAAGGAGTGGTGGCCGGGAAAGGAGGCGTATCTCAGCCAGGGAAATGGAAAGCTTCCAGAAGAGCGCCCGGGGCCAGGACCATCCTGGCTGGCCTGCAGGCACCAAGTTGGCCTGCGTGCTGTCACTGGTGTGGCTCCACGGCCCTTCCTCTAGGCTTTCAAGCCCTTGTACATATTCAGGTGTTTTACCTGGGAAGGGTGGGAACAGTTCAGCAGCAGCTGGCCTGGGGCTCAGCTCACGTTTACTCACAGAGGCCTCGGCACGGTCCCCCAGCTTTGCAATGAGGACGCTCCTTGCGTGGGGGGGGCAGGGCTGCTGGCTCTATGGGAGATGATTCCCCACCTCTGACCAATTTCAGAATTGTTTACCGCTGGAGCAAGTGCCCTGATAGGGTTTTCCTCTGTATAACTGCTGGGTTCAGGTTTTTTTTTCTTTTTTGGTTCAAGTTAGAATTTATTCATCTTTTATGTATTTATTGATATAAGCATGGAAATAATTCATTCATAGAAATACATCTGTGTGAAGGGAAGAACTTTTTTCTGTTTTATTTGTAAATTTTACTTCTAAAAATTTTGAAGTTTAATTATATTTATTTTTCTATACAGCAGGTTATTATTAGTTATCTATTTTATTCATATACATATATACAGGTCAATACCTATCTCCCAACTCATCTGACCACCAACACCCCATGGCTTCCCCGACTTGGTGTCCATACGTTTGTTCTCTACCTCTGTTTCTCTATTTCTGGCCTGCAAACCTGTTCATCTGTACCATATATCTAGGTTCCACATACATGCATTAAGACACAATATTTGTTTTGCTCATTCTGAGTTACTTCATTCTGTATGACAGTCTCTAGATCCACCGACTTCTCTACAAATAACATAGTTTCCTTCCTTTTCATGGCTGAGTCATATCCCATTTTATATATGTACCACATCTTTATCCATTCTTCTGTCTGTGGGCATTTAGGTTGCTTCCATTACCTGGCTATTGTAAATAGTGCTGCAATGAACATTGTGGTGAATGTGTGTTTTTGATTTATGGTTTTCTCTGGGTATATGCCCAGAAGTGGGATTGCTGGATTCTATGGTAATTCTATTTCTAGTTTCTTTAAGGAAACTCCATACTGTTCTCCATAGTGACTGTATCAATTTACCTTCCCACCAATAGTAGAAGAGGGTTCCTTTTGTCCACACCCTCCCCAGAATTTGTTGTTTGTAGATTTTCTGATGACGCCGATTCTAACAGGTGTGAGGTGATACCTCATTGTCGTTTTGATTTGCATTTCTCTAATAATTAGTGGTGTTGAGCAGCTTTTCATGTGCGTCTTGGCCGTCTCTGTGACTTCTTTGAAGAAACGTCTATTTAGATCTTCTGCCCATTTTTGTATTGGGTTGTTTGTTTTATTAATATTAAGCTGCGTGAGCTGTTTATATATATTGGAGATTAAACCTTTGTCCATTGATTCGTTTGCGAATGTTTTCGCCCATTCTGAGGGTTGCCTTTTTCCATTCCCGTTTTTTTTAACCAAAAAAGAAAGAAAGCAAAAGAAGCAGAACACTAATGTGCGTGAAATATTCCTCTTGAAACTGTCGTTTTGAAATATGGACGTCTTTTGAACTTTTTGGTCGATATATGACCCCAGGATTTGTTTTCAGGGCAGGTGTCATTTACAGGCCTCAATGATTTGGAATATCCACTGACCATTAGCGCTGGGATTAAAGCTGCTGTTGTGTGAAACGGCCACAAGGTGGCAGCAGTTCTCCCTTAGCAAATCTGTTTACTAGGGCAACAGAGCCTCAATGGAAGCCGTGTTCTAGATTGGAATTTAGAATGGAATGTGCCAGGAGAAAGCCCCTCAAGTTTGTCTCACTACTTCTTGTTCGTGTTTTCAATTTAATTTTTAATTTTTTTTTGCAGCAAGTTTGATGACAACGTTTGGCTTGTTGTAGGTGTGCAAGATGTGGTTCTTTTACACATATACATATGTCTGTTCTTTCTGGGACCCTTTTCCCATGTACGTTATGACAGAATGTTGAGTAGTCTTCTCTTGGCATTCTGTAGGTCTTTGGTGATTATATATTTCACCTGTGTTTGTATATGTCTCTTAACCCCAATATCGTAATGAATCCAATCCTCACACCTTTCCATTGGTGAACCATAAGTTTGTTTAATGAATCTGTGATTGCCCTTCTCCGTGGAAATATCTGCCCTGGTATCCGTTTTTAGGTAACACCTTTAAGTGATATCCTAGGATATGTGTCTTTCACTTTCTGACTTACTACAAGTCACATGATTACCTGTAGACTCATCTACGGTGCTGCAAATGGCATTGTGCCCTTTTTTTCCTCGGCTAATATTCTGTCTTAACGAGGTCCATTTTCTGCAATGTGATTCCCTGAGGGCTGAGGATTAGCTGACCTGGGCTGCCTGACCCTGCCGGCAAGCCCTCCCCAGGTGTGCCTGGGTTGAGGTCAATAGAAACAGCACTCCAGACAGCAATAGCCCCTGCAGCTGTGCCTGACTCCATATTCTCTGCCCCGTCAGCAGTCTCGGTGCTGTGCTAGTGGGAGGGTGTGAGGGTCCACGGCTTTGTTGGTGGCCCGGTGTGAGTGGGGCTCTGCTGGACTTTCTGCAGGAGTTGCCAGGCTGCCACCTGTAAAAAGAGGATGTGTCACCCATAACCTCCGCTGGAATTTCTCTCCGGGCTGAGGTGAGGAAGGAAAAAAAGGAGTGGTGGCCGGGAAAGGAGGCGTATCTCAGCCAGGGAAATGGAAAGCTTCCAGAAGAGCGCCCGGGGCCAGGACCATCCTGGCTGGCCTGCAGGCACCAAGTTGGCCTGCGTGCTGTCACTGGTGTGGCTCCACGGCCCTTCCTCTAGGCTTTCAAGCCCTTGTACATATTCAGGTGTTTTACCTGGGAAGGGTGGGAACAGTTCAGCAGCAGCTGGCCTGGGGCTCAGCTCACGTTTACTCACAGAGGCCTCGGCACGGTCCCCCAGCTTTGCAATGAGGACGCTCCTTGCGTGGGGGGGGCAGGGCTGCTGGCTCTATGGGAGATGATTCCCCACCTCTGACCAATTTCAGAATTGTTTACCGCTGGAGCAAGTGCCCTGATAGGGTTTTCCTCTGTATAACTGCTGGGTTCAGGTTTTTTTTTCTTTTTTGGTTCAAGTTAGAATTTATTCATCTTTTATGTATTTATTGATATAAGCATGGAAATAATTCATTCATAGAAATACATCTGTGTGAAGGGAAGAACTTTTTTCTGTTTTATTTGTAAATTTTACTTCTAAAAATTTTGAAGTTTAATTATATTTATTTTTCTATACAGCAGGTTATTATTAGTTATCTATTTTATTCATATACATATATACAGGTCAATACCTATCTCCCAACTCATCTGACCACCAACACCCCATGGCTTCCCCGACTTGGTGTCCATACGTTTGTTCTCTACCTCTGTTTCTCTATTTCTGGCCTGCAAACCTGTTCATCTGTACCATATATCTAGGTTCCACATACATGCATTAAGACAGAATATTTGTTTTGCTCATTCTGAGTTACTTCATTCTGTATGACAGTCTCTAGATCCACCGACTTCTCTACAAATAACATAGTTTCCTTCCTTTTCATGGCTGAGTCATATCCCATTTTATATATGTACGACATCTTTATCCATTCGTCTGTCTGTGGGCATTTAGGTTGCTACCATTACCTGGATATTGTAAATAGTGCTGCAATGAACATTGTGGTGAATGTGTGTTTTTGATTTATGGTTTTCTCTGGGTATATGCCCAGAAGTGGGATTGCGGGATCCTATGGTAATTCTATTTCTAGTTTCTTTAAGGAAACTCCATACTGTTCTCCATAGTGACTGTATCAATTTACCTTCCCACCAATAGTGGAAGAGGCTTCCTTTTGTCCACACCCTCCCCAGAATTTGTTGTTTGTAGATTTTCTGATGACGCTGATGCTAACAGGTGTGAGGTGATACCTCATTGTCGTTTTGATTTGCATTTCTCTAATAATTAGTGGTGTTGTGCAGCTTTTCATGTGCGTCTTGGCCGTCTCTGTGACTTCTTTGAAGAAACGTCTATTTAGATCTTCTGCCCATTTTTGTATTGGGTTGTTTGTTTTATTAATATTAAGCTGCGTGAGCTGTTTATATATATTG
This sequence comes from Mesoplodon densirostris, assembly GCF_025265405.1. NCBI lineage: Eukaryota > Metazoa > Chordata > Mammalia > Artiodactyla > Ziphiidae > Mesoplodon > Mesoplodon densirostris. The sequence goes on from NC_082670.1 coordinate 49,876,804, forward strand.
GAGATTAAACCTTTGTCCATTGATTCGTTTGCGAATGTTTTCGCCCATTCTGAGGGTTGCCTTTTTCCATTCCCGTTTTTTTTAACCAAAAAAGAAAGAAAGCAAAAGAAGCAGAACACTACTGTGCGTGAAATATTCCTCTTGAAACTGTCGTTTTGAAATATGGACGTCTTTTGAACTTTTTGGTCGATATATGACCCCAGGATTTGTTTTCAGGGCAGGTGTCATTTACAGGCCTCAATGATTTGGAATATCCACTGACCATTAGCGCTGGGATTAAAGCTGCTGTTGTGTGAAACGGCCACAAGGTGGCAGCAGTTCTCCCTTAGCAAATCTGTTTACTAGGGCAACAGAGCCTCAATGGAAGCCGTGTTCTAGATTGGAATTTAGAATGGAATGTGCCAGGAGAAAGCCCCTCAAGTTTGTCTCACTACTTCTTGTTCGTGTTTTCAATTTAATTTTTAATTTTTTATTGCAGCAAGTTTGATGACAACGTTTGGCTTGTTGTAGGTGTGCAAGATGTGGTTCTTTTAAACATATACATATGTCTGTTCTTCCTGGGACCCTTTTCCCATGTTCGTTATGACAGAATGTTGAGTAGTCTTCTCTTGGCATTCTGTAGGTCTTTGGTGATTATATATTTCACCTGTGTTTGTATATGTCTCTTAACCCCAATATCATAATGATCCAATCCTCACACCTTTCCATTGGTGAATCATAAGTTTGTTTAATGAATCTGTGATTACCCTTCTCCGTGGAAATATCTGCCCTGGTATCCGTTTTTAGGTAACACCTATAAGTGATATCCTACGATATGTGTCTTTCACTTTCTGACTTACTACAAGTCACGTGATTACCTGTAGACTCATCTACGGTGCTGCAAATGGCATTGTGCCCTTTTATTCCTTGGTTAATATTCTGTCTTAGCGAGGTCCATTTTCTGCAATGTGATTCCCTGAGGGCTGAGGATTAGCTGACCTGGGCAGCCTGACCCTGCCGGCAAGCCCTCCCCAGGTGTGCCTGGGTTGAGGTCAATAGAAACAGCACTCCAGGCAGAAATAGCCCCTGCAGCTGTGCCTGACTCCATATTCTCTGCCCCGTCAGCAGTCTCGGGGCTGTGCTGGTGGGAGGGTGTGAGGGTCCACGGCTTTGTTGGTGGCCCGGTGTGAGTGGGGCACTGCTGGACTTTCTGCAGGAGTTGCCAGGCTGCCACCTGTAAAGAAGAGGATGTGTCACCCATAACCTCCGCTGGAATTTCTCTCCGGGCTGAGGTGAGGAAGGAAAACAAGGAGTGGGGGCCGGGACAGGAGGGGTATCTCAGCCAGGGAAATGGAAAACTTCCAGAAGAGCGCCCGGGGCCAGGACCATCCTGGCTGGCCTGCAGGCACCAAGTTGGCCTGCGTGCTGTCACTGGTGTGGCTCCACGGCCCTTCCTCTAGGCTTTCAAGCCCTTGTACATATTCAGGTGTTTTACCTGGGAAGGGTGGGAACAGTTCAGCAGCAGCTGGCCTGGGGCTCAGCTCACGTTTACTCACAGAGGCCTCGGCACGGTCCCCCAGCTTTGCAATGAGGACGCTCCTTGCGTGGGGGGGACCGGGCGGCTGGCTGTATGGGAGATGATTCCCCACCTCTGACCAATTTCAGAATTGTTTACCGCTGGAGCAAGTGCCCTGATAGGGTTTTCCTCTGTATAACTGCTGGGTTCAGGTTTTTTTTTTCTTTTTTGGTTCAAGTTAGAATTTATTCATCTTTTATGTATTTATTGATATAAGCATGGAAATAATTCATTCATAGAAATACATCTGTGTGAAGGGAAGAACTTTTTTCTGTTTTATTTTTAAATTTTACTTCTAAAAATTTTGAAGTTTAATTATATTTATTTTTCTATACAGCAGGTTATTATTAGTTATCTATTTTATTCATATACATATATACAGGTCAATACCTATCTCCCAACTCATCTGACCACCAACACCCCATGGCTTCCCCGACTTGGTGTCCATACGTTTGTTCTCTACCTCTGTTTCTCTATTTCTGCCCTGCAAACCTGTTCATCTGTACCATATATCTAGGTTCCACATACATGCATGAAGACAGAATATTTGTTTTGCTCATTCTGAGTTACTTCATTCTGTATGACAGTCTCTAGATCCACCGACTTCTCTACAAATAACATAGTTTCCTTCCTTTTCATGGCTGAGTCATATCCCATTTTATATATGTACCACATCTTTATCCATTCTTCTGTCTGTGGGCATTTAGGTTGCTTCCATTACCTGGCTATTGTAAATAGTGCTGCAATGAACATTGTGGTGAATGTGTGTTTTTGATTTATGGTTTTCTCTGGGTATATGCCCAGAAGTGGGATTGCTGGATTCTATGGTAATTCTATTTCTAGTTTCTTTAAGGAAACTCCATACTGTTCTCCATAGTGACTGTATCAATTTACCTTCCCACCAATAGTGGAAGAGGGTTCCTTTTGTCCACACCCTCCCCAGAATTTGTTGTTTGTAGATTTTCTGATGACGCCGATTCTAACAGGTGTGAGGTGATACCTCATTGTCGTTTTGATTTGCATTTCTCTAATAATTAGTGGTGTTGAGCAGCTTTTCATGTGCGTCTTGGCCGTCTCTGTGACTTCTTTGAAGAAACGTCTATTTAGATCTTCTGCCCATTTTTGTATTGGGTTGTTTGTTTTATTAATATTAAGCTGCGTGAGCTGTTTATATATATTGGAGATTAAACCTTTGTCCATTGATTCGTTTGCGAATGTTTTCGCCCATTCTGAGGGTTGCCTTTTTCCATTCCCGTTTTTTTTTAACCAAAAAAGAAAGAAAGCAAAAGAAGCAGAACACTAATGTGCGTGAAATATTCCTCTTGAAACTGTCGTTTTGAAATATGGACGTCTTTTGAACTTTTTGGTCGATATATGACCCCAGGATTTGTTTTCAGGGCAGGTGTCATTTACAGGCCTCAATGATTTGGAATATCCACTGACCATTAGCGCTGGGATTAAAGCTGCTGTTGTGTGAAACGGCCACAAGGTGGCAGCAGTTCTCCCTTAGCAAATCTGTTTACTAGGGCAACAGAGCCTCAATGGAAGCCGTGTTCTAGATTGGAATTTAGAATGGAATGTGCCAGGAGAAAGCCCCTCAAGTTTGTCTCACTACTTCTTGTTCGTGTTTTCAATTTAATTTTTAATTTTTTATTGCAGCAAGTTTGATGACAACGTTTGGCTTGTTGTAGGTGTGCAAGATGTGGTTCTTTTAAACATATACATATGTCTGTTCTTCCTGGGACCCTTTTCCCATGTACGTTATGACAGAATGTTGAGTAGTCTTCTCTTGGCATTCTGTAGGTCTTTGGTGATTATATATTTCACCTGTGTTTGTATATGTCTCTTAACCCCAATATCATAATGATCCAATCCTCACACCTTTCCATTGGTGAACCATAAGTTTGTTTAATGAATCTGTGATTGCCCTTCTCCGTGGAAATATCTGCCCTGGTATCCGTTTTTAGGTAACACCTTTAAGTGATATCCTATGATATGTGTCTTTCACTTTCTGACTTACTACAAGTCACGTGATTACCTGTAGACTCATCTACGGTGCTGCAAATGGCATTGTGCCCTTTTTTTCCGTGGCTAATATTCTGTCTTAGCGAGGTCCATTTTCTGCAATTTGATTCCCTGAGGGATGAGGATTAGCTGACCTGGGCAGCCTGACCCTGCCGGCAAGCCCTCCCCAGGTGTGCCTGGGTTGAGGTCAATAGAAACAGCACTCCAGGCAGCAATAGCCCCTGCAGCTGTGCCTGACTCCATATTCTCTGCCCCGTCAGCAGTCTCGGGGCTGTGCTGGTGGGAGGGTGTGAGTGTCCACGGCTTTGTTGGTGGCCCGGTGTGAGTGGGGCTCTGCTGGACTTTCTGCAGGAGTTGCCAGGCTGCCACCTGTAAAGAAGAGGATGTGTCACCCATAACTTCCGCTGGAATTTCTCTCCGGGATGAGGTGAGTAAGGAAAAAAAGGAGTGGGGGCCAGGACAGGAGGGGTATCACAGCCAGGGAAATGGAAACCTTCCAGAAGAGCTCCCGGGGCCAGGACCATCCTGGCTGGCCTGCAGGCACCAAGTTGGCCTGCGTGCTGTCACTGGTGTGGCTCCACGGCCCTTCCTCTAGGCTTTCAAGCCCTTGTACATATTCAGGTGTTTTACCTGGGAAGGGTGGGAACAGTTCAGCAGCAGCTGGCCTGGGGCTCAGCTCACGTTTACTCACAGAGGCCTCGGCACGGTCCCCCAACTTTGCAATGAGGACGCTCCTTGTGTGGGGGGGCCGGGCTGCTGGCTGTATGGGAGATGATTCCCCACCTCTGACCAATTTCAGAATTGTTTACCGCTGGAGCAAGTGCCCTGATAGGGTTTTCCTCTGTATAACTGCTGGGTTCAGGTTTTTTTTTCTTTTTTGGTTCAAGTTAGAATTTATTCATCTTTTATGTATTTATTGATATAAGCATGGAAATAATTCATTCATAGAAATACATCTGTGTGAAGGGAAGAAATTTTTTGTGTTTTATTTTTAAATTTTATTTCTAAAATTTTGAAGTTTAATTATATTTATTTTTCTATACAGCAGGTTATTATTAGTTATCTCTTTTATTCATATACATATATACAGGTCAATACCTATCTCCCAACTCATCTGACCACCAACACCCCATGGCTTCCCCGACTTGGTGTCCATACGTTTGTCCTCTACCTCTGTTTCTCTATTTCTGCCCTGCAAACCTGTTCATCTGTACCATATATCTAGGTTCCACATACATGCATGAAGACAGAATATTTGTTTTGCTCTTTCTGACTTACTTCATTCTGTATGACAGTCTCTAGATCCACCGACTTCTCTACAAATAACATAGTTTCCTTCCTTTTCATGGCTGAGTCATATCCCATTTTATATATGTACCACATCTTTATCCATTCTTCTGTCTGTGGGCATTTAGGTTGCTTCCATTACCTGGCTATTGTAAATAGTGCTGCAATGAACATTGTGGTGAATGTGTGTTTTTGATTTATGGTTTTCTCTGGGTATATGCCCAGAAGTGGGATTGCGGGATCCTACGGTAATTCTATTTCTATTTTCTTTAAGGAAACTCCATACTGTTCTCCATAGTGACTGTATCAATTTACCTTCCCACCAATAGTGGAAGAGGGTTCCTTTTGTCCACACCCTCCCCAGAATTTGTTGTTTGTAGATTTTCTGATGACGCTGATGCTAACAGGTGTGAGGTGATACCTCATTGTCGTTTTGATTTGCATTTCTCTAATAATTAGTGGTGTTGTGCAGCTTTTCATGTGCGTCTTGGCCGTCTCTGTGACTTCTTTGAAGAAACGTCTATTTAGATCTTCTGCCCATTTTTGTATTGGGTTGTTTGTTTTATTAATATTAAGCTGCGTGAGCTGTTTATATATATTGGAGATTAAACCTTTGTCCATTGATTCGTTTGCGAATGTTTTCGCCCATTCTGAGGGTTGCCTTTTTCCATTCCCGTTTTTTTTTAACCAAAAAAGAAAGAAAGCAAAAGAAGCAGAACACTAATGTGCGTGAAATATTCCTCTTGAAACTGTCGTTTTGAAATATGGACGTCTTTTGAACTTTTTGGTCGATATATGACCCCAGGATTTGTTTTCAGGGCAGGTGTCATTTACAGGCCTCAATGATTTGGAATATCCACTGACCATTAGCGCTGGGATTAAAGCTGCTGTTGTGTGAAACGGCCACAAGGTGGCAGCAGTTCTCCCTTAGCAAATCTGTTTACTAGGGCAACAGAGCCTCAATGGAAGCCGTGTTCTAGATTGGAATTTAGAATGGAATGTGCCAGGAGAAAGCCCCTCAAGTTTGTCTCACTACTTCTTGTTCGTGTTTTCAATTTAATTTTTAATTTTTTATTGCAGCAAGTTTGATGACAACGTTTGGCTTGTTGTAGGTGTGCAAGATGTGGTTCTTTTAAACATATACATAAGTCTGTTCTTCCTGGGACCCTTTTCCCATGTACGTTATGACAGAATGTTGAGTAGTCTTCTCTTGGCATTCTGTAGGTCTTTGGTGATTACATATTTCACCTGTGTTTGTATATGTCTCTTAACCCCAATATCATAATGATCCAATCCTCACACCTTTCCATTGGTGAACCATAAGTTTGTTTAATGAATCTGTGATTGCCCTTCTCCGTGGAAATATCTGCCCTGGTATCCGTTTTTAGGTAACACCTATAAGTGATATCCTATGATATGTGTCTTTCACTTTCTGACTTACTACAAGTCACGTGATTACCTGTAGACTCATCTATGGTGCTGCAAATGGAATTGTGCCCTTTTTTTCCCTTGGCTAATATTCTGTCTTAGCGAGGTCCATTTTCTGCAATGTGATTCCCTGAGGACTGAAGATTAGCTGACCTGGGCAGCCTGACCCTGCCGGCAAGCCCTCCCCAGGTGTGCCTGGGTTGAGGTCAATAGAAACAGCACTCCAGGCAGCAATAGCCCCTGCAGCTGTGCCTGACTCCATATTCTCTGCCCCATCAGCAGTCTCGGGGCTGTGCTGGTGGGAGGGTGTGAGGGTCCACGGCTTTGTTGGTGGCCCGGTGTGAGTGGGGCTCTGCTGGACTTTCTGCAGGAGTTGCCAGGCTGCCACCTGTAAAGAAGAGGATGTGTCACCCATAACCTCCGCTGGAATTTCTCTCCGGGCTGAGTTGAGGAAGGAAAACAAGGAGTGGGGGCCGGGACAGGAGGGGTATCTCAGCCAGGGAAATGGAAAACTTCCAGAAGAGCGCCCGGGGCCAGGAACATCCTGGCTGGCCTGCAGGCACCAAGTTGGCCTGCGTGCTGTCACTGGTGTGGCTCCACGGCCCTTCCTCTAGGCTTTCAAGCCCTTGTACATATTCAGGTGTTTTACCTGGGAAGGGTGGGAACAGTTCAGCAGCAGCTGGCCTGGGGCTCAGCTCACGTTTACTCACAGAGGCCTCGGCACGGTCCCCCAACTTTGCAATGAGGACGCTCCTTGTGTGGGGGGGCCGGGCTGCTGGCTGTATGGGAGATGATTCCCCACCTCTGACCAATTTCAGAATTGTTTACCGCTGGAGCAAGTGCCCTGATAGGGTTTTCCTCTGTATAACTGCTGGGTTCAGGTTTTTTTTTTCTTTTTTGGTTCAAGTTAGAATTTATTCATCTTTTATGTATTTATTGATATAAGCATGGAAATAATTCATTCATAGAAATACATCTGTGTGAAGGGAAGAAATTTTTTGTGTTTTATTTTTAAATTTTATTTCTAAAATTTTGAAGTTTAATTATATTTATTTTTCTATACAGCAGGTTATTATTAGTTATCTCTTTTATTCATATACATATATACAGGTCAATACCTATCTCCCAACTCATCTGACCACCAACACCCCATGGCTTCCCCGACTTGGTGTCCATACGTTTGTTCTCTACCTCTGTTTCTCTATTTCTGCCCTGCAAACCTGTTCATCTGTACCATATATCTAGGTTCCACATACATGCATGAAGACAGAATATTTGTTTTGCTCTTTCTGACTTACTTCATTCTGTATGACAGTCTCTAGATCCACCGACTTCTCTACAAATAACAGTTTCCTTCCTTTTCATGGCTGAGTCATATCCCATTTTATATATGTACCACATCTTTATCCATTCGTCTGTCTGTGGGCATTTAGGTTGCTTTCATTACCTGGCTATTGTAAATAGTGCTGCAATGAACATTGTGGTGAATGTGTGTTTTTGATTTATGGTTTTCTCTGGGTATATGCCCAGAAGTGGGATTGCTGGATTCTATGGTAATTCTATTTCTAGTTTCTTTAAGGAAACTCCATACTGTTCTCCATAGTGACTGTATCAATTTACCTTCCCACCAATAGTGGAAGAGGGTTCCTTTTGTCCACACCCTCCCCAGAATTTGTTGTTTGTAGATTTTCTGATGACGCCGATGCTAACAGGTGTGAGGTGATACCTCATTGTCGTTTTGATTTGCATTTTTCTAATAATTAGTGGTGTTGAGCAGCTTTGCATGTGCGTCTTGGCCGTCTCTGTGACTTCTTTGAAGAAACGTCTATTTAGATCTTCAGCCCATTTTTGTATTGGGTTGTTTGTTTTATTAATATTAAGCTGCGTGAGCTGTTTATATATATTGGAGATTAAACCTTCGTCCATCGATTCGTGTGCGAACGTTTTCGCCCATTCTGAGGGTTGCCTTTTTCCATTCCCGTTATTTTTTAACCAAAAAAGAAAGAAAGCAAAAGAAGCAGAACACTAATATGCGTGAAATATGCCTCTTAAAACTGTCGTTTTGAAATAAGGACGTCTTTTGAACTATTTGGTCGATATATGACCCCAGGATTTGTTTTCAGGGCAGGTGTCATTTACAGGCCTCAATGATTTGGAATATCCACTGACCATTAGCGCTGGGATTAAAGCTGCTGTTGTGTGAAACGGCCACAAGGTGGCAGCAGTTCTCCCTTAGCAAATCTGTTTACTAGGGCAACAGAGCCTCAATGGAAGCCGTGTTCTAGATTGGAATTTAGAATGGAATGTGCCAGGAGAAAGCCCCTCAAGTTTGTCTCACTACTTCTTGTTCGTGTTTTCAATTTAATTTTTAATTTTTTATTGCAGCAAGTTTGATGACAACGTTTGGCTTGTTGTAGGTGTGCAAGATGTGGTTCTTTTAAACATATACATAAGTCTGTTCTTCCTGGGACCCTTTTCCCATGTACGTTATGACAGAATGTTGAGTAGTCTTCTCTTGGCATTCTGTAGGTCTTTGGTGATTACATATTTCACCTGTGTTTGTATATGTCTCTTAACCCCAATATCATAATGATCCAATCCTCACACCTTTCCATTGGTGAACCATAAGTTTGTTTAATGAATCTGTGATTGCCCTTCTCCGTGGAAATATCTGCCATGGTATCCGTTTTTAGGTAACACCTATAAGTGATATCCTATGATATGTGTCTTTCACTTTCTGACTTACTACAAGTCACGTGATTACCTGTAGACTCATCTACGGTGCTGCAAATGGCATTGTGCTCTTTTTTTCCTTGGCTAATATTCTGTCTTAGCGAGGTCCATTTTCTGCAATGTGATTCCCTGAGGGCTGAGGATTAGCTGACCTGGGCAGCCTGACCCTGCCGGCAAGACCTCCCCAGGTGTGCCTGGGTTGAGGTCAATAGAAACAGCACTCCAGGCAGCAATAGCCCCTGCAGCTGTGCCTGACTCCATATTCTCTGCCCCGTCAGCAGTCTCGGGGCTGTGCTGGTGGGAGGGTGTGAGGGTCCACGGCTTTGTTGGTGGCCCGGTGTGAGTGGGGCTCTGCTGGACTTTCTGCAGGAGTTGCCAGGCTGCCACCTGTAAAGAAGAGGATGTGTCACCCATAACCTCCGCTGGAATTTCTCTCCGGGCTGAGGTGAGGAAGGAAAACAAGGAGTGGGGGCCGGGACAGGAGGGGTATCTCAGCCAGGGAAATGGAAAGCTTCCAGAAGAGCGCCCGGGGTCAGGACCATCCTGGCTGGCCTGCAGGCACCAAGTTGGCCTGCGTGCTGTCACTGGTGTGGCTCCACGGCCCTTCCTCTAGGCTTTCAATCCCTTGTACATATTCAGGTGTTTTACCTGGGAAGGGTGGGAACAGTTCAGCAGCAGCTGGCCTGGGGCTCAGCTCACGTTTACTCACAGAGGCCTCGGCTCGGTCCCCCAACTTTGCAATGAGGACGCTCCTTGCGTGGGGGGGGCAGGGCTGCTGGCTGTATGGGAGATGATTCCCCACCTCTGACCAATTTCAGAATTGTTTACCGCTGGAGCAAGTGCCCTGATAGGGTTTTCCTCTGTATAACTGCTGGGTTCAGGTTTTTTTTTCTTTTTTGGTTCAAGTTAGAATTTATTCATCTTTTATGTATTTATTGATATAAGCATGGAAATAATTCATTCATAGAAATACATCTGTGTGAAGGGAAGAACTTTTTTGTGTTTTATTTTTAAATTTTATGTCTAAAATTTTGAAGTTTAATTATATTTATTTTTCTATACAGCAGGTTATTATTACTTATCTCTTTTATTCATATACATATATACAGGTCAATACCTATCTCCCAACTCATCTGACCACCAACACCCCATGGCTTCCCCGACTTGGTGTCCATACGTTTGTTCTCTACCTCTGTTTCTCTATTTCTGCCCTGCAAAGCTGTTCATCTGTACCATATATCTAGGTTCCTCATACATGCATGAAGAGAGAATATTTGTTTTGCTCTTTCTGACTTACTTCATTCTGTATGCCAGTCTCTAGATCCACCGACTTCTCTACAAATAACATAGTTTCCTTCCTTTTCATGGCTGAGTCATATCCCATTTTATATATGTACCACATCTTTATCCATTCGTCTGTCTGTGGGCATTTAGGTTTCTTCTATAACCTGGCTATTGTAAATAGTGCTGCAATGAACATTGTGGTGAATGTGTGTTTTTGATTTATGGTTTTCTCTGGGTATATGCCCAGAAGTGGGATTGCTGGATCCTATGGTAATTCTATTTCTAGTTTCTTTAAGGAAACTCCATACTGTTCTCCATAGTGACTGTATCAATTTACCTTCCCACCAATAGTGGAAGAGGGTTCCTTTTGTCCACACCCTCCCCAGAATTTGTTGTTTGTAGATTTTCTGATGACGCCGATGCTAACAGGTGTGAGGTGATACCTCATTGTCGTTTTGATTTGCATTTCTCTAATAATTAGTGGTGTTGAGCAGCTTTTCATGTGCGTCTTGGCCGTCTCTGTGACTTCTTTGAAGAAACGTCTATTTAGATCTTCAGGCCATTTTTGTATTGGGTTGTTTGTTTTATTAATATTAAGCTTCGTGAGCTGTTTATATATATTGGAGATTAAACCTTTGTCCATTGATTCGTTTGCGAACGTTTTCGCCCATTCTGAGGGTTGCCTTTTTCCATTCCCGTTTTTTTTAACCAAAAAAGAAAGAAAGCAAAAGAAGCAGAACACTAATGTGCGTGAAATATACCTCTTAAAACTGTCATTTTGAAATAAGGACGTCTTTTGAACTATTTGGTCGATATATGACCCAAGGATTTGTTTTCAGTGCAGGTGTCATTTACAGGCCTGCAATGATTTGGAATATCCACTGACTATTAGCGCTGGGATTAAAGCTGCTGTTGTGTGAAACGGCCACAAGGTGGCAGCAGTTCTCCCTTAGCAAATCTGGTTACTAAGGCAACAGAGCCTCAATGGAAGTCGTGTTCTAGATTGGAATTTAGAATGGAATGTGCCAGGAGAAAGCCCCTCAAGTTTGTCTCACTACTTCTTGTTCGTGTTTTTAATTTAATTTTTTATTTTTTATTACAGAAAGTTTGATTACAACGTTTGGCTTGTTGTAGGTGTGCAAGATGTGGTTCTATTAAACATATACATATGTCTGTTCTTCCTGGGACCCTTTTCCCATGTTCGTTATGACAGAATGTTGAGTAGTCTTCTCTTGGCATTCTGTAGGTCTTTGGTGATTATATATTTCACCTGTGTTTGTATATGTCTCTTAACCCCAATATCATAATGATCCAATCCTCACACCTTTCCATTGGTGAACCATAAGTTTGTTTAATGAATCTCTGATTGCCCTTCTCCGTGGAAATATCTGCCCTGGTATCCGTTTTTAGGTAACACCTATAAGTGATATCCTACGATATGTGTCTTTCACTTTCTGACTTACTACAAGTCACGTGATTACCTGTAGACTCATCTACGGTGCTGCAAATGGCATTGTGCCCTTTTTTTCCTTGGCTAATATTCTGTCTTAGCGAGGTCCATTTTCTGCAATGTGATTCCCTGAGGGCTGAGGATTAGCTGACCTGGGCAGCCTGACCCTGCCGGCAAGCCCTCCCCAGGTGTGCCTGGGTTGAGGTCAATAGAAACAGCACTCCAGGCAGCAATAGCCCCTGCAGCTGTGCCTGACTCCATATTCTCTGCCCCGTCAGCAGTCTCGGGGCTGTGCTGGTGGGAGGGTGTGAGGGTCCACGGCTTTGTTGGTGGCCCGGTGTGAGTGGGGCTCTGCTGGACTTTCTGCAGGAGTTGCCAGGCTGCCACCTGTAAAGAAGAGGATGTGTCACCCATAACCTCTGCTGGAATTTCTCTCCGGGCTGAGGTGAGGAAGGAAAACAAGGAGTGGGGGCCGGGACAGGAGGGGTATCTCAGCCAGGGAAATGGAAAGCTTCCAGAAGAGCGCCCGGGGCCAGGACCATCCTGGCTGGCCTGCAGGCACCAAGTTGGCCTGCGTGCTGTCACTGGTGTGGCTCCACGGCCCTTCCTCTAGGCTTTCAAGCCCTTGTACATATTCAGGTGTTTTACCTGGGAAGGGTGGGAACAGTTCAGCAGCAGCTGGCCTGGGGCTCAGCTCACGTTTACTCACAGAGGCCTCGGCACGGTCCCCCAGCTTTGCAATGAGGACGCTCCTTGCGTGGGGGGGGCAGGGCTGCTGGCTGTATGGGAGATGATTCCCCACCTCTGACCAATTTCAGAATTGTTTACCGCTGGAGCAAGTGCCCTGATAGGGTTTTCCTCTGTATAACTGCTGGGTTCAGGTTTTTTTTTTCTTTTTTGGTTCAAGTTAGAATTTATTCATCTTTTATGTATTTATTGATATAAGCATGGAAATAATTCATTCATAGAAATACATCTGTGTGAAGGGAAGGACTTTTTTCTGTTTTATTTTTAAATTTTACTTCTAAAAATTTTGAAGTTTAATTATATTTATTTTTCTATACAGCAGGTTATTATTAGTTATCTATTTTATTCATATACATATATACAGGTCAATACCTATCTCCCAACTCATCTGACCACCAACACCCCATGGCTTCCCCGACTTGGTGTCCATACGTTTGTTCTCTACCTCTGTTTCTCTATTTCTGGCCTGCAAACCTGTTCATCTGTACCATATATCTAGGTTCCACATACATGCATTAAGACAGAATATTTGTTTTGCTCATTCTGAGTTACTTCATTCTGTATGACAGTCTCTAGATCCACCGACTTCTCTACAAATAACATAGTTTCCTTCCTTTTCATGGCTGAGTCATATCCCATTTTATATATGTACCACATCTTTATCCATTCTTCTGTCTGTGGGCATTTAGGTTGCTTCCATTACCTGGCTATTGTAAATAGTGCTGCAATGAACATTGTGGTGAATGTGTGTTTTTGATTTATGGTTTTCTCTGGGTATATGCCCAGAAGTGGGATTGCTGGATTCTATGGTAATTCTATTTCTAGTTTCTTTAAGGAAACTCCATACTGTTCTCCATAGTGACTGTATCAATTTACCTTCCCACCAATAGTGGAAGAGGGATCCTTTTGTCCACACCCTCCCCAGAATTTATTGTTTGTAGATTTTCTGATGACGCCGATTCTAACAGGTGTGAGGTGATACCTCATTGTCGTTTTGATTTGCATTTCTCTAATAATTAGTGGTGTTGAGCAGCTTTTCATGTGCGTCTTGGCCGTCTCTGTGACTTCTTTGAAGAAACGTCTATTTAGATCTTCTGCCCATTTTTGTATTGGGTTGTTTGTTTTATTAATATTAAGCTGCGTGAGCTGTTTATATATATTGGAGATTAAACCTTTGTCCATTGATTCCTTTGCGAATGTTTTCGCCCATTCTGAGGGTTGCCTTTTTCCATTCCCGTTTTTTTTTAACCAAAAAAGAAAGAAAGCAAAAGAAGCAGAACACTAATGTGCGTGAAATATTCCTCTTGAAACTGTCGTTTTGAAATATGGACGTCTTTTGAACTTTTTGGTCGATATATGACCCCAGGATTTGTTTTCAGGGCAGGTGTCATTTACAGGCCTCAATGATTTGGAATATCCACTGACCATTAGCGCTGGGATTAAAGCTGCTGTTGTGTGAAACGGCCACAAGGTGGCAGCAGTTCTCCCTTAGCAAATCTGTTTACTAGGGCAACAGAGCCTCAATGGAAGCCGTGTTCTAGATTGGAATTTAGAATGGAATGTGCCAGGAGAAAGCCCCTCAAGTTTGTCTCACTACTTCTTGTTCGTGTTTTCAATTTAATTTTTTATTTTTTATTGCAGCAAGTTTGATTACAACGTTTGGCTTGTTGTAGGTGTGCAAGATGTGGTTCTTTTAAACATATACATATGTCTGTTCTTCCTGGGACCCTTTTCCCATGTACGTTATGACAGAATGTTGAGTAGTCTTCTCTTGTCATTCTGTAGGTCTTTGGTGATTATATATTTCACCTGTGTTTGTATATGTCTCTTAACCCCAATATCATAATGATCCAATCCTCACACCTTTCCATTGGTGAACCATAAGTTTGTTTAATGAATCTGTGATTGCCCTTCTCCGTGGAAATATCTGCCCTGGTATCCGTTTTTAGGTAACACCTATAAGTGATATCCTACGATATGTGTCTTTCACTTTCTGACTTACTACAAGTCACGTGATTACCTGTAGACTCATCTACGGTGCTGCAAATGGCATTGTGCCCTTTTTTTCCTTGGCTAATATTCTGTCTTAGCGAGGTCCATTTTCTGCAATGTGATTCCCTGAGGGCTGAGGATTAGCTGACCTGGGCAGCCTGACCCTGCCGGCAAGCCCTCCCCAGGTGTGCCTGGGTTGAGGTCAATAGAAACAGCACTCCAGGCAGCAATAGCCCCTGCAGCTGTGCCTGACTCCATATTCTCTGCCCCGTCAGCAGTCTCGGGGCTGTGCTGGTGGGAGGGTGTGAGGGTCCACGGCTTTGTTGGTGGCCCGGTGTGAGTGGGGCTCTGCTGGACTTTCTGCAGGAGTTGCCAGGCTGCCACCTGTAAAGAAGAGGATGTGTCACCCATAACCTCCGCTGGAATTTCTCTCCGGGCTGAGGTGAGGAAGGAAAACAAGGAGTGGGGGCCGGGACAGGAGGGGTATCTCAGCCAGGGAAATGGAAAGCTTCCAGAAGAGCGCCCGGGGCCAGGACCATCCTGGCTGGCCTGCAGGCACCAAGTTGGCCTGCGTGCTGTCACTGGTGTGGCTCCACGGCCCTTCCTCTAGGCTTTCAAGCCCTTGTACATATTCAGGTGTTTTACCTGGGAAGGGTGGGAACAGTTCAGCAGCAGCTGGCCTGGGGCTCAGCTCACGTTTACTCACAGAGGCCTCGGCACGGTCCCCCAGCTTTGCAATGAGGATGCTCCTTGCGTGGGGGGGCCGGGCTGCTGGCTGTATGGGAGATGATTCCCCACCTCTGACCAATTTCAGAATTGTTTACCGCTGGAGCAAGTGCCCTGATAGGGTTTTCCTCTGTATAACTGCTGGGTTCAGGTTTTTCTTTTCTTTTTTGGTTCAAGTTAGAATTTATTCATCTTTTATGTATTTATTGATATAAGCATGGAAATAATTCATTCATAGAAATACATCTGTGTGAAGGGAAGAACTTTTTTCTGTTTTATTTTTAAATTTTATTTCTAAAAATTTTGAAGTTTAATTACATTTATTTTTCTATACAGCAGGTTATTATTAGTTATCTATTTTATTCATATACATATATACAGGTCAATACCTATCTCCCAACTCATCTGACCACCAACACCCCATGGCTTCCCCGACTTGGTGTCCATACGTTTGTTCTCTACCTCTGTTTCTCTATTTCTGCCCTGCAAACCTGTTCATCTGTACCATATATCTAGGTTCCACATACATGCATTAAGACAGAATATTTGTTTTGCTCATTCTGACTTACTTCATTCTGTATGACAGTCTCTAGATCCACCGACTTCTCTACAAATAACATAGTTTCCTTCCTTTTCATGGCTGAGTCATATCCCATTTTATATATGTACCACATCTTTATCCATTCTTCTGTCTGTGGGCATTTAGGTTGCTTCCATTACCTGGCTATTGTAAATAGTGCTGCAATGAACATTGTGGTGAATGTGTGTTTTTGATTTATGGTTTTCTCTGGGTATATGCCCAGAAGTGGGATTGCTGGATCCTATGGTAATTCTATTTCTAGTTTCTTTAAGGAAACTCCATACTGTTCTCCATAGTGACTGTATCAATTTACCTTCCCACCAATAGTGGAAGAGGGTTCCTTTTGTCCACACCCTCCCCAGAATTTGTTGTTTGTAGATTTTCTGATGACGCAGATTCTAACAGGTGTGACGTTATACCTCATTGTCATTGTGATTTGCATTTCTCAAATAATTAGTGGTGTTGAGCAGCTTTTCATCTGCGTCTTGGCCGTCTCTGTGACTTCTTTGAAGAAACGTCTATTTAGATCTTCTGCCCATTTTTGTATTGGGTTGTTTGTTTTATTAATATTAAGCTGCGTGAGCTGTTTATATATATTGGAGATTAAACCTTTGTCCATTGATTCATTTGCGAACGTTTTCGCCCATTCTGAGGGTTGCCTGTTTCCATTCCCGTTTTTTTTTTAACCAAAAAAGAAAGAAAGCAAAAGAAGAAGAACACTAATGTGCGTGAAATATGCCTCTTGAAACTGTCGTTTTGAAATATGGACGTCTTTTGAACTTTTTGGTCGATATATGACCCCAGGATTTGTTTTCAGGGCAGGTGTCATTTACAGGCCAGCAAGGATTTGGAATATCCACAGACCATTAGCGCTGGGATTAAAGCTGCTGTTGTGTGAAACGGCCACAAGGTGGCAGCAGTTCTCCCTTAGCAAATCTGGTTACTAAGGCAACAGAGCCTCAATGGAAGTCCTGTTCTAGATTGGAATTTAGAATGGAATGTGCCAGGAGAAAGCTCCTCAAGTTTGTCTCACTACTTCTTGTTTGTGTTTTTAATTTAATTTTTTATTTTTTATTACAGCAAGTTTGATGACAACGTTTGGCTTGTTGTAGGTGTGCAAGATGTGGTTCTTTTACACATATACATATGTCTGTTCTTCCTGGGACCCTTTTCCCATGTACGTTATGACAGAATGTTGAGTAGTCTTCTCTTGGCATTCCGTAGGTCTTTGGTGATTATATATTTCACCTGTGTTTGTATATGTCTCTTAACCCCAATATCGTAATGAATCCAATCCTCACACCTTTCCATTGGTGAACCATAAGTTTGTTCAATGAATCTGTGATAGCCCTTCTCCGTGGAAATATCTGCCCTGGTATCCGTTTTTAGGTAACACCTATAAGTGATATCCTCCGATATGTGTCTGTCACTTTCTGACTTACTTCAAGTCACATGATTACCTGTAGACTCATCTACGGTGCTGCAAATGGCATTGTGCCCTTTTTTTCCTTGGCTAATATTCTGTCTTAGTGAGGTCCATTTTTTGCAATGTGATTCCCTAAGGGCTGAGGAATAGCTGACCTGGGCAGCCTGACCCTGCCGGCAAGCCCTCCCCAGGTGTGCCTGGGTTGAGGTCAATAGAAACAGCACTCCAGGCAGCAATAGCCCCTGCAGCTGTGCCTGACTCCATATTCTCTGCCCCGTCAGCAGTCTCGGGGCTGTGCTGGTTGGAGGGTGTGAGGGTCCACGGCTTTGTTGGTGGCCCGGTGTGAGTGGGGCTCTGCTGGACTTTCTGCAGGAGTTGCCAGGCTGCCACCTGTAAAGAAGAGGATGTGTCACCCATAACTTCCGCTGGAATTTCTCTCCGGGCTGAGGTGAGGAAGGAAAAAAAGGAGTGGGGGCCGGGACAGGAGGGGTATCTCAGGCAGGGAAATGGAAAGCTTCCAGAAGAGCGCCCGGGGCCAGGACCATCCTGGCTGGCCTGCAGGCACCAAGTTGGCCTGCATGCTGTCACTGGTGTGGCTCCACGGCCCTTCCTCTAGGCTTTCAATCCCTTGTACATATTCAGGTGTTTTACCTGGGAAGGGTGGGAACAGTTCAGCAGCAGCTGGCCTGGGGCTCAGCTCACTTTTACTCACAGAGGCCTCGGCACGGTCCCCCAGCTTTGCAATGAGGACGCTCCTTGCGTGGGGAGGCCGGGCTGCTGGCTGTATGGGAGATGATTCCCCACCTCTGACCAATTTCAGAATTGTTTACCGCTGGAGCAAGTGCCCTGATAGGGTTTTCCTCTGTATAACTGCTGGGTTCAGGTTTTTTTTTCTTTTTTGGTTCAAGTTAGAATTTATTCATCTTTTATGTATTTATTGATATAAGCATGGAAATAATTCATTCATAGAAATACATCTGTGTGAAGGGAAGAACTTTTTTCTGTTCTATTTTTAAATTTTACTTCTAAAAATTTTGAAGTTTAATTATATTTATTTTTCTATACAGCAGGTTATTATTAGTTATCTATTTTATTCATATACATATATACAGGTCAATACCTATCTCCCAACTCATCTGACCACCAACACCCCATGGCTTCCCCGACTTGGTGTCCATACGTTTGTTCTCTACCTCTGTTTCTCTATTTCTGCCCTGCAAACCTGTTCATCTGTACCATATATCTAGGTTCCACATACATGCATTAAGACAGAATATTTGTTTTGCTCATTCTGAGTTACTTCATTCTGTATGACAGTCTTTAGATCCACCGACTTCTCTACAAATAACATAGTTCCCTTCCTTTTCATGGCTGAGTCATATCCCATTTTATATATGTACCACATCTTTATCCATTCTTCTGTCTGTGGGCATTTAGGTTGCTTCCATTACCTGGCTATTGTAAATAGTGCTGCAATGAACATTGTGGTGAATGTGTGTTTTTGATTTATGGTTTTCTCTGGGTATATGCCCAGAAGTGGGATTGCTGGATTCTATGGTAATTCTATTTCTAGTTTCTTTAAGGAAACTCCATACTGTTCTCCATAGTGACTGTATCAATTTACCTTCCCACCAATAGTGGAAGAGGGATCCTTTTGTCCACACCCTCCCCAGAATTTGTTGTTTGTAGATTTTCTGATGACGCCGATTCTAACAGGTGTGAGGTGATACCTCATTGTCGTTTTGATTTGCATTTCTCTAATAATTAGTGGTGTTGAGCAGCTTTTCATGTGCGTCTTGGCCGTCTCTGTGACTTCTTTGAAGAAACGTCTATTTAGATCTTCTGCCCATTTTTGTATTGGGTTGTTTGTTTTATTAATATTAAGCTGCGTGAGCTGTTTATATATATTGGAGATTAAACCTTTGTCCATTGATTCGTTTGCGAATGTTTTCGCCCATTCTGAGGGTTGCCTTTTTCCATTCCCGTATTTTTTTAACCAAAAAAGAAAGAAAGCAAAAGAAGCAGAACACTAATGTGCGTGAAATATTCCTCTTGAAACTGTCGTTTTGAAATATGGACGTCTTTTGAACTTTTTGGTCGATATATGACCCCAGGATTTGTTTTCAGGGCAGGTGTCATTTACAGGCCTCAATGATTTGGAATATCCACTGACCATTAGCGCTGGGATTAAAGCTGCTGTTGTGTGAAACGGCCACAAGGTGGCAGCAGTTCTCCCTTAGCAAATCTGTTTACTAGGGCAACAGAGCCTCAATGGAAGCCGTGTTCTAGATTGGAATTTAGAATGGAATGTGCCAGGAGAAAGCCCCTCAAGTTTGTCTCTACTTCTTGTTCGTGTTTTCAATTTAATTTTTAATTTTTTATTGCAGCAAGTTTGATGACAACGTTTGGCTTGTTGTAGGTGTGCAAGATGTGGTTCTTTTAAACATATACATATGTCTGTTCTTCCTGGGACCCTTTTCCCATGTACGTTATGACAGAATGTTGAGTAGTCTTCTCTTGTCATTCTGTAGGTGTTTGGTGATTATATATTTCACCTGTGTTTGTATATGTCTCTTAACCCCAATATCATAATGATCCAATCCTCACACCTTTCCATTGGTAAACCATAAGTTTGTTTAATGAATCTGTGATTGCCCTTCTCCGTGGAAATATCTGCCCTGGTATCCGTTTTTAGGTAACACCTTTAAGTGATATCCTACGATATGTGTCTTTCACTTTCTGACTTACTACAAGTCACGTGATTACCTGTAGACTCATCTACGGTGCTGCAAATGGCATTGTGCCCTTTTTTTCCTTGGCTAATATTCTGTCTTAGCGAGGTCCATTTTCTGCAATTTGATTCCCTGAGGGCTGAGGATTAGCTGACCTGGGCAGCCTGACCCTGTCGGCAAGCCCTCCCCAGGTGTGCCTGGGTTGAGGTCAATAGAAACAGCACTCCAGGCAGCAATAGCCCTTGCAGCTGTGCCTGACTCCATATTCTCTGCCCCGTCCGCAGTCTCGGGGCTGTGCTGGTGGGAGGGTGTGAGGGTCCACGGCTTTGTTGGTGGCCCGGTGTGAGTGGGGCTCTGCTGGACTTTCTGCAGGAGTTGCCAGGCTGCCACCTGTAAAGAAGAGGATGTGTCACCCATAACTTCCGCTGGAATTTCTCTCCGGGCTGAGGTGAGTAAGGAAAAAAAGGAGTGGGGGCCAGGACAGGAGGGGTATCTCAGCCAGGGAAATGGAAAGCTTCCAGAAGAGCTCCCGGGGCCAGGACCATCCTGGCTGGCCTGCAGGCACCAAGTTGGCCTGCGTGCTGTCGCTGGTGTGGCTCCACGGCCCTTCCTCTAGGCTTTCAAGCCCTTGTACATATTCAGGTGTTTTACCTGGGAAGGGTGGGAACAGTTCAGCAGCAGCTGGCCTGGGGCTCAGCTCACGTTTACTCACAGAGGCCTCGGCACGGTCCCCCAGCTTTGCAATATGGACGCTCCTTGCGTGGGGGGGCCGGGCTGCTGGCTGTATGGGAGATGATTCCCCACCTCTGACCAATTTCAGAATTGTTTACCGCTGGAGCAAGTGCCCTGATAGGGTTTTCCTCTGTATAACTGCTGGGTTCAGGTTTTTTTTTCTTTTTTGGATCAAGTTAGAATTTATTCATCTTTTATGTATTTATTGATATAAGCATGGAAATAATTCATTCATAGAAATACATCTGTGTGAAGGGAAGAACTTTTTTCTGTTTTATTTTTAAATTTTACTTCTAAAAATTTTGAAGTTTAATTATATTTATTTTTCTATACAGCAGGTTATTATTAGTTATCTATTTTATTCATATATATATATACAGGTCAATACCTATCTCCCAACTCATCTGACCACCAACACCCCATGGCTTCCCCGACTTGGTGTCCATACGTTTGTTCTCTACCTCTGTTTCTCTATTTCTGCCCTGCAAACCTGTTCATCTGTACCATATATCTAGGTTCCACATACATGCATTAAGACAGAATATTTGTTTTGCTCATTCTGAGTTACTTCATTCTGTATGACAGTCTCTAGATCCACCGACTTCTCTACAAATAACATAGTTTCCTTCCTTTTCATGGCTGAGTCATATCCCATTTTATATATGTACCACATCTTTATCCATTCTTCTGTCTGTGGGCATTTAGGTTGCTTCCATTACCTGGCTATTGTAAATAGTGCTGCAATGAACATTGTGGTGAATGTGTGTTTTTGATTTATGGTTTTCTCTGGGTATATGCCCAGAAGTGGGATTGCTGGATTCTATGGTAATTCTATCTCTAGTTTCTTTAAGGAAACTCCATACTGTTCTCCATAGTGACTGTATCAATTTACCTTCCCACCAATAGTGGAAGAGGGTTCCTTTTGTCCACACCCTCCCCAGAATTTGTTGTTTGTAGATTTTCTGATGACGCCGATTCTAACAGGTGTGAGGTGATACCTCATTGTCGTTTTGATTTGCATTTCTCTAATAATTAGTGGTGTTGAGCAGCTTTTCATGTGCGTCTTGGCCGTCTCTGTGACTTCTTTGAAGAAACGTCTATTTAGATCTTCTGCCCATTTTTGTATTGGGTTGTTTGTTTTATTAATATTAAGCTGCGTGAGCTGTTTATATATATTGGAGATTAAACCTTTGTCCATTGATTCGTTTGCGAATGTTTTCGCCCATTCTGTGGGTTGCCTTTTTCCATTCCCGTTTTTTTTTAACCAAAAAAGAAAGAAAGCAAAAGAAGCAGAACACTAATGTGCGTGAAATATTCCTCTTGAAACTGTCGTTTTGAAATATGGACGTCTTTTGAACTTTTTGGTCGATATATGACCCCAGGATTTGTTTTCAGGGCAGGTGTCATTTACAGGCCTCAATGATTTGTAATATCCACTGACCATTAGCGCTGGGATTAAAGCTGCTGTTGTGTGAAACGGCCACAAGGTGGCAGCAGTTCTCCCTTAGCAAATCTGTTTACTAGGGCAACAGAGCCTCAATGGAAGCCGTGTTCTAGATTGGAATTTAGAATGGAATGTGCCAGGAGAAAGCCCCTCAAGTTTGTCTCACTACTTCTTGTTCGTGTTTTCAATTTAATTTTTTCTTTTTTATTGCAGCAAGTTTGATGACAACGTTTGGCTTGTTGTAGGTGTGCAAGATGTGGTTCTTTTAAACATATACATATGTCTGTTCTTCCTGGGACCCTTTTCCCATGTACGTTATGACAGAATGTTGAGTAGTCTTCTCTTGTCATTCTGTAGGTCTTTGGTGATTATATATTTCACCTGTGTTTGTATATGTCTCTTAACCCCAATATCATAATGATCCAATCCTCACACCTTTCCATTGGTGAACCATAAGTTTGTTTAATGAATCTGTGATTGCCCTTCTCCGTGGAAATATCTGCCCTGGTATCCGTTTTTAGGTAACACCTATAAGTGATATCCTACGATATGTGTCTTTCACTTTCTGACTTACTACAAGTCACATGATTACCTGTAGACTCATCTACGGTGCTGCAAATGGCATTGTGCCCTTTTTTTCCTTGCCTAATATTCTGTCTTAGCGAGGTCCATTTTCTGCAATGTGATTCCCTGAGGGCTGAGGATTAGCTGACCTGGGCAGCCTGACCCTGCCGGCAAGCCCTCCCCAGGTGTGCCTGGGTTGAGGTCAATAGAAACAGCACTCCAGGCAGCAATAGTCCCTGCAGCTGTGCCTGACTCCATATTCTCTGCCCCGTCAGCAGTCTCGGGGCTGTGCTGGTGGGAGGGTGTGAGGGTCCACGGCTTTGTTGGTGGCCCGGTGTGAGTGGGGCTCTGCTGGACTTTCTGCAGGAGTTGCCAGGCTGCCACCTGTAAAGAAGAGGATGTGTCACCCATAACCTCCGCTGGAATTTCTCTCCGGGCTGAGGTGAGGAAGGAAAACAAGGAGTGGGGGCCGTGACAGGAGGGGTATCTCAGCCAGGGAAATGGAAAGCTTCCAGAAGAGCGCCCGGGGCCAGGACCATCCTGGCTGGCCTGCAGGCACCAAGTTGGGCTGCGTGCTGTCACTGGTGTGGCTCCACGGCCCTTCCTCTAGGCTTTCAAGCCCTTGTACATATTCAGGTGTTTTACCTGGGAAGGGTGGGAACAGTTCAGCAGCAGCTGGCCTGGGGCTCAGCTCACGTTTACTCACAGAGGCCTCGGCACGGTCCCCCAGCTTTGCAATGAGGACGCTCCTTGCGTGGGGGGGGGGAGGGCTGCTGGCTGTATGGGAGATGATTCCCCACCTCTGACCAATTTCAGAATTGTTTACCGCTGGAGCAAGTGCCCTGATAGGGTTTTCCTCTGTATAACTGCTGGGTTCAGGTTTTTTTTTCTTTTTTGGTTCAAGTTAGAATTTATTCATCTTTTATGTATTTATTGATATAAGCATGGAAATAATTCATTCATAGAAATACATCTGTGTGAAGGGAAGAACTTTTTTCTGTTTTATTTTTAAATTTTACTTCTAAAAATTTTGAAGTTTAATTATATTTATTTTTCTATACAGCAGGTTATTATTAGTTATCTATTTTATTCATATACATATATACAGGTCAATACCTATCTCCCAACTCATCTGACCACCAACACCCCATGGCTTCCCCGACTTGGTGTCCATACGTTTGTTCTCTACCTCTGTTTCTCTATTTCTGCCCTGCACACCTGTTCATCTGTACCATATATTTAGGTTCCACATACATGCATTAAGACAGAATATTTGTTTTGCTCATTCTGAGTTACTTCATTCTGTATGACAGTCTCTAGATCCACCGACTTCTCTACAAATAACATAGTTTCCTTCCTTTTCATGGCTGAGTCATATCCCATTTTATATATGTACCACATCTTTATCCATTCTTCTGTCTGTGGGCATTTAGGTTGCTTCCATTACCTGGCTATTGTAAATAGTGCTGCAATGAACATTGTGGTGAATGTGTGTTTTTGATTTATGGTTTTCTCTGGGTATATGCCCAGAAGTGGGATTGCTGGATTCTATGGTAATTCTATTTCTAGTTTCTTTAAGGAAACTCCATACTGTTCTCCATAGTGACTGTATCAATTTACCTTCCCACCAATAGTGGAAGAGGGTTCCTTTTGTCCACACCCTCCCCAGAATTTGTTGTTTGTAGATTTTCTGATGACGCCGATTCTAACAGGTGTGAGGTGATACCTCATTGTCGTTTTGATTTGCATTTCTCTAATAATTAGTGGTGTTGAGCAGCTTTTCATGTGCGTCTTGGCCGTCTCTGTGACTTCTTTGAAGAAACGTCTATTTAGATCTTCTGCCCATTTTTGTATTGGGTTGTTTGTTTTATTAATATTAAGCTGCATGAGCTGTTTATATATATTGGAGATTAAACCTTTGTCCATTGATTCGTTTGCGAATGTTTTCGCCCATTCTGAGGGCTGCCTTTTTCCATTCCCGTTTTTTTTTTAACCAAAAAAGAAAGAAAGCAAAAGAAGCAGAACACTAATGTGCGTGAAATATTCCTCTTGAAACTGTCGTTTTGAAATATGGACGTCTTTTGAACTTTTTGGTCGATATATGACCCCAGGATTTGTTTTCAGGGTAGGTGTCATTTACAGGCCTCAATGATTTGGAATATCCACTGACCATTAGCGCTGGGATTAAAGCTGCTGTTGTGTGAAACGGCCACAAGGTGGCAGCAGTTCTCCCTTAGCAAATCTGTTTACTAGGGTAACAGAGCCTCAATGGAAGCCGTGTTCTAGATTGGAATTTAGAATGGAATGTGCCAGGAGAAAGCCCCTCAAGTTTGTCTCACAACTTCTTGTTCGTGTTTTCAATTTAATTTTTAATTTTTTATTACAGCAAGTTTGATTACAACGTTTGGCTTGTTGTAGGTGTGCAAGATGTGGTTCTTTTAAACATATACATATGTCTGTTCTTCCTGGGACCCTTTTCCCATGTTCGTTATGACAGAATGTTGAGTAGTCTTCTCTTGGCATTCCGTAGGTCTTTGGTGATTATATATTTCACCTGTGTTTGTATATGTCTCTTAACCCCAATATCATAATGATCCAATCCTCACACCTTTCCATTGGTGAACCATAAGTTTGTTTAATGAATCTGTGATTGCCCTTCTCCGTGGAAATATCTGCCCTGGTATCCGTTTTTAGGTAACACCAATAAGTGATATCCTAGGATATGTGTCTTTCACTTTCTGACTTACTACAAGTCACATGATTACCTGTAGACTCATCTACGGTGCTGCAAATGGCATTGTGCCCTTTTTTTCCTTGGCTAATATTCTGTCTTAGCGAGGTCCATTTTCTGCAATGTGATTCCCTGAGGGCTGAGGATTAGCTGACATGGGCAGCCTGACCCTGCCGGCAAGCCCTCCCCAGGTGTGCCTGGGTTGAGGTCGATAGAAACAGCACTCCAGGCAGCAATAGCCCCTGCAGCTGTGCCTGACTCCATATTCTCTGCCCCGTCAGCAGTCTCGGGGCTGTGCTGGTGGGAGGGTGTGAGGGTCCACGGCTTTGTTGGTGGCCCGGTGTGAGTGGGGCTCTGCTGGACTTTCTGCAGGAGTTGCCAGGCTGCCACCTGTAAAGAAGAGGATGTGTCACCCATAACCTCTGCTGGAATTTCTCTCCGGGCTGAGGTGAGGAAGGAAAACAAGGAGTGGTGGCCGGGACAGGAGGGGTATCTCAGCCAGGGAAATGGAAAACTTCCAGAAGAGCGCCCGGGGCCAGGACCATCCTGGCTGGCCTGCAGGCACCAAGTTGGGCTGCGTGCTGTCACTGGTGTGGCTCCACGGCCCTTCCTCTAGGCTTTCAAGCCCTTGTACATATTCAGGTGTTTTACCTGGGAAGGGTGGGAACAGTTCAGCAGCAGCTGGCCTGGGGCTCAGCTCACGTTTACTCACAGAGGCCTCGGCACGGTCCCCCAGCTTTGCAATGAGGACGCTCCTTGCGTGGGGTGGGGGGCAGGGCTGCTGGCTGTATGGGAGATGATTCCCCACCTCTGACCAATTTCAGAATTGTTTACCGCTGGAGCAAGTGCCCTGATAGGGTTTTCCTCTGTATAACTGCTGGGTTCAGGTTTTTTTTTTCTTTTTTGGTTCAAGTTAGAATTTATTCATCTTTTATGTATTTATTGATATAAGCATGGAAATAATTCATTCATAGAAATACATCTGTGTGAAGGGAAGAACTTTTTTCTGTTTTATTTTTAAATTTTACTTCTAAAAATTTTGAAGTTTAATTATATTTATTTTTCTATACAGCAGGTTATTATTAGTTATCTATTTTATTCATATACATATATACAGGTCAATACCTATCTCCCAACTCATCTGACCACCAACACCCCATGGCTTCCCCGACTTGGTGTCCATACGTTTGTTCTCTACCTCTGTTTCTCTATTTCTGCCCTGCACACCTGTTCATCTGTACCATATATCTAGGTTCCACATACATGCATTAAGACAGAATATTTGTTTTGCTCATTCTGAGTTACTTCATTCTGTATGACAGTCTCTAGATCCACCGACTTCTCTACAAATAACATAGTTTCCTTCCTTTTCATGGCTGAGTCATATCCCATTTTATATATGTACCACATCTTTATCCATTCTTCTGTCTGTGGGCATTTAGGTTGCTTCCATTACCTGGCTATTGTAAATAGTGCTGCAATGAACATTGTGGTGAATGTGTGTTTTTGATTTATGGTTTTCTCTGGGTATATGCCCAGAAGTGGGATTGCTGGATTCTATGGTAATTCTATTTCTAGTTTCTTTAAGGAAACTCCATACTGTTCTCCATAGTGACTGTATCAATTTACCTTCCCACCAATAGTGGAAGAGGGTTCCTTTTGTCCACACCCTCCCCAGAATTTGTTGTTTGTAGATTTTCTGATGACGCCGATTCTAACAGGTGTGAGGTGATACCTCATTGTCGTTTTGATTTGCATTTCTCTAATAATTAGTGGTGTTGAGCAGCTTTTCATGTGCGTCTTGGCCGTCGCTGTGACTTCTTTGAAGAAACGTCTATTTAGATCTTCTGCCCATTTTTGTATTGGGTTGTTTGTTTTATTAATATTAAGCTGCATGAGCTGTTTATATATATTGGAGATTAAACCTTTGTCCATTGATTCGTTTGCGAATGTTTTCGCCCATTCTGAGGGTTGCCTTTTTCCATTCCCGTTTTTTTTTAACCAAAAAAGAAAGAAAGCAAAAGAAGCAGAACACTAATGTGCGTGAAATATTCCTCTTGAAACTGTCGTTTTGAAATATGGACGTCTTTTGAACTTTTTGGTCGATATATGACCCCAGGATTTGTTTTCAGGGTAGGTGTCATTTACAGGCCTCAATGATTTGGAATATCCACTGACCATTAGCGCTGGGATTAAAGCTGCTGTTGTGTGAAACGGCCACAAGGTGGCAGCAGTTCTCCCTTAGCAAATCTGTTTACTAGGGCAACAGAGCCTCAATGGAAGCCGTGTTCTAGATTGGAATTTAGAATGGAATGTGCCAGGAGAAAGCCCCTCAAGTTTGTCTCACTACTTCTTGTTCGTGTTTTCAATTTAATTTTTAAGTTTTTTATTACAGCAAGTTTGATGACAACGTTTGGCTTGTTGTAGGTGTGCAAGATGTGGTTCTTTTAAACATATACATATGTCTGTTCTTCCTGGGACCCTTTTCCCATGTTCGTTATGACAGAATGTTGAGTAGTCTTCTCTTGGCATTCCGTAGGTCTTTGGTGATTATATATTTCACCTGTGTTTGTATATGTCTCTTAACCCCAATATCATAATGATCCAATCCTCACACCTTTCCATTGGTGAACCATAAGTTTGTTTAATGAATCTGTGATTGCCCTTCTCCGTGGAAATATCTGCCCTGGTATCCGTTTTTAGGTAACACCAATAAGTGATATCCTAGGATATGTGTCTTTCACTTTCTGACTTACTACAAGTCACATGATTACCTGTAGACTCATCTACGGTGCTGCAAATGGCATTGTGCCCTTTTTTTCCTTGGCTAATATTCTGTCTTAGCGAGGTCCATTTTCTGCAATGTGATTCCCTGAGGGCTGAGGATTAGCTGACCTGGGCAGCCTGACCCTGCCGGCAAGCCCTCCCCAGGTGTGCCTGGGTTGAGGTCAATAGAAACAGCACTCCAGGCAGCAATAGCCCCTGCAGCTGTGCCTGACTCCATATTCTCTGCCCCGTCAGCAGTCTCGGGGCTGTGCTGGTGGGAGGGTGTGAGGGTCCACGGCTTGGTTGGTGGCCCGGTGTGAGTGGGGCTCTGCTGGACTTTCTGCAGGAGTTGCCAGGCTGCCACCTGTAAAGAAGAGGATGTGTCACCCATAACCTCTGCTGGAATTTCTCTCCGGGCTGAGGTGAGGAAGGAAAACAAGGAGTGGGGGCCGGGACAGGAGGGGTATCTCAGCCAGGGAAATGGAAAGCTTCCAGAAGAGCTCCCGGGGCCAGGACCATCCTGTCTGGCCTGCAGGCACCAAGTTGGCCTGCGTGCTGTCACTGGTGTGGCTCCACGGCCCTTCCTCTAGGCTTTCAAGCCCTTGTACATATTCAGGTGTTTTACCTGGGAAGGGTGGGAACAGTTCAGCAGCAGCTGGCCTGGGGCTCAGCTCACGTTTACTCACAGAGGCCTCGGCACGGTCCCCCAGCTTTGCAATGAGGACGCTCCTTGCGTGGGGGGGGCAGGGCTGCTGGCTGTATGGGAGATGATTCCCCACCTCTGACCAATTTCAGAATTGTTTACCGCTGGAGCAAGTGCCCTGATAGGGTTTTCCTCTGTATAACTGCTGGGTTCAGGTTTTTTTTTTCTTTTTTGGTTCAAGTTAGAATTTATTCATCTTTTATGTATTTATTGATATAAGCATGGAAATAATTCATTCATATAAATACATCTGTGTGAAGGGAAGAACTTTTTTCTGTTTTATTTTTAAATTTTATTTCTAAAAATTTTGAAGTTTAATTATATTTATTTTTCTATACAGCAGGTTATTATTAGTTATCTATTTTATTCATATACATATATACAGGTCAATACGTATCTCCTAACTCATCTGACCACCAACACCCCATGGCTTCCCCGACTTGGTGTCCATACGTTTGTTCTCTACCTCTGTTTCTCTATTTCTGCCCTGCAAACCTGTTCATCTGTACCATATATCTAGGTTCCACATACATGCATTAAGACAGAATATTTGTTTTGCTCATTCTGAGTTACTTCATTCTGTATGACAGTCTCTAGATCCACCGACTTCTCTACAAATAACATAGTTTCCTTCCTTTTCATGGCTGAGTCATATCCCATTTTATATATGTACCACATCTTTATCCATTCTTCTGTCTGTGGGCATTTAGGTTGCTTCCATTACCTGGCTATTGTAAATAGTGCTGCAATGAACATTGTAGTGAATGTGTGTTTTTGATTTATGGTTTTCTCTGTGTATATGCCCAGAAGTGGGATTGCTGGATTCTATGGTAATTCTATTTCTAGTTTCTTTAAGGAAACTCCATACTGTTCTCCATAGTGACTGTATCAATTTACCTTCCCACCAATAGTGGAAGAGGGTTCCTTTTGTCCACACCCTCCCCAGAATTTGTTGTTTGTAGATTTTCTGATGACGCCGATTCTAACAGGTGTGAGGTGATACCTCATTGTCGTTTTGATTTGCATTTCTCTAATAATTAGTGGTGTTGAGCAGCTTTTCATGTGCGTCTTGGCCGTCTCTGTGACTTCTTTGAAGAAACGTCTATTTAGATCTTCTGCCCATTTTTGTATTGGGTTGTTTGTTTTATTAATATTAAGCTGCGTGAGCTGTTTATATATATTGGAGATTAAACCTTTGTCCATTGATTCGTTTGCGAATGTTTTCGCCCATTCTGAGGGTTGCCTTTTTCCATTCCCCTTTTTTTTTAACCAAAAAAGAAAGAAAGCAAAAGAAGCAGAACACTAATGTGCGTGAAATATTCCTCTTGAAACTGTCGTTTTGAAATATGGACGTCTTTTGAACTTTTTGGTCGATATATGACCCCAGGATTTGTTTTCAGGGCAGGTGTCATTTACAGGCCTCAATGATTTGGAATATCCACTGACCATTAGCGCTGGGATTAAAGCTGCTGTTGTGTGAAACGGCCACAAGGTGGCAGCAGTTCTCCCTTAGCAAATCTGTTTACTAGGGCAACAGAGCCTCAATGGAAGCCGTGTTCTAGATTGGAATTTAGAATGGAATGTGCCAGGAGAAAGCCCCTCAAGTTTGTCTCACTACTTCTTGTTCGTGTTTTCAATTTAATTTTTAATTTTTTATTACAGCAAGTTTGATTACAACGTTTGGCTTGTTGTAGGTGTGCAAGATGTGGTTCTTTTACACATATACATATGTCTGTTCTTTCTGGGACCCTTTTCCCATGTACGTTATGACAGAATGTTGAGTAGTCTTCTCTTGGCATTCCGTAGGTCTTTGGTGATTATATATTTCACCTGTGTTTGTATATGTCTCTTAACCCCAATATCGTAATGAATCCAATCCTCACACCTTTCCATTGGTGAACCATAAGTTTGTTTAATGAATCTGTGATTGCCCTTCTCCGTGGAAATATCTGCCCTGGTATCCGTTTTTAGGTAACACCTATAAGTGATATCCTAGGATATGTGTCTTTCACTTTCTGACTTACTACAAGTCACGTGATTACCTGTAGACTCATCTACGGTGCTGCAAATGGCATTGTGCCCTTTTTTTCCTTGGCTAATATTCTGTCTTAGCGAGGTCCATTTTCTGCAATGTGATTCCCTGAGGGCTGAGGATTAGCTGACCTGGGCAGCCTGACCCTGCCGGCAAGCCCTCCCCAGGTGTGCCTGGGTTGAGGTCAATAGAAACAGCACTCCAGGCAGCAATAGCCCCTGCAGCTGTGCCTGACTCCATATTCTCTGCCCCGTCAGCAGTCTCGGTGCTGTGCTATAGGGAGGGTGTGAGGGTCCACGGCTTTGTTGGTGGCCCGGTGTGAGTGGGGCTCTGCTGGACTTTCTGCAGGAGTTGCCAGGCTGCCACCTGTAAAGAAGAGGATGTGTCACCCATAACTTCCACTGGAATTTCTCTCCGGGCTGAGGTGAGGAAGGAAAAAAAGGAGTGGGGGCCAGGACAGGAGGGGTATCTCAGCCAGGGAAATGGAAAACTTCCAGAAGAGCTCCCGGGGCCAGGACCATCCTGGCTGGCCTGCAGGCACCAAGTTGGCCTGCGTGCTGTCGCTGGTGTGGCTCCACGGCCCTTCCTCTAGGCTTTCAAGCCCTTGTACATATTCAGGTGTTTTACCTGGGAAGGGTGGGAACAGTTCAGCAGCAGGTGGCCTGGGGCTCAGCTCACGTTTACTCACAGAGGCCTCGGCAGGGTCCCCCAGCTTTGCAATGAGGACGCTACTTGCGTGGGGGGGGCAGGGCTGCTGGCTGTATGGAGATGATTCCCCACCTCTGACCAATTTCAGAATTGTTTACCGCTGGAGCAAGTGCCCTGATAGGGTTTTCCTCTGTATAACTGCTGGGTTCAGGTTTTTTTTTTCTTTTTTGGTTCAAGTTAGAATTTATTCATCTTTTATGTATTTATTGATATAAGCATGGAAATAATTCATTCATAGAAATACATCTGTGTGAAGGGAAGAACTTTTTTCTGTTTTATTTTTAAATTTTACTTCTAAAAATTTTGAAGTTTAATTATATTTATTTTTCTATACAGCAGGTTATTATTAGTTATCTATTTTATTCATATACATATATACAGGTCAATACCTATCTCCTAACTCATCTGACCACCAACACCCCATGGCTTCCCCGACTTGGTGTCCATACGTTTGTTCTCTACCTCTGTTTCTCTATTTCTGCCCTGCAAACCTGTTCATCTGTACCATATATCTAGGTTCCACATACATGCATTAAGACAGAATATTTGTTTTGCTCATTCTGAGTTACTTCATTCTGTATGACAGTCTCTAGATCCACCGACTTTTCTACAAATAACATAGTTTCCTTCCTTTTCATGGCTGAGTCATATCCCATTTTATATATGTACCACATCTTTATCCATTCTTCTGTCTGTGGGCATTTAGGTTGCTTCCATTACCTGGCTATTGTAAATAGTGCTGCAATGAACATTGTAGTGAATGTGTGTTTTTGATTTATGGTTTTCTCTGGGTATATGCCCAGAAGTGGGATTGCTGGATTCTATGGTAATTCTATTTCTAGTTTCTTTAAGGAAACTCCATACTGTTCTCCATAGTGACTGTATCAATTTACCTTCCCACCAATAGTGGAAGAGGGTTCCTTTTGTCCACACCCTCCCCAGAATTTGTTGTTTGTAGATTTTCTGATGACGCCGATTCTAACAGGTGTGAGGTGATACCTCATTGTCGTTTTGATTTGCATTTCTCTAATAATTAGTGGTGTTGCGCAGCTTTTCATGTGCATCTTGGCCATCTCTGTGACTTCTTTGAAGAAACGTCTATTTAGATCTTCTGCCCATTTTTGTATTGGGTTGTTTGTTTTATTAATATTAAGCTGCGTGAGCTGTTTATATATATTGGAGATTAAACCTTTGTCCATTGATTCGTTTGCGAATGTTTTCGCCCATTCTGAGGGTTGCCTTTTTCCATTCCCGTTTTTTTTTAACCAAAATAGAAAGAAAGCAAAAGAAGCAGAACACTAATGTGCGTGAAATATTCCTCTTGAAACTGTCGTTTTGAAATATGGACCTCTTTTGAACTTTTTGGTCGATATATGACCCCAGGATTTGTTTTCAGGGCAGGTGTCATTTACAGGCCTCAATGATTTGGAATATCCACTGACCATTAGCGCTGGGATTAAAGCTGCTGTTGTGTGAAACGGCCACAAGGTGGCAGCAGTTCTCCCTTAGCAAATCTGTTTACTAGGGCAACAGAGCCTCAATGGAAGCCGTGTTCTAGATTGGAATTTAGAATGGAATGTGCCAGGAGAAAGCCCCTCAAGTTTGTCTCACTACTTCTTGTTCGTGTTTTCAATTTAATTTTTTATTTTTTATTACAGCAAGTTTGATTACAACGTTTGGCTTGTTGTAGGTGTGCAAGATGTGGTTCTTTTACACATATACATATGTCTGTTCTTTCTGGGACCCTTTTCCCATGTACGTTATGACAGAATGTTGAGTAGTCTTCTCTTGGCATTCCGTAGGTCTTTGGTGATTATATATTTCACCTGTGTTTGTATATGTCTCTTAACCCCTATATCGTAATGAATCCAATCCTCACACCTTTCCATTGGTGAACCATAAGTTTGTTTAATGAATCTGTGATTGCCCTTCTCCGTGGAAATATCTGCCCTGGTATCCGTTTTTAGGTAACACCTATAAGTGATATCCTAGGATATGTGTCTTTCACTTTCTGACTTACTACAAGTCACGTGATTACCTGTAGACTCATCTACGGTGCTGCAAATGGCATTGTGCCCTTTTTTTCCTTGGCTAATATTCTGTCTTAGCGAGGTCCATTTTCTGCAATGTGATTCCCTGAGGGCTGAGGATTAGCTGACCTGGGCAGCCTGACCCTGCCGGCAAGCCCTCCCCAGGTGTGCCTGGGTTGAGGTCAATAGAAACAGCACTCCAGGCAGCAATAGCCCCTGCAGCTGTGCCTGACTCCATATTCTCTGCCCCGTCAGCAGTCTCGGGGCTGTGCTGGTGGGAGGGTGTGAGGGTCCACGGCTTTGTTGGTGGCCCGGTGTGAGTGGGGCTCTGCTGGACTTTCTGCAGGAGTTGCCAGGCTGCCACCTGTAAAGAAGAGGATGTGTCACCCATAACCTCCGCTGGAATTTCTCTCCGGGCTGAGGTGAGGAAGGAAAACAAGGAGTGGTGGCCGGGACAGGAGGGGTATCTCAGCCAGGGAAATGGAAAGCTTCCAGAAGAGCGCCCGGGGCCAGGACCATCCTGGCTGGCCTGCAGGCACCAAGTTGGCCTGCGTGCTGTCACTGGTGTGGCTCCACGGCCCTTCCTCTAGGCTTTCAAGCCCTTGTACATATTCAGGTGTTTTACCTGGGAAGGGTGGGAACAGTTCAGCAGCAGCTGGCCTGGGGCTCAGCTCACGTTTACTCACAGAGGCCTCGGCACGGTCCCCCAGCTTTGCAATGAGGACGCTCCTTGCGTGGGGGGGCCGGGCTGCTGGCTGTATGGGAGATGATTCCCCACCTCTGACCAATTTCAGAATTGTTTACCGCTGGAGCAAGTGCCCTGATAGGGTTTTCCTCTGTATAACTGCCGGGTTCAGGTTTTTTTTTTCTTTTATGGTTCAAGTTAGAATTTATTCATCTTTTATGTATTTATTGATATAAGCATGGAAATAATTCATTCATAGAAATACATCTGTGTGAAGGGAAGAACTTTTTTCTGTTTTATTTTTAAATTTTACTTCTAAAAATTTTGAAGTTTAATTATATTTATTTTTCTATACAGCAGGTTATTATTAGTTATCTATTTTATTCATATACATATATACAGGTCAATACCTATCTCCCAACTCATCTGACCACCAACACCCCATGGCTTCCCCGACATGGTGTCCATACGTTTGTTCTCTACCTCTGTTTCTCTATTTCTGCCCTGCAAACCTGTTCATCTGTACCATATATCTAGGTTCCACATACATGCATTAAGACAGAATATTTGTTTTGCTCATTCTGAGTTACTTCATTCTGTATGACAGTCTCTAGATCCACCGACTTCTCTACAAATAACATAGTTTCCTTCCTTTTCATGGCTGAGTCATATCCCATTTTATATATGTACCACATCTTTATCCATTCTTCTGTCTGTGGGCATTTAGGTTGCTTCCATTACCTGGCTATTGTAAATAGTGCTGCAATGAACATTGTGGTGAATGTGTGTTTTTGATTTATGGTTTTCTCTGGGTATATGCCCAGATGTGGGATTGCTGGATTCTATGGTAATTCTATTTCTAGTTTCTTTAAGGAAACTCCATACTGTTCTCCATAGTGACTGTATCAATTTACCTTCCCACCAATAGTGGAAGAGGGTTCCTTTTGTCCACACCCTCCCCAGAATTTGTTGTTTGTAGATTTTCTGATGACGCCGATTCTAACAGGTGTGAGGTGATACCTCATTGTCGTTTTGATTTGCATTTCTCTAATAATTAGTGGTGTTGAGCAGCTTTTCATGTGCGTCTTGGCCGTCTCTGTGACTTCTTTGAAGAAACGTCTATTTAGATCTTCTGCCCATTTTTGTATTGGGTTGTTTGTTTTATTAATATTAAGCTGCGTGAGCTGTTTATATATATTGGAGATTAAACCTTTGTCCATTGATTCGTTTGCGAATGTTTTCGCCCATTCTGAGGGTTGCCTTTTTCCATTCCCGTTTTTTTTTAACCAAAAAAGAAAGAAAGCAAAAGAAGCAGAACACTAATGTGCGTGAAATATTCCTCTTGAAACTGTCGTTTTGAAATATGGACGTCTTTTGAACTTTTTGGTCGATATATGACCCCAGGATTTGTTTTCAGGGCAGGTGTCATTTACAGGCCTCAATGATTTGGAATATCCACTGACCATTAGCGCTGGGATTAAAGCTGCTGTTGTGTGAAACGGCCACAAGGTGGCAGCAGTTCTCCCTTAGCAAATCTGTTTACTAGGGCAACAGAGCCTCAATGGAAGCCGTGTTCTAGATTGGAATTTAGAATGGAATGTGCCAGGAGAAAGCCCCTCAAGTTTGTCTCACGACTTCTTGTTCGTGTTTTCAATTTAATTTTTAAGTTTTTTATTACAGCAAGTTTGATGACAACGTTTGGCTTGTTGTAGGTGTGCAAGATGTGGTTCTTTTAAACATATACATATGTCTGTTCTTCCTGGGACCCTTTTCCCATGTTCGTTATGACAGAATGTTGAGTAGTCTTCTCTTGGCATTCCGTAGGTCTTTGGTGATTATATATTTCACCTGTGTTTGTATATGTCTCTTAACCCCAATATCATAATGATCCAATCCTCACACCTTTCCATTGGTGAACCATAAGTTTGTTTAATGAATCTGTGATTGCCCTTCTCCGTGGAAATATCTGCCCTGGTATCCGTTTTTAGGTAACACCAATAAGTGATATCCTAGGATATGTGTCTTTCACTTTCTGACTTACTACAAGTCACATGATTACCTGTAGACTCATCTACGGTGCTGCAAATGGCATTGTGCCCTTTTTTTCCTTGGCTAATATTCTGTCTTAGCGAGGTCCATTTTCTGCAATGTGATTCCCTGAGGGCTGAGGATTAGCTGACCTGGGCAGCCTGACCCTGCCGGCAAGCCCTCCCCAGGTGTGCCTGGGTTGAGGTCAATAGAAACAGCACTCCAGGCAGCAATAGCCCCTGCAGCTGTGCCTGACTCCATATTCTCTGCCCCGTCAGCAGTCTCGGGGCTGTGCTGGTGGGAGGGTGTGAGGGTCCACGGCTTGGTTGGTGGCCCGGTGTGAGTGGGGCTCTGCTGGACTTTCTGCAGGAGTTGCCAGGCTGCCACCTGTAAAGAAGAGGATGTGTCACCCATAACCTCTGCTGGAATTTCTCTCCGGGCTGAGGTGAGGAAGGAAAACAAGGAGTGGGGGCCGGGACAGGAGGGGTATCTCAGCCAGGGAAATGGAAAGCTTCCAGAAGAGCTCCCGGGGCCAGGACCATCCTGTCTGGCCTGCAGGCACCAAGTTGGCCTGCGTGCTGTCACTGGTGTGGCTCCACGGCCCTTCCTCTAGGCTTTCAAGCCCTTGTACATATTCAGGTGTTTTACCTGGGAAGGGTGGGAACAGTTCAGCAGCAGCTGGCCTGGGGCTCAGCTCACGTTTACTCACAGAGGCCTCGGCACGGTCCCCCAGCTTTGCAATGAGGACGCTCCTTGCGTGGGGGGGGCAGGGCTGCTGGCTGTATGGGAGATGATTCCCCACCTCTGACCAATTTCAGAATTGTTTACCGCTGGAGCAAGTGCCCTGATAGGGTTTTCCTCTGTATAACTGCTGGGTTCAGGTTTTTTTTTTCTTTTTTGGTTCAAGTTAGAATTTATTCATCTTTTATGTATTTATTGATATAAGCATGGAAATAATTCATTCATATAAATACATCTGTGTGAAGGGAAGAACTTTTTTCTGTTTTATTTTTAAATTTTATTTCTAAAAATTTTGAAGTTTAATTATATTTATTTTTCTATACAGCAGGTTATTATTAGTTATCTATTTTATTCATATACATATATACAGGTCAATACGTATCTCCTAACTCATCTGACCACCAACACCCCATGGCTTCCCCGACTTGGTGTCCATACGTTTGTTCTCTACCTCTGTTTCTCTATTTCTGCCCTGCAAACCTGTTCATCTGTACCATATATCTAGGTTCCACATACATGCATTAAGACAGAATATTTGTTTTGCTCATTCTGAGTTACTTCATTCTGTATGACAGTCTCTAGATCCACCGACTTCTCTACAAATAACATAGTTTCCTTCCTTTTCATGGCTGAGTCATATCCCATTTTATATATGTACCACATCTTTATCCATTCTTCTGTCTGTGGGCATTTAGGTTGCTTCCATTACCTGGCTATTGTAAATAGTGCTGCAATGAACATTGTAGTGAATGTGTGTTTTTGATTTATGGTTTTCTCTGGGTATATGCCCAGAAGTGGGATTGCTGGATTCTATGGTAATTCTATTTCTAGTTTCTTTAAGGAAACTCCATACTGTTCTCCATAGTGACTGTATCAATTTACCTTCCCACCAATAGTGGAAGAGGGTTCCTTTTGTCCACACCCTCCCCAGAATTTGTTGTTTGTAGATTTTCTGATGACGCCGATTCTAACAGGTGTGAGGTGATACCTCATTGTCGTTTTGATTTGCATTTCTCTAATAATTAGTGGTGTTGAGCAGCTTTTCATGTGCGTCTTGGCCGTCTCTGTGACTTCTTTGAAGAAACGTCTATTTAGATCTTCTGCCCATTTTTGTATTGGGTTGTTTGTTTTATTAATATTAAGCTGCGTGAGCTGTTTATATATATTGGAGATTAAACCTTTGTCCATTGATTCGTTTGCGAATGTTTTCGCCCATTCTGAGGGTTGCCTTTTTCCATTCCCCTTTTTTTTTAACCAAAAAAGAAAGAAAGCAAAAGAAGCAGAACACTAATGTGCGTGAAATATTCCTCTTGAAACTGTCGTTTTGAAATATGGACGTCTTTTGAACTTTTTGGTCGATATATGACCCCAGGATTTGTTTTCAGGGCAGGTGTCATTTACAGGCCTCAATGATTTGGAATATCCACTGACCATTAGCGCTGGGATTAAAGCTGCTGTTGTGTGAAACGGCCACAAGGTGGCAGCAGTTCTCCCTTAGCAAATCTGTTTACTAGGGCAACAGAGCCTCAATGGAAGCCGTGTTCTAGATTGGAATTTAGAATGGAATGTGCCAGGAGAAAGCCCCTCAAGTTTGTCTCACTACTTCTTGTTCGTGTTTTCAATTTAATTTTTAATTTTTTATTACAGCAAGTTTGATTACAACGTTTGGCTTGTTGTAGGTGTGCAAGATGTGGTTCTTTTACACATATACATATGTCTGTTCTTTCTGGGACCCTTTTCCCATGTACGTTATGACAGAATGTTGAGTAGTCTTCTCTTGGCATTCCGTAGGTCTTTGGTGATTATATATTTCACCTGTGTTTGTATATGTCTCTTAACCCCAATATCGTAATGAATCCAATCCTCACACCTTTCCATTGGTGAACCATAAGTTTGTTTAATGAATCTGTGATTGCCCTTCTCCGTGGAAATATCTGCCCTGGTATCCGTTTTTAGGTAACACCTATAAGTGATATCCTAGGATATGTGTCTTTCACTTTCTGACTTACTACAAGTCACGTGATTACCTGTAGACTCATCTACGGTGCTGCAAATGGCATTGTGCCCTTTTTTTCCTTGGCTAATATTCTGTCTTAGCGAGGTCCATTTTCTGCAATGTGATTCCCTGAGGGCTGAGGATTAGCTGACCTGGGCAGCCTGACCCTGCCGGCAAGCCCTCCCCAGGTGTGCCTGGGTTGAGGTCAATAGAAACAGCACTCCAGGCAGCAATAGCCCCTGCAGCTGTGCCTGACTCCATATTCTCTGCCCCGTCAGCAGTCTCGGTGCTGTGCTATAGGGAGGGTGTGAGGGTCCACGGCTTTGTTGGTGGCCCGGTGTGAGTGGGGCTCTGCTGGACTTTCTGCAGGAGTTGCCAGGCTGCCACCTGTAAAGAAGAGGATGTGTCACCCATAACTTCCACTGGAATTTCTCTCCGGGCTGAGGTGAGGAAGGAAAAAAAGGAGTGGGGGCCAGGACAGGAGGGGTATCTCAGCCAGGGAAATGGAAAACTTCCAGAAGAGCTCCCGGGGCCAGGACCATCCTGGCTGGCCTGCAGGCACCAAGTTGGCCTGCGTGCTGTCGCTGGTGTGGCTCCACGGCCCTTCCTCTAGGCTTTCAAGCCCTTGTACATATTCAGGTGTTTTACCTGGGAAGGGTGGGAACAGTTCAGCAGCAGGTGGCCTGGGGCTCAGCTCACGTTTACTCACAGAGGCCTCGGCAGGGTCCCCCAGCTTTGCAATGAGGACGCTACTTGCGTGGGGGGGGCAGGGCTGCTGGCTGTATGGAGATGATTCCCCACCTCTGACCAATTTCAGAATTGTTTACCGCTGGAGCAAGTGCCCTGATAGGGTTTTCCTCTGTATAACTGCTGGGTTCAGGTTTTTTTTTTCTTTTTTGGTTCAAGTTAGAATTTATTCATCTTTTATGTATTTATTGATATAAGCATGGAAATAATTCATTCATAGAAATACATCTGTGTGAAGGGAAGAACTTTTTTCTGTTTTATTTTTAAATTTTACTTCTAAAAATTTTGAAGTTTAATTATATTTATTTTTCTATACAGCAGGTTATTATTAGTTATCTATTTTATTCATATACATATATACAGGTCAATACCTATCTCCTAACTCATCTGACCACCAACACCCCATGGCTTCCCCGACTTGGTGTCCATACGTTTGTTCTCTACCTCTGTTTCTCTATTTCTGCCCTGCAAACCTGTTCATCTGTACCATATATCTAGGTTCCACATACATGCATTAAGACAGAATATTTGTTTTGCTCATTCTGAGTTACTTCATTCTGTATGACAGTCTCTAGATCCACCGACTTTTCTACAAATAACATAGTTTCCTTCCTTTTCATGGCTGAGTCATATCCCATTTTATATATGTACCACATCTTTATCCATTCTTCTGTCTGTGGGCATTTAGGTTGCTTCCATTACCTGGCTATTGTAAATAGTGCTGCAATGAACATTGTAGTGAATGTGTGTTTTTGATTTATGGTTTTCTCTGGGTATATGCCCAGAAGTGGGATTGCTGGATTCTATGGTAATTCTATTTCTAGTTTCTTTAAGGAAACTCCATACTGTTCTCCATAGTGACTGTATCAATTTACCTTCCCACCAATAGTGGAAGAGGGTTCCTTTTGTCCACACCCTCCCCAGAATTTGTTGTTTGTAGATTTTCTGATGACGCCGATTCTAACAGGTGTGAGGTGATACCTCATTGTCGTTTTGATTTGCATTTCTCTAATAATTAGTGGTGTTGCGCAGCTTTTCATGTGCATCTTGGCCATCTCTGTGACTTCTTTGAAGAAACGTCTATTTAGATCTTCTGCCCATTTTTGTATTGGGTTGTTTGTTTTATTAATATTAAGCTGCGTGAGCTGTTTATATATATTGGAGATTAAACCTTTGTCCATTGATTCGTTTGCGAATGTTTTCGCCCATTCTGAGGGTTGCCTTTTTCCATTCCCGTTTTTTTTTAACCAAAATAGAAAGAAAGCAAAAGAAGCAGAACACTAATGTGCGTGAAATATTCCTCTTGAAACTGTCGTTTTGAAATATGGACCTCTTTTGAACTTTTTGGTCGATATATGACCCCAGGATTTGTTTTCAGGGCAGGTGTCATTTACAGGCCTCAATGATTTGGAATATCCACTGACCATTAGCGCTGGGATTAAAGCTGCTGTTGTGTGAAACGGCCACAAGGTGGCAGCAGTTCTCCCTTAGCAAATCTGTTTACTAGGGCAACAGAGCCTCAATGGAAGCCGTGTTCTAGATTGGAATTTAGAATGGAATGTGCCAGGAGAAAGCCCCTCAAGTTTGTCTCACTACTTCTTGTTCGTGTTTTCAATTTAATTTTTAATTTTTTATTACAGCAAGTTTGATTACAACGTTTGGCTTGTTGTAGGTGTGCAAGATGTGGTTCTTTTACACATATACATATGTCTGTTCTTTCTGGGACCCTTTTCCCATGTACGTTATGACAGAATGTTGAGTAGTCTTCTCTTGGCATTCCGTAGGTCTTTGGTGATTATATATTTCACCTGTGTTTGTATATGTCTCTTAACCCCTATATCGTAATGAATCCAATCCTCACACCTTTCCATTGGTGAACCATAAGTTTGTTTAATGAATCTGTGATTGCCCTTCTCCGTGGAAATATCTGCCCTGGTATCCGTTTTTAGGTAACAGCTATAAGTTATATCCTAGGATATGTGTCTTTCACTTTCTGACTTACTACAAGTCACGTGATTACCTGTAGACTCATCTACGGTGCTGCAAATGGCATTGTGCCCTTTTTTTCCTTGGCTAATATTCTGTCTTAGCGAGGTCCATTTTCTGCAATGTGATTCCCTGAGGGCTGAGGATTAGCTGACCTGGGCAGCCTGACCCTGCCGGCAAGCCCTCCCCAGGTGTGCCTGGGTTGAGGTCAATAGAAACAGCACTCCAGGCAGCAATAGCCCCTGCAGCTGTGCCTGACTCCATATTCTCTGCCCCGTCAGCAGTCTCGGGGCTGTGCTGGTGGGAGGGTGTGAGGGTCCACGGCTTTGTTGGTGGCCCGGTGTGAGTGGGGCTCTGCTGGACTTTCTGCAGGAGTTGCCAGGCTGCCACCTGTAAAGAAGAGGATGTGTCACCCATAACCTCCGCTGGAATTTCTCTCCGGGCTGAGGTGAGGAAGGAAAACAAGGAGTGGTGGCCGGGACAGGAGGGGTATCTCAGCCAGGGAAATGGAAAGCTTCCAGAAGAGCGCCCGGGGCCAGGACCATCCTGGCTGGCCTGCAGGCACCAAGTTGGCCTGCGTGCTGTCACTGGTGTGGCTCCACGGCCCTTCCTCTAGGCTTTCAAGCCCTTGTACATATTCAGGTGTTTTACCTGGGAAGGGTGGGAACAGTTCAGCAGCAGCTGGCCTGGGGCTCAGCTCACGTTTACTCACAGAGGCCTCGGCACGGTCCCCCAGCTTTGCAATGAGGACGCTCCTTGCGTGGGGGGGCCGGGCTGCTGGCTGTATGGGAGATGATTCCCCACCTCTGACCAATTTCAGAATTGTTTACCGCTGGAGCAAGTGCCCTGATAGGGTTTTCCTCTGTATAACTGCCGGGTTCAGGTTTTTTTTTTCTTTTATGGTTCAAGTTAGAATTTATTCATCTTTTATGTATTTATTGATATAAGCATGGAAATAATTCATTCATAGAAATACATCTGTGTGAAGGGAAGAACTTTTTTCTGTTTTATTTTTAAATTTTACTTCTAAAAATTTTGAAGTTTAATTATATTTATTTTTCTATACAGCAGGTTATTATTAGTTATCTATTTTATTCATATACATATATACAGGTCAATACCTATCTCCCAACTCATCTGACCACCAACACCCCATGGCTTCCCCGACATGGTGTCCATACGTTTGTTCTCTACCTCTGTTTCTCTATTTCTGCCCTGCAAACCTGTTCATCTGTACCATATATCTAGGTTCCACATACATGCATTAAGACAGAATATTTGTTTTGCTCATTCTGAGTTACTTCATTCTGTATGACAGTCTCTAGATCCACCGACTTCTCTACAAATAACATAGTTTCCTTCCTTTTCATGGCTGAGTCATATCCCATTTTATATATGTACCACATCTTTATCCATTCTTCTGTCTGTGGGCATTTAGGTTGCTACCATTACCTGGCTATTGTAAATAGTGCTGCAATGAACATTGTGGTGAATGTGTGTTTTTGATTTATGGTTTTCTCTGGGTATATGCCCAGAAGTGGGATTGCTGGATTCTATGGTAATTCTATTTCTAGTTTCTTTAAGGAAACTCCATACTGTTCTCCATAGTGACTGTATCAATTTACCTTCCCACCAATAGTGGAAGAGGGTTCCTTTTGTCCACACCCTCCCCAGAATTTGTTGTTTGTAGATTTTCTGATGACGCCGATTCTAACAGGTGTGAGGTGATACCTCATTGTCGTTTTGATTTGCATTTCTCTAATAATTAGTGGTGTTGAGCAGCTTTTCATGTGCGTCTTGGCCGTCTCTGTGACTTCTTTGAAGAAACGTCTATTTAGATCTTCTGCCCATTTTTGTATTGGGTTGTTTGTTTTATTAATATTAAGCTGCGTGAGCTGTTTATATATATTGGAGATTAAACCTTTGTCCATTGATTCGTTTGCGAATGTTTTCGCCCATTCTGAGGGTTGCCTTTTTCCATTCCCGTTTTTTTTAACCAAAAAAGAAAGAAAGCAAAAGAAGCAGAACACTAATGTGCGTGAAATATTCCTCTTGAAACTGTCGTTTTGAAATATGGACGTCTTTTGAACTTTTTGGTCGATATATGACCCCAGGATTTGTTTTCAGGGCAGGTGTCATTTACAGGCCTCAATGATTTGGAATATCCACTGACCATTAGCGCTGGGATTAAAGCTGCTGTTGTGTGAAACGGCCACAAGGTGGCAGAAGTTCTCCCTTAGCAAATCTGTTTACTAGGGCAACAGAGCCTCAATGGAAGCCGTGTTCTAGATTGGAATTTAGAATGGAATGTGCCAGGAGAAAGCCCCTCAAGTTTGTCTCACTACTTCTTGTTCGTGTTTTCAATTTAATTTTTAATTTTTTATTACAGCAAGTTTGATTACAACGTTTGGCTTGTTGTAGGTGTGCAAGATGTGGTTCTTTTACACATATACATATGTCTGTTCTTCCTGGGACCCTTTTCCCATGTACGTTATGACAGAATGTTGAGTAGTCTTCTCTTGGCATTCCGTAGGTCTT
Source organism: Mesoplodon densirostris (assembly GCF_025265405.1). Lineage (NCBI taxonomy): Eukaryota > Metazoa > Chordata > Mammalia > Artiodactyla > Ziphiidae > Mesoplodon > Mesoplodon densirostris. Next base: position 49,921,200 of record NC_082670.1, read on the forward strand.
TGGTGATTATATATTTCACCTGTGTTTGTATATGTCTCTTAACCCCAATATCGTAATGATCCAATCCTCACACCTTTCCATTGGTGAACCATAAGTTTGTTTAATGAATCTGTGATTGCCCTTCTCCGTGGAAATATCTGCCCTGGTATCCGTTTTTAGGTAACACCTATAAGTGATATCCTACGATATGTGTCTTTCACTTTCTGACTTACTACAAGTCACGTGATTACCTGTAGACTCATCTACGGTGCTGCAAATGGCATTGTGCCCTTTTTTCCCTTGGCTAATATTCTGTCTTAGCGAGGTCCATTTTCTGCAATGTGATTCCCTGAGGGCTGAGGATTAGCTGACCTGGGCAGCCTGACCCTGCTGGCAAGCTCTCCCCAGGTGTGCCTGGGTTGAGGTCAATAGAAACAGCACTCCAGGCAGCAATAGCCCCTGCAGCTGTGCCTGACTCCATATTCTCTGCCCCGTCAGCAGTCTCGGGGCTGTGCTGCTGGGATGGTGTGAGGGTCCACGGCTTTGTTGGTGGCCCGGTGTGAGTGGGGCTCTGCTGGACTTTCTGCAGGAGTTGCCAGGCTGCCACCTGTAAAGAAGAGGATGTGTCACACATAACTTCCGCTGGAATTTCTCTCCGGGCTGAGTTGAGGAAGGAACACAAGGAGTGGTGGCCGGGACAGGAGGGGTATCTCAGCCAGGGAAATGGAAAGCTTCCAGAAGAGCGCCCGGGGCCAGGACCATCCTGGCTGGCCTGCAGGCACCAAGTTGGCCTGCGTGCTGTCACTGGTGTGGCTCCACGGCCCTTTCTCTAGGCTTTCAAGCCCTTGTACATATTGAGGTGTTTTTCCTGGGAAGGGTGGGAACAGTTCAGCAGCAGCTGGCCTGGGGCTCAGCTCACGTTTACTCACAGAGGCCTCGGCACGGTCCCCCAGCTTTGCAATGAGGACGCTCCTTGCGTGGGCGGGGCAGGGCTGCTGGCTGTATGGGAGATGATTCCCCACCTCTGACCAATTTCAGAATTGTTTACCGCTGGAGCAAGTGCCCTGATAGGGTTTTCCTCTGTATAACTGCTGGGTTCAGGTTTTTTTTTCTTTTTTGGTTCAAGTTATAATTTATTCATCTTTTATGTATTTATTGATATAAGCATGGAAATAATTCATTCATATAAATACATCTGTGTGAAGGGAAGAACTTTTTTCTGTTTTATTTTTAAATTTTATTTCTAAAATTTTGAAGTTTAATTGTATTTATTTTTCTATACAGCAGGTTATTATTAGTTATCTATTTTATTCATATACATATATACAGGTCAATACCTATCTCTCAACTCATCTGACCACCAACACCCCATGGCTTCCCCGACTTGGTGTCCATACGTTTGTTCTCTACCTCTGTTTCTCTATTTCTGCCCTGCAAACCTGTTCATCTGTACCATATATCTAGGTTCCACATACATGCATTAAGACAGAATATTTGTTTTGCTCTTTCTGACTTACTTCATTCTGTATGACAGTCTCTAGATCCACCGACTTCTCTACAAATAACATAGTTTCCTTCCTTTTCATGGCTGAGTCATATCCCATTTTATATATGTACCACATCTTTATCCATTCTTCTGTCTGTGGGCATTTAGGTTGCTTCCATTACCTGGCTATTGTAAATAGTGCTGCAATGAACATTGTGGTGAATGTGTCTTTTTGATTTATGGTTTTCTCTGGGTATATGCCCAGAAGTGGGATTGCTGGATCCTATGGTAATTCTATTTCTAGTTTCTTTAAGGAAACTCCATACTGTTCTCCATAGTGACTGTATCAATTTACATTCCAACCAATAGTGGAAGAGGGTTCCTTTTGTCCACACCCTCCCCAGAATTTGTTGTTTGTAGATTTTCTGATGACGCCGATGCTAACAGTTGTGAGGTGATACCTCATTGTCGTTTTGATTTGCATTTCTCTAATAATTAGTGGTGTTGACCAGCTTTTCATGTGCGTCTTGGCCGTCTCTGTGACTTCTTTGAAGAAACGTCTATTTAGATCTTCAGCCCATTTTTGTATTGGGTTGTTTGTTTTATTAATATTAAGCTGCGTGAGCTGTTTATATATATTGGAGAATAAACCTTTGTCCATTGATTCGTTTGCAAACGTTTTCGCCCATTCTGAGGGTTGCCTTTTTCCATTCCCGTTTTTTTTAACCAAAAAAGAAAGAAAGCAAAAGAAGCAGAACACTAATATGCGTGAAATATGCCTCTTAAAACTGTCGTTTTGAAATAAGGACGTCTTTTGAACTATTTGGTCGATATATGACCCAAGGATTTGTTTTCAGGGCAGGTGTCATTTACAGGCCTGCAATGATTTGGAATATCCACTGACTATTAGCGCTGGGATTAAAGCTGCTGTTGTGTGAAACGGCCACAAGGTGGCAGCAGTTCTCCCTTAGCAAATCTGGTTACTAAGGCAACAGAACCTCAATGGAAGTCGTGTTCTAGATTGGAATTTAGAATGGAATGTGCCAGGAGAAAGCCCCTCAAGTTTGTCTCACTACTTCTTGTTCGTGTTTTTAATTTAATTTTTTATTTTCTATTACAGCAAGTTTGATTACAACGTTTGGCTTGTTGTAGGTGTGCAAGATGTGGTTCTTTTACACATATACATATGTCTGTTCTTCCTGGGACCCTTTTCCCATGTACGTTATGACAGAATGTTGAGTAGTCTTCTCTTGGCATTCTGTAGGTCTTTGGTGATTACATATTTCACCTGTGTTTGTATATGTCTCTTAACCCCAATATCATAATGATCCAATCCTCACACCTTTCCATTGGTGAACCATAAGTTTGTTTAATGAATCTGTGATTGCCCTTCTCCGTGGAAATATCTGCCCTGGTATCCATTTTTAGGTAACACCTATAAGTGATATCCTACGATATGTGTCTTTCACTTTCTGACTTACTACAAGTCACGTGATACCCTGTAGACTCATCTACGGTGCTGCAAAAGGCATTGTGCCCTTTCTTTCCTTGGCTAATATTCTGTCTTAGCGAGGTCCATTTTCTGCAATGTGATTCCCTGAGGGCTGAGGATTAGCTGACCTGGGCAGCCTGACCCTGCCGGCAAGCCCTCCCCAGGTGTGCCTGGGTTGAGGTCAATAGAAACAGCACTCCAGGCAGCAATAGCCCCTGCAGCTGTGCCTGACTCCATATTCTCTGCCCCGTCAGCAGTCTCGGGGCTGTGCTGGTGGGAGGGTGTGAGGGTCCACGGCTTTGTTGGTGGCCCGGTGTGAGTGGGGCTCTGCTGGACTTTCTGCAGGAGTTGCCAGGCTGCCACCTGTAAAGAAGAGGATGTGTCACCCATAACCTCCGCTGGAATTTCTCTCCGGGCTGAGGTGAGGAAGGAAAACAAGGAGTGGTGGCCGGGACAGGAGGGGTATCTCAGCCAGGGAAATGGAAAGCTTCCAGAAGAGCGCCCGGGGCCAGGATCATCCTGGCTGGCCTGCAGGCAGCAAGTTGGCCTGCGTGCTGTCACTGGTGTGGCTCCACGGCCCTTCCTCTAGGCTTTCAAGCCCTTGTACATATTCAGGTGTTTTACCTGGGAAGGGTGGGAACAGTTCATCAGCAGCTGGCCTGGGGCTCAGCTCACGTTTACTCACAGAGGCCTCGGCACGGTCCCCCAACTTTGCAATGAGGACGCTTCTTGTGTGGGGGGGCCGGGCTCCTGGCTGTATGGGAGATGATTCCCCACCTCTGACCAATTTCAGAATTGTTTACCGCTGGAGCAAGTGCCCTGATAGGGTTTTCCTCGGTATAACTGCTGGGTTCAGGTTTTTTTTTTCTTTTTTGGTTCAAGTTAGAATTTATTCATCTTTTATGTATTTATTGATATAAGCATGGAAATAATTCATTCATATAAATACATCTGTGTGAAGGGAAGAACTTTTTTCTGTTTTATTTTTAAATTTTATTTCTAAAATTTTGAAGTTTAATTATATTTATTTTTCTATACAGCAGGTTATTATTAGTTATCTATTTTATTCATATACATATATACAGGTCAATACCTATCTCCCAACTCATCTGACCACCAACACCCCATGGCTTCCCCGACTTGGTGTCCATACGTTTGTTGTCTAACTCTGTTTCTCTATTTCTGCCCTGCAAACCTGTTCATCTGTACCATATATCTAGGTTCCACATACATGCATTAAGACAGAATATTTGTTTTGCTCTTTCTGACTCACTTCATTCTGTATGACAGTCTCTAGATCCACCGACTTCTCTACAAATAACATAGTTTCCTTCCTTTTCATGGCTGAGTCATATCCCATTTTATATATGTACCACATCTTTATCCATTCTTCTGTCTGTGGGCATTTAGGTTGCTTCCATTACCTGGCTATTGTAAATAGTGCTGCAATGAACATTGTGGTGAATGTGTGTTTTTGATTTATGGTTTTCTCTGGGTATATGCCCAGAAGTGGGATTGCTGGATCCTATGGTAATTCTATTTCTAGTTTCTTTAAGGAAACTCCATACTGTTCTCCATAGTGACTGTATCAATTTACATTCCAACCAATAGTGGAAGAGGGTTCCTTTTGTCCACACCCTCCCCAGAATTTGTTGTTTGTAGATTTTCTGATGACGCCGATGCTAACAGTTGTGAGGTGATACCTCATTGTCGTTTTGATTTGCATATTTCTAATAATTAGTGGTGTTGAGCAGCTTTTCATGTGCGTCTTGGCCGTCTCTGTGACTTCTTTGAAGAAACGTCTATTTAGATCTTCAGCCCATTTTTGTATTGGGTTGTTTGTTTTATTAATATTAAGCTGCGTGAGCTGTTTATATATATTGGAGATTAAACCTTTGTCCATTGATTCGTTTGCGAACGTTTTTGCCCATTCTGAGGGTTGCCTTTTTCCATTCCCGTTTTTTTTAACCAAAAAAGAAAGAAAGCAAAAGAAGCAGAACACTAATATGCGTGAAATATGCCTCTTAAAACTGTCGTTTTGAAATAAGGACGTCTTTTGAACTATTTGGTCGATATATGACCCAAGGATTTGTTTTCAGGGCAGGTGTCACTTACAGGCCTGCAATGATTTGGAATATCCACTGACTATTAGCGCTGGGATTAAAGCTGCTGTTGTGTGAAACGGCCACAAGGTGGCAGCAGTTCTCCCTTAGCAAATCTGTTTACTAGGGCAACAGAGCCTCAATGGAAGCCGTGTTCTAGATTGGAATTTAGAATGGAATGTGCCAGGAGAAAGCCCCTCAAGTTTGTCTCACGACTTCTTGTTCGTGTTTTCAATTTAATTTTTAAGTTTTTATTACAGCAAGTTTGATTACAACGTTTGGCTTGTTGTAGGTGTGCAAGATGTAGTTCTTTTACACATATACATATGTCTGTTCTTCCTGGGACCCTTTTCCCATGTACGTTATGACAGAATGTTGAGTAGTCTTCTCTTGGTATTCTGTAGGTCTTTGGTGATTATATATTTCACCTGTGTTTGTATATGTCTCTTAACCCCAATATCATAATGATCCAATCCTCACACCTTTCCATTGGTGAACCATAAGTTTGTTTAATGAATCTGTGATTTCCCTTCTCCGTGGAAATATCTGCCCTGGTATCCGTTTTTAGGTAACACCTATAAGTGATATCCTACGATATGTGTCTTTCACTTTCTGACTTACTACAAGTCACGTGATTACCTGTAGACTCATCTACGGTGCTGCAAATGGCATTGTGCCCTTTCTTTCCTTGGCTAATATTCTGTCTTAGCGAGGTCCATTTTCTGCAATGTGATTCCCTGAGGGCTGAGGATTAGCTCACCTGGGCAGGCTGACCCTGCCGGCAAGCCCTCCCCAGGTGTGCCTGGGTTGAGGTCAATAGAAACAGCACTCCAGGAAGCAATAGCCCCTGCAGCTGTGCCTGACTCCATATTCTCTGCCCCGTCAGCAGTCTCGGGGCTGTGCTGGTGGGAGGGTGTGAGGGTCCACGGCTTTGTTGGTGTCCCGGTGTGAGTGGGGCTCTGCTGGACTTTCTGCAGGAGTTGCCAGGCTGCCAACTGTAAAGAAGATGATGTGTCACCCATAACTTCCGCTGGAATTTCTCTCCGGGCTGAGGTGAGGAAGGAAAACAAGGAGTGGGGGCCGGGACAGGAGGGGTATCTCAGCCAGGGAAATGGAAAGCTTCCAGAAGAGCGCCCGGGCCCAGGACCATCCTGGCTGGCCTGCAGGCACCAGGTTGGCCTGCGTGCTGTCACTGGTGTGGCTCCACGGCCCTTCCTCTAGGCTTTCAAGCCCTTGTACATATTCAGGTGTTTTACCTGGGAAGGGTGGGAACAGTTCATCAGCAGCTGGCCTGGGGCTCAGCTCACGTTTACTCACAGAGGCCTCGGCACGGTCCCCCAACTTTGCAATGAGGACGCTCCTTGTGTGGGGGGGCCGGGCTCCTGGCTGTATGGGAGATGATTCCCCACCTCTGACCAATTTCAGAATTGTTTACCGCTGGAGCAAGTGCCCTGATAGGGTTTTCCTCTGTATAACTGCTGGGTTCAGGTTTTTTTTTTCTTTTTTGGTTCAAGTTAGAATTTATTCATCTTTTATGTATTTATTGATATAAGCATGGAAATAATTCATTCATATAAATACATCTGTGTGAAGGGAAGAACTTTTTTGTTTTATTTTTAAATTTTATTTCTAAAATTTTGAAGTTTAATTATATTTATTTTTCTATACAGCAGGTTATTATTAGTTATCTCTTTTATTCATATACATATATACAGGTCAATACCTATCTCCCAACTCATCTGACCACCAACACCCCATGGCTTCCCCGACTTGGTGTCCATACGTTTGTTCTCTACCTCTGTTTCTCTATTTCTGCCCTGCAAACCTGTTCATCTGTACCATATATCTAGGTTCCACATACATGCATTAAGACAGAATATTTGTTTTGCTCTTTCTGACTTACTTCATTCTGTATGACAGTCTCTAGATCCACCGACTTCTCTACAAATAACATAGTTTCCTTCCTTTTCATGGCTGAGTCATATCCCATTTTATATATGTACCACATCTTTATCCATTCTTCTGTCTGTGGGCATTTAGTTTGCTTCCATTACCTGGCTATTGTAAATAGTGCTGCAATGAACATTGTGGTGAATGTGTGTTTTTGATTTATGGTTTTCTCTGGGTATATGCCCAGAAGTGGGATTGCTGGATCCTATGGTAATTCTACTTCTAGTTTCTTTAAGGAAACTCCATACTGTTCTCCATAGTGACTGTATCAATTTACATTCCAACCAATAGTGGAAGAGGGTTCCTTTTGTCCACACCCTCCCCAGAATTTGTTGTTTGTAGATTTTCTGATGACGCCGATGCTAACAGTTGTGAGGTGATACCTCATTGTCGTTTTGATTTGCATTTCTCTAATAATTAGTGGTGTTGAGCAGCTTTTCATGTGCGTCTTGGCCGTCTCTGTGACTTCTTTGAAGAAACGTCTATTTAGATCTTCAGCCCATTTTTGTATTGGGTTGTTTGTTTTATTAATATTAAGCTGCGTGAGCTGTTTATATATATTGGAGATTAAACCTTTGTCCATTGATTCGTTTGCGAACGTTTTCGCCCATTCTGAGTGTGGCCTTTTTCCATTCCCGTTTTTTTTTAACCAAAAAAGAAAGAAAGCAAAAGAAGCAGAACACTAATATGCGTGAAATATGCCTCTTAAAACTGTCGTTTTGAAATAAGGACGTCTTTTGAACTATTTGGTCGATATATGACCCAAGGATTTGTTTTCAGGGCAGGTGTCATTTACAGGCCTGCAATGATTTGGAATATCCACTGACTATTAGCGCTGGGATTAAAGCTGCTGTTGTGTGAAAGGGCGACAAGGTGGCAGCAGTTCTCCCTTAGCAAATCTGGTTACTAAGGCAACAGAGCCTCAATGGAAGTCGTGTTCTAGATTGGAATTTAGAATGGAATGTGCCAGGAGAAAGCCCCTCAAGTTTGTCTCACTACTTCTTGTTCGTGTTTTTAATTTAATTTTTTATTTTTTATTACAGCAAGTTTGATTACAACGTTTGGCTTGTTGTAGGTGTGCAAGATGTGGTTCTTTTACACATATACATATATCTGTTGTTCCTGGGACCCTTTTCCCATGTACGTTATGACAGAATGTTGAGTAGTCTTCTCTTGCCATTCCGTAGGTCTTTGGTGATTATATATTTCACCTGTGTTTGTATATGTCTCTAACCCCAATATCGTAATGAATCCAATCCTCACACCTTTCCATTGGTGAACCATAAGTTTGTTTAATGAATCTGTGATTGCCCTTCTCCGTGGAAATATCTGCCCTGGTATCCGTTTTTAGGTAACACCTATAAGTGATATCCTCCGATATGTGTCTGTCACTTTCTGACTTACTACAAGTCACGTGATTACCTGTAGACTCATCTACGGTGCTGCAAATGGCATTGTGCCCTTTTTTTCCTTGGCTAATATTCTGTCTTAGCGAGGTCCATTTTCTGCAATGTGATTCCCTGAGGGCTGAGGATTAGCTGACCTGGGCAGCCTGACCCTGCCGGCAAGCCCTCTCCAGGTGTGCCTGTGTTGAGGTCAATAGAAACAGCACTCCAGGCAGCAATAGCCCCTGCAGCTGTGCCTGACGCCATATTCTCTGCCCCGTCAGCAGTCTCGGGGCTGTGCTAGTGGGAGGGTGTGAGGGTCCACGGCTTTGTTGGTGGTCTGGTGTGAGTGGGGCTCTGCTGGACTTTCTGCAGGAGCTGCCAGGCTGCCACCTGTAAAGAAGAGGATGTGTCACCCATAACTTCCGCTGGAATTTCTCTCCGGGCTGAGGTGAGGAAGGAAAAAAAGGAGTGGGGGCCAGGACAGGAGGGATATCTCAGGCAGGGAAATGGAAACCTTCCAGAACAGCTCCCGGGGCCAGGACCATCCTGGCTGGCCTGCAGGCACCAAGTTGGCCTGCGTGCTGTCGCTGGTGTGGCTCCACCGCCCTTCCTCTAGGCTTTCAAGCCCTTGTACATATTCAGGTGTTTTACCTGGGAAGGGTGGGGACAGTTCAGCAGAAGCTGGCCTGGGGCTCAGCTCACGTTTACTCACAGATGCCTCGGCACGGTCCCCCAGCTTTGCAATGTGGACGCTCCTTGCGTGGGGGGGCCGGGCTGCTGGCTGTATGGGAGATGATTCCCCACCTCTGACCAATTTCAGAATTGTTTACCGCTGGAGCAAGTGCCCTGATAGGGTTTTCCTCTGTATAACTGCTGGGTTCAGGTTTTTTTTTTTCTTTTTTGGTTCAAGTTAGAATTTATTCATCTTTTATGTATTTATTGATATAAGCATGGAAATAATTCATTCATAGAAATACATCTGTGTGAAGGGAAGAACTTTTTTCTGTTTTATTTTTAAATTTTACTTCTAAAAATTTTGAAGTTTAATTATATTTATTTTTCTATACAGCAGGTTATTATTAGTTATCTATTTTATTCATATACATATATACAGGTCAATACCTATCTCCCAACTCATCTGACCACCAACACCCCATGGCTTCCCCGACTTGGTGTCCATACGTTTGTTCTCTACCTGTGTTTCTCTATTTCTGCCCTGCAAACCTGTTCATCTGTACCATATATCTAGGTTCCACATACATGCATTAAGACAGAATATTTGTTTTGCTCTTTCTGACTTACTTCATTCTGTATGACAGTCTGTAGATCCACCGACTTCTCTACAAATAACATAGTTTCCTTCCTTTTCATGTCTGAGTCATATCCCATTTTATATATGTACCACATCTTTATCCATTCGTCTGTCTGTGGGCATTTAGGTTGCTTCCATTACCTGGCTATTGTAAATAGTGCTGCAATGAACATTGTGGTGAATGTGTGTTTTTGATTTATGGTTTTCTCTGGGTATATGCCCAGAAGTGGGATTGCTGGATTCTATGGTAATTCTATTTCTAGTTTCTTTAAGGAAACTCCATACTGTTCTCCATAGTGACTGTATCAATTTACCTTCCCACCAATAGTGGAAGAGGGTTCCTTTTGTCCACACCCTCCCCAGAATTTGTTGTTTGTAGATTTTCTGATGACGCCGATTCTAACAGGTGTGAGGTGATACCTCATTGTCGTTTTGATTTGCATTTATCTAATAATTAGTGGTGTTGAGCAGCTTTTCATGTGCGTCTTGGCCGTCTCTGTGACTTCTTTGAAGAAACGTCTATTTAGATCTTCAGCCCATTTTTGTATTGGGTTGTTTGTTTTATTAATATTAAGCTGCGTGAGCTGTTTATATATATTGGACATTAAACCTTTGTCCATTGATTCGTTTGCGAACGTTTTCGCCCATTCTGAGGGTTGCCTTTTTCCATTCCCGTTTTTTTTTAACCAAAAAAGAAAGAAAGCAAAAGAAGCAGAACACTAATGTGAGTGAAATATGCCTCTTAAAACTGTCGTTTTGAAATAAGGACGTCTTTTGAACTATTTGGTCGATATATGACCCAAGTATTTGTTTTCAGTGCAGGTGTCATTTACAGGCCTGCAATGATTTGGAATATCCACTGACTATTAGCGCTGCGATTAAAGCTGCTGTTGTGTGAAACGGCCACAAGGTGGCAGCAGTTCTCGCTTAGCAAATCTGTTTACTAAGGCAACAGGGCCTCAATGGAAGCCGTGTTCTAGATTGGAATTTAGAATGGAATGTGCCAGGAGAAAGCCCCTCAAGTTTGTCTCACTACTTCTTGTTCGTGTTTTCAATTTAATTTTTAATTTTTTATTACAGCAAGTTTGATTACAACGTTTGGCTTGTTGTAGGTGTGCAAGATGTGGTTCTTTTACACATATACATATGTCTGTTCTTTCTGGGACCCTTTTCCCATGTACGTTATGACAGAATGTTGAGTAGTCTTCTCTTGGCATTCCGTAGGTCTTTGGTGATTATATATTTCACCTGTGTTTGTATATGTCTCTTAACCCCAATATCATAATGATCCAATCCTCACACATTTCCATTGGTGAACCATAAGTTTGTTTAATGAATCTGTGATTGCCCTTCTCCGTGGAAATATCTGCCCTGGTATCCGTTTTTAGGTAACACCTATAAGTGATATCCTACGATATGTGTCTTTCACTTTCTGACTTACTACAAGTCACGTGATTACCTGTAGACTCATCTACGGTGCTGCAAATGGCATTGTGCCCTTTTTTTCCTTGGCTAATATTCTGTCTTAGCTAGGTCCATTTTCTGCAATGTGATTCCCTGAGGGCTGAGGATTAGCTGACCTGGGCAGCCTGACCCTGCCGGCAAGCCCTCCCCAGGTGTGCCTGGGTTGAGGTCAATAGAAACAGCACTCCAGGCAGCAATAGCCCCTGCAGCTGTGCCTGACGCCATATTCTCTGCCCCGTCAGCAGTCTCGGGGCTGTGCTGGTGGGAGGGTGTGAGGGTCCACGGCTTTGTTGGTGGCCCGGTGTGAGTGGGGCTCTGCTGGACTTTCTGCCGGAGTTGCCAGGCTGCCACCTGTAAAGAAGAGGATGTGTCACCCATAACCTCCGCTGGAATTTCTCTCCGGGCTGAGGTGAGGAAGGAAAACAAGGAGTGGGGGCCGTGACAGGAGGGGTATCTCAGCCAGGGAAATAGAAAGCTTCCAGAAGAGCTCCCGGGGCCAGGACCATCCTGGCTGGCCTGCAGGCACCAAGTTGGCCTGCGTGCTGTCACTGGTGTGGCTCCACGGCCCTTCCTCTAGGCTTTCAAGCCCTTGTACATATTCAGGTGTTTTACCTGGGAAGGGTGGGAACAGTTCAGCAGCAGCTGGCCTGGGGCTCAGCTCACGTTTACTCACAGAGGCCTCGGCACGGTCCCCCAGCTTTGCAATGAGGACGCTCCTTGCGTGGGGGGGGCAGGGCTGCTGGCTGTATGGGAGATGATTCCCCACCTCTGACCAATTTCAGAATTGTTTACCGCTGGAGCAAGTGCCCTGATAGGGTTTTCCTCTGTATAACTGCTGGGTTCAGGTTTTTTTTTTCTTTTTTGGTTCAAGTTAGAATTTATTCATCTTTTATGTATTTATTGATATAAGCATGGAAATAATTCATTCATAGAAATACATCTGTGTGAAGGGAAGAACTTTTTTCTGTTTTATTTTTAAATTTTACTTCTAAAAATTTTGAAGTTTAATTATATTTATTTTTCTATACAGCAGGTTATTATTAGTTATCTATTTTATTCATATACATATATACAGGTCAATACCTATCTCCCAACTCATCTGACCACCAACACCCCATGGCTTCCCCGACTTGGTGTCCATACGTTTGTTCTCTACCTCTGTTTCTCTATTTCTGCCCTGCAAACCTGTTCATCTGTACCATATATCTAGGTTCCACATACATGCATTAAGACAGAATATTTGTTTTGCTCATTCTGAGTTACTTCATTCTGTATGACAGTCTCTAGATCCACCGACTTCTCTACAAATAACATAGTTTCCTTCCTTTTCATGGCTGAGTCATATCCCATTTTATATATGTACCACATCTTTATCCATTCTTCTGTCTGTGGGCATTTAGGTTGCTTCCATTACCTGGCTATTGTAAATAGTGCTGCAATGAACATTGTGGTGAATGTGTGTTTTTGATTTATGGTTTTCTCTGGGTATATGCCCAGAAGTGGGATTGCTGGATTCTATGGTAATTCTATTTCTAGTTTCTTTAAGGAAACTCCATACTGTTCTCCATAGTGACTGTATCAATTTACCTTCCCACCAATAGTGGAAGAGGGTTCCTTTTGTCCACACCCTCCCCAGAATTTGTTGTTTGTAGATTTTCTGATGACGCCGATTCTAACAGGTGTGAGGTGATACCTCATTGTCGTTTTGATTTGCATTTCTCTAATAATTAGTGGTGTTGAGCAGCTTTTCATGTGCGTCTTGGCCGTCTCTGTGACTTCTTTGAAGAAACGTCTATTTAGATCTTCTGCCCATTTTTGTATTGGGTTGTTTGTTTTATTAATATTAAGCTGCGTGAACTGTTTATATATATTGGAGATTAAACCTTTGTCCATTGATTCGTTTGCGAATGTTTTCGCCCATTCTGAGGGTTGCCTTTTTCCATTCCCGTTTTTTTTTAACCAAAAAAGAAAGAAAGCAAAAGAAGCAGAACACTAATGTGCGTGAAATATTCCTCTTGAAACTGTCGTTTTGAAATATGGACGTCTTTTGAACTTTTTGGTCGATATATGACCCCAGGACTTGTTTTCAGGGCAGGTGTCATTTAAAGGCCTCAATGATTTGGAATATCCACTGACCATTAGGGCTGGGATTAAAGCTGCTGTTGTGTGAAACGGCCACAAGGTGGCAGCAGTTCTCCCTTAGCAAATCTGTTTACTAGGGCAACAGAGCCTCAATGGAAGCCGTGTTCTAGATTGGAATTTAGAATGGAATGTGCCAGGAGAAAGCCCCTCAAGTTTGTCTCACTACTTCTTGTTCGTGTTTTCAATTTAATTTTTTATTTTTTATTACAGCAAGTTTGATTACAACGTTTGGCTTGTTGTAGGTGTGCAAGATGTGGTTCTTTTACACATATACATATGTCTGTTCTTCCTGGGACCCTTTTCCCATGTACGTTATGACAGAATGTTGAGTAGTCTTCTCTTGGTATTCTGTAGGTCTTTGGTGATTATATATTTCACCTGTGTTTGTATATGTCTCTTAACCCCAATATCATAATGATCCAATCCTCACACCTTTCCATTGGTGAACCATAAGTTTGTTTAATGAATCTGTGATTTCCCTTCTCCGTGGAAATATCTGCCCTGGTATCCGTTTTTAGGTAACTCCTATAAGTGATATCCTACGATATGTGTCTTTCACTTTCTGACTTACTACAAGTCACGTGATTACCTGTAGACTCATCTACGGTGCTGCAAATGGCATTGTGCCCTTTTATTCCTTGGTTAATATTCTGTCTTAGCGAGGTCCATTTTCTGCAATGTGATTCCCTGAGGGCTGAGGATTAGCTGACCTGGGCAGCCTGACCCTGCTGGCAAGCCCTCCCCAGGTGTGCCTGGGTTGAGGTCAATAGAAACAGCACTCCAGGCAGCAATAGCCCCTGCAGCTGTGCCTGACTCCATATTCTCTGCCCCGTCAGCAGTCTCGGGGCTGTGCTGGTGGGAGGGTGTGAGGTTCCACGGCTTTGTTGGTGGCCCGGTGTGAGTGGGGCTCTGCTGGACTTTCTGCAGGAGTTGCCAGGCTGCCACCTGTAAAGAAGAGGATGTGTCACCCATAACTTCCGCTGGAATTTCTCTCCGGGCTGAGGTGAGGAAGGAACACAAGGAGTGGTGGCCGGGACAGGAGGGGTATCTCAGGCAGGGAAATGGAAAGCTTCCAGAAGAGCGCCCGGGGCCAGGACCATCCTGGCTGGCCTGCAGGCACCAAGTTGGCCTGCGTGCTGTCACTGGTGTGGCTCCACGGCCCTTCCTCTAGGCTTTCAAGCCCTTGTACATATTCAGGTGTTTTACCTGGGAAGGGTGGGAACAGTTCAGCAGCAGCTGGCCTGGGGCTCAGCTCACGTTTACTCACAGAGGCCTCGGCACGGTCCCCCAACTTTGCAATGAGGACGCTCCTTGTGTGGGGGGGCCGGGCTGCTGGCTGTATGGGAGATGATTCCCCACCTCTGACCAATTTCAGAATTGTTTACCGCTGGAGCAAGTGCCCTGATAGGGTTTTCCTCTGTATAACTGCTGGGTTCAGGTTTTTTTTTTCTTTTTTGGTTCAAGTTAGAATTTATTCATCTTTTATGTATTTATTGATATAAGCATGGAAATAATTCATTCATAGAAATACATCTGTGTGAAGGGAAGAACTTTTTTCTGTTTTATTTTTAAATTTTACTTCTAAAAATTTTGAAGTTTAATTATATTTATTTTTCTATACAGCAGGTTATTATTAGTTATCTCTTTTATTCATATACATATATACAGGTCAATACCTATCTCCCAACTCATCTGACCACCAACACCCCATGGCTTCCCCGACTTGGTGTCCATACGTTTGTTCTCTACCTCTGTTTCTCTATTTCTGCCCTGCAAACCTGTTCATCTGTACCATATATCTAGGTTCCACATACATGCATTAAGACAGAATATTTGTTTTGCTCATTCTGAGTTACTTCATTCTGTATGACAGTCTCTAGATCCACCGACTTCTCTACAAATAACATAGTTTCCTTCCTTTTCATGGCTGAGTCATATCCCATTTTATATATGTACCACATCTTTATCCATTCTTCTGTCTGTGGGCATTTAGGTTGCTTCCATTACCTGGCTATTGTAAATAGTGCTGCAATGAACATTGTGGTGAATGTGTGTTTTTGATTTATGGTTTTCTCTGGGTATATGCCCAGAAGTGGGATTGCTGGATCCTATGGTAATTCTACTTCTAGTTTCTTTAAGGAAACTCCATACTGTTCTCCATAGTGACTGTATCAATTTACATTCCAACCAATAGTGGAAGAGGGTTCCTTTTGTCCACACCCTCCCCAGAATTTGTTGTTTGTAGATTTTCTGATGACGCCGATGCTAACAGTTGTGAGGTGATACCTCATTGTCGTTTTGATTTGCATTTCTCTAATAATTAGTGGTGTTGAGCAGCTTTTCATGTGCGTCTTGGCCGTCTCTGTGACTTCTTTGAAGAAACGTCTATTTAGATCTTCAGCCCATTTTTGTATTGGGTTGTTTGTTTTATTAATATTAAGCTGCGTGAGCTGTTTATATATATTGGAGATTAAACCTTTGTCCATTGATTCGTTTGTGAACGTTTTCGCCCATTCTGAGTGTTGCCTTTTTCCATTCCCGTTTTTTTTAACCAAAAAAGAAAGAAAGCAAAAGAAGCAGAACACTAATATGCGTGAAATATGCCTCTTAAAACTGTCGTTTTGAAATAAGGACGTCTTTTGAACTATTTGGTCGATATATGACCCAAGGATTTGTTTTCAGTGCAGGTGTCATTTACAGGCCTGCAATGATTTGGAATATCCACTGACTATTAGCGCTGGGATTAAAGCTGCTGTTGTGTGAAACGGCGACAAGGTGGCAGCAGTTCTCCCTTAGCAAATCTGGTTACTAAGGCAACAGAGCCTCAATGGAAGTCGTTTTCTAGATTGGAATTTAGAATGGAATGTGCCAGGAGAAAGCCCCTCAAGTTTGTCTCACTGCTTCTTGTTCGTGTTTTCAATTTAATTTTTAATTTTTTATTACAGCAAGTTTGATTACAACGTTTGGCTTGTTGTAGGTGTGCAAGATGTGGTTCTTTTACACATATACATATGTCTGTTCTTCCTGGGACCCTTTTCCCATGTACGTTATGACAGAATGTTGAGTAGTCTTCTATTGGTATTCTGTAGGTCTTTGCTGATTATATATTTCACCTGTGTTTGTATATGTCTCTTAACCCCAATATCATAATGATCCAATCCTCACACCTTTCCATTGGTGAACCATAAGTTTGTTTAATGAATCTGTGATTGCCCTTCTCCGTTGAAATATGTGCCCTGGTATCCGTTTTTAGGTAACACCTATAAGTGATATCCTACGATATGTGTCTTTCACTTTCTGACTTACTACAAGTCACGTGATTACCTGTAGACTCATCTACGGTGCTGCAAATGGCATTGTGCCCTTTTTTTCCTTGGCTAATATTCTGTCTTAGCGAGGTCCATTTTCTGCAATGTGATTCCCTGAGGGCTGAGGATTAGCTGACCTGGGCAGCCTGACCCTGCCGGCAAGCCCTCCCCAGGTGTGCCTGGGTTGAGGTCAATAGAAACAGCACTCCAGGCAGCAATAGCCCCTGCAGCTGTGCCTGACTCCATATTCTCTGCCCCGTCAGCAGTCTCGGGGCTGTGCTGGTGGGAGGGTGTGAGGGTCCACGGCTTTGTTGGTGGCCCGGTGTGAGTGGGGCTCTGCTGGACTTTCTGCAGGAGTTGCCAGGCTGCCACCTGTAAAGAAGAGGATGTGTCACCCATAACTTCCGCTGGAATTTCTCTCCGGGCTTAGGTGAGGCAGGAACACAAGGAGTGGTGGCCGGGACAGGAGGGGTATCTCAGCCAGGGAAATGGAAAGCTTCCAGAAGAGCGCCCGGGGCCAGGACCATCCTGGCTGGCCTGCAGGCACCAAGTTGGCCTGCGTGCTGTCACTGGTGTGGCTCCACGGCCCTTCCTCTAGGCTTTCAAGCCCTTGTACATATTCAGGTGTTTTACCTGGGAAGGGTGGGAACAGTTCAGCAGCAGCTGGCCTGGGGCTCAGCTCACGTTTACTCACAGAGGCCTCGGCACG
This sequence comes from Mesoplodon densirostris, assembly GCF_025265405.1. Lineage (NCBI taxonomy): Eukaryota > Metazoa > Chordata > Mammalia > Artiodactyla > Ziphiidae > Mesoplodon > Mesoplodon densirostris. The sequence continues at coordinate 49,938,532 of NC_082670.1, forward strand.
GTCCCCCAGCTTTGCAATGAGGATGCTCCTTGCGTGGGGGGGGCAGGGCTGCTGGCTGTATGGGAGATGATTCCCCACCTCTGACGAATTTCAGAATTGTTTACCGCTGGAGCAAGTGCCCTGATAGGGTTTTCCTCTGTATAACTGCTGGGTTCAGGTTTTTTTTTTCTTTTTTGGTTCAAGTTAGAATTTATTCATCTTTTATGTATTTATTGATATAAGCATGGAAATAATTCATTCATAGAAATACATCTGTGTGAAGGGAAGAACTTTTTTCTGTTTTATTTTTAAATTTTACTTCTAAAAATTTTGAAGTTTAATTATATTTATTTTTCTATACAGCAGGTTATTATTAGTTATCTATTTTATTCATATACATATATACAGGTCAATACCTATCTCCCAACTCATCTGACCACCAACACCCCATGGCTTCCCCGACTTGGTGTCCATACGTTTGTTCTCTACCTCTGTTTCTCTATTTCTGCCCTGCAAACCTGTTCCTCTGTACCATATATCTAGGTTCCACATACATGCATTAAGACAGAATATTTGTTTTGCTCATTCTGAGTTACTTCATTCTGTATGACAGTCTCTAGATCCACCGACTTCTCTACAAATAACATAGTTTCCTTCCTTTTCATGGCTGAGTCATATCCCATTTTATATATGTACCACATCTTTATCCATTCTTCTGTCTGTGGGCATTTAGGTTGCTTCCATTACCTGGCTATTGTAAATAGTGCTGCAATGAACATTGTGGTGAATGTGTGTTTTTGATTTATGGTTTTCTCTGGGTATATGCCCAGAAGTGGGATTGCTGGATCCTATGGTAATTCTATTTCTAGTTTCTTTAAGGAAACTCCATACTGTTCTCCATAGTGACTGTATCAATTTACCTTCCCACCAATAGTGGAAGAGTGTTCCTTTTGTCCACACCCTCCCCAGAATTTGTTGTTTGTAGATTTTCTGATGACGCCGATTCTTACAGGTGTGAGGTGATACCTCATTGTCGTTTTGATTTGCATTTCTCTAATAATTAGTGGTGTTGAGCAGCTTTTCATGTGCATCTTGGCCGTCTCTGTGACTTCTTTGAAGAAACGTCTATTTAGATCTTCTGCCCATTTTTGTATTGGGTTGTTTGTTTTATTAATATTAAGCTGCGTGAGCTGTTTATATATATTGGAGATTAAACCTTTGTCCATTGATTCGTTTGCGAATGTTTTCGCCCATTCTGAGGGTTGCCTTTTTCCATTCCCGTTTTTTTTTAACCAAAAAAGAAAGAAAGCAAAAGAAGCAGAACACTAATATGCGTGAAATATGCCTCTTAAAACTGTCGTTTTGAAATAAGGACGTCTTTTGAACTATTTGGTCGATATATGACCCAAGGATTTGTTTTCAGTGCAGGTGTCATTTACAGGCCTGCAATGATTTGGAATATCCACTGACCATTAGCGCTGGGATTAAAGCTGCTGTTGTGTGAAACGGCCACAAGGTGGCAGCAGTTCTCCATTAGCAAATCTGTTTACTAGGGCAACAGAGCCTCAATGGAAGCCGTGTTCTAGATTGGAATTTAGAATGGAATGTGCCAGGAGAAAGCCCCTCAAGTTTGTCTCACGACTTCTTGTTCGTGTTTTCAATTTAATTTTTAATTTTTTATTGCAGCAAGTTTGATTACAACGTTTGGCTTGCTGTAGGTGTGCAAGATGTGGTTCTTTTAAACATATACATATGTCTGTTCTTCCTGGGACCCTTTTCCCATGTACGTTATGACAGAATGTTGAGTAGTCTTCTCTTGGCATTCTGTAGGTCTTTGGTTATTACATATTTCACCTGTGTTTGTATATGTCTCTTAACCCCAATATCATAATGATCCAATCCTCACACCTTTCCATTGGTGAACCATAAGTTTGTTTAATGAATCTGTGATTGCCCTTCTCCGTGGAAATATCTGCCCTGGTATCCATTTTTAGGTAACACCTATAAGTGATATCCTACGATATGTGTCTTTCACTTTCTGACTTACTACAAGTCACGTGATTACCTGTAGACTCATCTACGGTGCTGCAAATGGCATTGTGCCCTTTCTTTCCTTGGCTAATATTCTGTCTTAGCGAGGTCCATTTTCTGCAATGTGATTCCCTGAGGGCTGAGGATTAGCTGACCTGGGCAGGCTGACCCTGCCGGCAAGCCCTCCCCAGGTGTGCCTGGGTTGAGGTCAATAGAAACAGCACTCCAGGAAGCAATAGCCCCTGCAGCTGTGCCTGACTCCATATTCTCTGCCCCGTCAGCAGTCTCGGGGCTGTGCTGGTGGGAGGGTGTGAGGGTCCACGGCTTTGTTGGTGGCCCGGTGTGAGTGGGGCTCTGCTGGACTTTCTGCAGGAGTTGCCAGGCTGCCAACTGTAAAGAAGATGATGTGTCACCCATAACTTACGCTGGAATTTCTCTCCGGGCTGAGGTGAGGAAGGAAAACAAGGAGTGGGGGCCGGGACAGGAGGGGTATCTCAGCCAGGGAAATGGAAAGCTTCCAGAAGAGCGCCCGGGGCCAGGACCATCCTGGCTGGCCTGCAGGCACCAGGTTGGCCTGCGTGCTGTCACTGGTGTGGCTCCACGGCCCTTCCTCTAGGCTTTCAAGCCCTTGTACATATTCAGGTGTTTTACCTGGGAAGGGTGGGAACAGTTCTTCAGCAGCTGGCCTGGGGCTCAGCTCACGTTTACTCACAGAGGCCTCGGCACGGTCCTCCAACTTTGCAATGAGGACGCTCCTTGTGTGGGGGGGCCGGGCTCCTGGCTGTATGGGAGATGATTCCCCACCTCTGACCAATTTCAGAATTGTTTACCGCTGGAGCAAGTGCCCTGATAGGGTTTTCCTCTGTATAACTGCTGGGTTCAGGTTTTTTTTTTCTTTTTTGGTTCAAGTTAGAATTTATTCATCTTTTATGTATTTATTGATATAAGCATGGAAATAATTCATTCATATAAATACATCTGTGTGAAGGGAAGAACTTTTTTGTGTTTTATTTTTAAATTTTATTTCTAAAATTTTGAAGTTTAATTATATTTATTTTTCTATACAGCAGGTTATTATTAGTTATCTCTTTTATTCATATACATATATACAGGTCAATACCTATCTCCCAACTCATCTGACCACCAACACCCCATGGCTTCCCCGACTTGGTGTCCATACGTTTGTTCTCTACCTCTGTTTCTCTATTTCTGCCCTGCAAACCTGTTCATCTGTACCATATATCTAGGTTCCACATACATGCATTAAGACAGAATATTTGTTTTGCTCTTTCTGACTTACTTCATTCTGTATGACAGTCTCTAGATCCACCGACTTCTCTACAAATAACATAGTTTCCTTCCTTTTCATGTCTGAGTCATATCCCATTTTATATATGTACCACATCTTTATCCATTCTTCTGTCTGTGGGCATTTAGTTTGCTTCCATTACCTGGCTATTGTAAATAGTGCTGCAATGAACATTGTGGTGAATGTGTGTTTTTGATTTATGGTTTTCTCTGGGTATATGCCCAGAAGTGGGATTGCTGGATCCTATGGTAATTCTATTTCTAGTTTCTTTAAGGAAACTCCATACTGTTCTCCATAGTGACTGTATCAATTTACATTCCAACCAATAGTGGAAGAGGGTTCCTTTTGTCCACACCCTCCCCAGAATTTGTTGTTTGTAGATTTTCTGATGACGCCGATGCTAACAGTTGTGAGGTGATACCTCATTGTCGTTTTGATTTGCATTTCTCTAATAATTAGTGGTGTTGACCAGCTTTTCATGTGCGTCTTGGCCGTCTCTGTGACTTCTTTGAAGAAACGTCTATTTAGATCTTCAGCCCATTTTTGTATTGGGTTGTTTGTTTTATTAATATTAAGCTGCGTGAGCTGTTTATATATATTGGAGATTAAACCTTTGTCCATTGATTCGTTTGCGAACGTTTTCGCCCATTCTGAGGGTTGCCTTTTTCCATTCCCGTTTTTTTTTAACCAAAAAGGAAAGAAAGCAAAAGAAGCAGAACACTAATATGCGTGAAATATGCCTCTTAAAACTGTCGTTTTGAAATAAGGACGTCTTTTGAACTATTTGGTCGATATATGACCCAAGGATTTGTTTTCAGGGCAGGTGTCATTTACAGGCCTGCAATGATTTGGAATATCCACTGACTATTAGCGCTGGGATTAAAGCTGCTGTTGTGTGAAACGGCCACAAGGTGGCAGCAGTTCTCCCTTAGCAAATCTGGTTACTAAGGCAACAGAGCCTCAATGGAAGTCGTGTTCTAGATTGGAATTTAGAATGGAATGTGCCAGGAGAAAGCCCCTCAAGTTTGTCTCACTACTTCTTGTTCGTGTTTTTAATTTAATTTTTTATTTTTTATTACAGCAAGTTTGATTACAACGTTTGGCTTGTTGTAGGTGTGCAAGATGTGGTTCTTTTACACATATACATATATCTGATGTTCCTGGGACCCTTTTCCCATGTACGTTATGACAGAATGTTGAGTAGTCTTCTCTTGGCATTCCGTAGGTCTTTGGTGATTATATATTTCACCTGTGTTTGTATATGTCTCTAACCCCAATATCGTAATGAATCCAATCCTCACACCTTTCCATTGGTGAACCATAAGTTTGTTTAATGAATCTGTGATTGCCCTTCTCCGTGGAAATATCTGCCCTGGTATCCGTTTTTAGGTAACACCTATAAGTGATATCCTCCGATATGTGTCTGTCACTTTCTGACTTACTACAAGTCACGTGATTACCTGTAGACTCATCTACGGTGCTGCAAATGGCATTGTGCCCTTTTTTTCCTTGGCTAATATTCTGTCTTAGCGAGGTCCATTTTCTGCAATGTGATTCCCTGAGGGCTGAGGATTAGCTGACCTGGGCAGCCTGACCCTGCCGGCAAGCCCTCTCCAGGTGTGCCTGTGTTGAGGTCAATAGAAACAGCACTCCAGGCAGCAATAGCCCCTGCAGCTGTGCCTGACGCCATATTCTCTGCCCCGTCAGCAGTCTCGGGGCTGTGCTAGTGGGAGGGTGTGAGGGTCCACGGCTTTGTTGGTGGTCTGGTGTGAGTGGGGCTCTGCTGGACTTTCTGCAGGAGCTGCCAGGCTGCCACCTGTAAAGAAGAGGATGTGTCACCCATAACTTCCGCTGGAATTTCTCTCCGGGCTGAGGTGAGGAAGGAAAAAAAGGAGTGGGGGCCAGGACAGGAGGGGTATCTCAGGCAGGGAAATGGAAACCTTCCAGAACAGCTCCCGGGGCCAGGACCATCCTGGCTGGCCTGCAGGCACAAAGTTGGCCTGCGTGCTGTCGCTGGTGTGGCTCCACCGCCCTTCCTCTAGGCTTTCAAGCCCTTGTACATATTCAGGTGTTTTACCTGGGAAGGGTGGGGACAGTTCAGCAGCAGCTGGCCTGGGGCTCAGCTCACGTTTACTCACAGATGCTACGGCACGGTCCCCCAGCTTTGCAATGTGGACGCTCCTTGCGTGGGGGGGCCGGGCTGCTGGCTGTATGGGAGATGATTCCCCACCTCTGACCAATTTCAGAATTGTTTACCGCTGGAGCAAGTGCCCTGATAGGGTTTTCCTCTGTATAACTGCTGGGTTCAGGTTTTTTTTTTTCTTTTTTGGTTCAAGTTATAATTTATTCATCTTTTATGTATTTATTGATATAAGCATGGAAATAATTCATTCATAGAAATACATCTGTGTGAAGGGAAGAACTTTTTTCTGTTTTATTTTTAAATTTTACTTCTAAAAATTTTGAAGTTTAATTATATTTATTTTTCTATACAGCAGGTTATTATTAGTTATCTATTTTATTCATATACATATATACAGGTCAATACCTATCTCCCAACTCATCTGACCACCAACACCCCATGGCTTCCCCGACTTGGTGTCCATACGTTTGTTCTCTACCTGTGTTTCTCTATTTCTGCCCTGCAAACCTGTTCATCTGTACCATATATCTAGGTTCCACATACATGCATTAAGACAGAATATTTGTTTTGCTCTTTCTGACTTCATTCTGTATGACAGTCTGTAGATCCACCGACTTCTCTACAAATAACATAGTTTCCTTCCTTTTCATGTCTGAGTCATATCCCATTTTATATATGTACCACATCTTTATCCATTCGTCTGTCTGTGGGCATTTAGGTTGCTTCCATTACCTGGCTATTGTAAATAGTGCTGCAATGAACATTGTGGTGAATGTGTGTTTTTGATTTATGGTTTTCTCTGGGTATATGCCCAGAAGTGGGATTGCTGGATTCTATGGTAATTCTATTTCTAGTTTCTTTAAGGAAACTCCATACTGTTCTCCATAGTGACTGTATCAATTTACCTTCCCACCAATAGTGGAAGAGGGTTCCTTTTGTCCACACCCTCCCCAGAATTTGTTGTTTGTAGATTTTCTGATGACGCCGATTCTAACAGGTGTGAGGTGATACCTCATTGTCGTTTTGATTTGCATTTCTCTAATAATGAGTGGTGTTGAGCAGCTTTTCATGTGCATCTTGGCCGTCTCTGTGACTTCTTTGAAGAAACGTCTATTTAGATCTTCTGCCCATTTTTGTATTGGGTTGTTTGTTTTATTAATATTAAGCTGCGTGAGCTGTTTATATATATTGGAGATTAAACCTTTGTCCATTGATTCGTTTGCGAATGTTTTCGCCCATTCTGAGGGTTGCCTTTTTCCATTTCCGTTTTTTTTTAACCAAAAAAGAAAGAAAGCAAAAGCAGCAGAACACTAATGTGCGTGAAATATTCCTCTTGAAACTGTCGTTTTGAAATATGGACGTCTTTTGAACTTTTTGGTCGATATATGACCCCAGGATTTGTTTTCAGGGCAGGTGTCATTTACAGGCCTCAATGATTTGGAATATCCACTGACCATTAGCGCTGGGATTAAAGCTGCTGTTGTGTGAAACGGCCACAAGGTGGCAGCAGTTCTCCATTAGCAAATCTGTTTACTAGGGCAACAGAGCCTCAATGGAAGCCGTGTTCTAGATTGGAATTTAGAATGGAATGTGCCAGGAGAAAGCCCCTCAAGTTTGTCTCACGACTTCTTGTTCGTGTTTTCAATTTAATTTTTTATTTTTTATTGCAGCAAGTTTGATTACAACGTTTGGCTTGCTGTAGGTGTGCAAGATGTGGTTCTTTTAAACATATACATATGTCTGTTCTTCCTGGGACCCTTTTCCCATGTACGTTATGACAGAATGTTGAGTAGTCTTCTCTTGGCATTCTGTAGGTCTTTGGTGATTACATATTTCACCTGTGTTTGTATATGTCTCTTAACCCCAATATCATAATGATCCAATCCTCACACCTTTCCATTGGTGAACCATAAGTTTGTTTAATGAATCTGTGATTGCCCTTCTCCGTGGAAATATCTGCCCTGGTATCCATTTTTAGGTAACACCTATAAGTGATATCCTACGATATGTGTCTTTCACTTTCTGACTTACTACAAGTCACGTGATTACCTGTAGACTCATCTACGGTGCTGCAAATGGCATTGTGCCCTTTCTTTCCTTGGCTAATATTCTGTCTTAGCGAGGTCCATTTTCTGCAATGTGATTCCCTGAGGGCTGAGGATTAGCTGACCTGTGCAGCCTGACCCTGCCGGCAAGCCCTCCCCAGGTGTGCCTGGGTTGAGGTCAATAGAAACAGCACTCCAGGCAGCAATAGCCCCTGCAGCTGTGCCTGACTCCATATTCTCTGCCGCGTCAGCAGTCTCGGGGCTGTGCTGGTGGGAGGGTGTGAGGGTCCACGGCTTTGTTGGTGGCCCGGTGTGAGTGGGGCTCTGCTGGACTTTCTGCAGGAGTTGCCAGGCTGCCACCTGTAAAGAAGAGGATGTGTCACCCATAACCTCCGCTGGAATTTCTCTCCGGGCTGAGGTGAGGAAGGAAAACAAGGAGTGGTGGCCGGGACAGGAGAGGTATCTCAGCCAGGGAAATGGAAAGCTTCCAGAAGAGCGCCCGGGGCCAGGACCATCCTGGCTGGCCTGCAGGCACCAGGTTGGCCTGCGTGCTGTCACTGTTGTGGCTCCACGGCCCTTCCTCTAGGCTTTCAAGCCCTTGTACATATTCAGGTGTTTTACCTGGGAAGGGTGGGAACAGTTCATCAGCAGCTGGCCTGGGGCACAGCTCACGTTTACTCACAGAGGCCTCGGCACGGTCCCCCAACTTTGCAATGAGGACGCTCCTTGTGTGGGGGGGCCGGGCTCCTGGCTGTATGGGAGATGATTCCCCACCTCTGACCAATTTCAGAATTGTTTACCGCTGGAGCAAGTGCCCTGATAGGGTTTTCCTCTGTATAACTGCTGGGTTCAGGTTTTTTTTTTCTTTTTTGGTTCAAGTTAGAATTTATTCATCTTTTATGTATTTATTGATATAAGCATGGAAATAATTCATTCATATAAATACATCTGTGTGAAGGGAAGAACTTTTTTGTGTTTTATTTTTAAATTTTATTTCTAAAATTTTGAAGTTTAATTATATTTATTTTTCTATACAGCAGGTTATTATTAGTTATCTCTTTTATTCATATACATATATACAGGTCAATACCTATCTCCCAACTCATCTGACCACCAACACCCCATGGCTTCCCCGACTTGGTGTCCATACGTTTGTTCTCTACCTCTGTTTCTCTATTTCTGCCCTGCAAACCTGTTCATCTGTACCATATATCTAGGTTCCACATACATGCATTAAGACAGAATATTTGTTTTGCTCTTTCTGACTTACTTCATTCTGTATGACAGTCTCTAGATCCACCGACTTCTCTACAAATAACATAGTTTCCTTCCTTTTCATGGCTGAGTCATATCCCATTTTATATATGTACCACATCTTTATCCATTCTTCTGTCTGTGGGCATTTAGTTTGCTTCCATTACCTGGCTATTGTAAATAGTGCTGCAATGAACATTGTGGTGAATGTGTGTTTTTGATTTATGGTTTTCTCTGGGTATATGCCCAGAAGTGGGATTGCTGGATCCTATGGTAATTCTATTTCTAGTTTCTTTAAGGAAACTCCATACTGTTCTCCATAGTGACTGTATCAATTTACATTCCAACCAATAGTGGAAGAGGGTTCCTTTTGTCCACACCCTCCCCAGAATTTGTTGTTTGTAGATTTTCTGATGACGCCGATGCTAACAGTTGTGAGGTGATACCTCATTGTCGTTTTGATTTGCATTTCTCTAATAATTAGTGGTGTTGACCAGCTTTTCATGTGCGTCTTGGCCGTCTCTGTGACTTCTTTGAAGAAACGTCTATTTAGATCTTCAGCCCATTTTTGTATTGGGTTGTTTGTTTTATTAATATTAAGCTGCGTGAGCTGTTTATATATATTGGAGATTAAACCTTTGTCCATTGATTCGTTTGCGAACGTTTTCGCCCATTCTGAGGGTTGCCTTTTTCCATTCCCGTTTTTTTTTAACCAAAAAGGAAAGAAAGCAAAAGAAGCAGAACACTAATATGCGTGAAATATGCCTCCTAAAACTGTCGTTTTGAAATAAGGACGTCTTTTGAACTATTTGGTTGATATATGACCCAAGGATTTGTTTTCAGGGCAGGTGTCATTTACAGGCCTGCAATGATTTGGAATATCCACTGACTATTAGCGCTGGGATTAAAGCTGCTGTTGTGTGAAACGGCCACAAGGTGGCAGCAGTTCTCCCTTAGCAAATCTGGTTACTAAGGCAACAGAGCCTCAATGGAAGTCGTGTTCTAGATTGGAATTTAGAATGGAATGTGCCAGGAGAAAGCCCCTCAAGTTTGTCTCACTACTTCTTGTTCGTGTTTTTAATTTAATTTTTTATTTTTTATTACAGCAAGTTTGATTACAACGTTTGGCTTGTTGTAGGTGTGCAAGATGTGGTTCTTTTACACATATACATATATCTGATGTTCCTGGGACCCTTTTCCCATGTACGTTATGACAGAATGTTGAGTAGTCTTCTCTTGGCATTCCGTAGGTCTTTGGTGATTATATATTTCACCTGTGTTTGTATATGTCTCTAACCCCAATATCGTAATGAATCCAATCCTCACACCTTTCCATTGGTGAACCATAAGTTTGTTTAATGAATCTGTGATTGCCCTTCTCCGTGGAAATATCTGCCCTGGTATCCGTTTTTAGGTAACACCTATAAGTGATATCCTCCGATATGTGTCTGTCACTTTCTGACTTACTACAAGTCACGTGATTACCTGTAGACTCATCTACGGTGCTGCAAATGGCATTGTGCCCTTTTTTTCCTTGGCTAATATTCTGTCTTAGCGAGGTCCATTTTCTGCAATGTGATTCCCTGAGGGCTGAGGATTAGCTGACCTGGGCAGCCTGACCCTGCCGGCAAGCCCTCTCCAGGTGTGCCTGTGTTGAGGTCAATAGAAACAGCACTCCAGGCAGCAATAGCCCCTGCAGCTGTGCCTGACGCCATATTCTCTGCCCCGTCAGCAGTCTCGGGGCTGTGCTAGTGGGAGGGTGTGAGGGTCCACGGCTTTGTTGGTGGTCTGGTGTGAGTGGGGCTCTGCTGGACTTTCTGCAGGAGTTGCCAGGCTGCCACCTGTAAAGAAGAGGATGTGTCACCCATAACCTCCGCTGGAATTTCTCTCCGGGCTGAGGTGAGGAAGGAAAACAAGGAGTGGGGGCCGTGACAGGAGGGGTATCTCAGCCAGGGAAATGGAAAGCTTCCAGAAGAGCTCCCGGGGCCAGGACCATCCTGGCTGGCCTGCAGGCACCAGGTTGGCCTGCGTGCTGTCACTGGTGTGGCTCCACGGCCCTTCCTCTAGGCTTTCAAGCCCTTGTACATATTCAGGTGTTTTACCTGGGAAGGGTGGGAACAGTTCAGCAGCAGCTGGCCTGGGGCTCAGCTCACGTTTACTCACAGAGGCCTCGGCACGGTCCCCCAGCTTTGCAATGAGGACGCTCCTTGCGTGGGGGGGGCAGGGCTGCTGGCTGTATGGGAGATGATTCCCCACCTCTGACGAATTTCAGAATTGTTTACCGCTGGAGCAAGTGCCCTGATAGGGTTTTCCTCTGTATAACTGCTGGGTTCAGGTTTTTTTTTTTCTTTTTTGGTTCAAGTTAGAATTTATTCATCTTTTATGTATTTATTGATATAAGCATGGAAATAATTCATTCATAGAAATACATCTGTGTGAAGGGAAGAACTTTTTTCTGTTTTATTTTTAAATTTTACTTCTAAAAATTTTGAAGTTTAATTATATTTATTTTTCTATACAGCAGGTTATTATTAGTTATCTATTTTATTCATATACATATATACAGGTCAATACCTATCTCCCAACTCATCTGACCACCAACACCCCATGGCTTCCCCGACTTGGTGTCCATACGTTTGTTCTCTACCTCTGTTTCTCTATTTCTGCCCTGCAAACCTGTTCATCTGTACCATATATCTAGGTTCCACATACATGCATTAAGACAGAATATTTGTTTGCTCATTCTGAGTTACTTCATTCTGTATGACAGTCTCTAGATCCACCGACTTCTCTACAAATAACATAGTTTCCTTCCTTTTCATGGCTGAGTCATATCCCATTTTATATATGTACCACATCTTTATCCATTCTTCTGTCTGTGGGCATTTAGGTTGCTTCCATTACCTGGCTATTGTAAATAGTGCTGCAATGAACATTGTGGTGAATGTGTGTTTTTGATTTATGGTTTTCTCTGGGTATATGCCCAGAAGTGGGATTGCTGGATTCTATGGTAATTCTATTTCTAGTTTCTTTAAGGAAACTCCATACTGTTCTCCATAGTGACTGTATCAATTTACCTTCCCACCAATAGTGGAAGAGGGTTCCTTTTGTCCACACCCTCCCCAGAATTTGTTGTTTGTAGATTTTCTGATGACGCCGATTCTAACAGGTGTGAGGTGATACCTCATTGTCGTTTTGATTTGCATTTCTCTAATAATTAGTGGTGTTGAGCAGCTTTTCATGTGCGTCTTGGCCGTCTCTGTGACTTCTTTGAAGAAACGTCTATTTAGATCTTCTGCCCATTTTTGTATTGGGTTGTTTGTTTTATTAATATTAAGCTGCGTGAGCTGTTTATATATATTGGAGATTAAACCTTTGTCCATTGATTCGTTTGCGAATGTTTTCGCCCATTCTGAGGGTTGCCTTTTTCCATTCCCGTTTTTTTTTAACCAAAAAAGAAAGAAAGCAAAAGAAGCAGAACACTAATGTGCGTGAAATATTCCTCTTGAAACTGTCGTTTTGAAATATGGACGTCTTTTGAACTTTTTGGTCGATATATGACCCCAGGATTTGTTTTCAGGGCAGGTGTCATTTACAGGCCTCAATGATTTGGAATATCCACTGACCATTAGCGCTGGGATTAAAGCTGCTGTTGTGTGAAACGGCCACAAGGTGGCAGCAGTTCTCCCTTAGCAAATCTGTTTACTAGGGCAACAGAGCCTCAATGGAAGCCGTGTTGTAGATTGGAATTTAGAATGGAATGTGCCAGGAGAAAGCCCCTCAACTTTGTCTCACTACTTCTTGTTCGTGTTTTCAATTTAATTTTTAATTTTTTATTACAGCAAGTTTGATTACAACGTTTGGCTTGTTGTAGGTGTGCAAGATGTGGTTCTTTTACACATATACATATGTCTGTTCTTCCTGGGACCCTTTTCCCATGTACGTTATGACAGAATGTTGAGTAGTCTTCTATTGGTATTCTGTAGGTCTTTGCTGATTATATATTTCACCTGTGTTTGTATATGTCTCTTAACCCCAATATCATAATGATCCAATCCTCACACCTTTCCATTGGTGAACCATAAGTTTGTTTAATGAATCTGTGATTGCCCTTCTCCATGGAAATATCTGCCCTGGTATCCATTTTTAGGTAACACCTATAAGTGATATCCTACAATATGTGTCTTTCACTTTCTGACTTACTACAAGTCACGTGATTACCTGTAGACTCATCTACGGTGCTGCAAATGGCATTGTGCCCTTTCTTTCCTTGGCTAATATTCTGTCTTAGCGAGGTCCATTTTCTGCAATGTGATTCCCTGAGGGCTGAGGATTAGCTGACCTGGGCAGCCTGACCCTGCCGGCAAGCCCTCCCCAGGTGTGCCTGGGTTGAGGTCAATAGAAACAGCACTCCAGGCAGCAATAGCCCCTGCAGCTGTGCCTGACTCCATATTCTCTGCCCCGTCAGCAGTCTCGGGGCTGTGCTGGTGGGAGGGTGTGAGGGTCCACGGCTTTGTTGGTGGCCCGGTGTGAGTGGGGCTCTGCTGGACTTTCTGCAGGAGTTGCCAGGCTGCCACCTGTAAAGAAGAGGATGTGTCACCCATAACCTCCGCTGGAATTTCTCTCCGGGCTGAGGTGAGGAAGGAAAACAAGGAGTGGTGGCCGGGACAGGAGGGGTATCTCAGCCAGGGAAATGGAAAGCTTCCAGAAGAGCGCCCGGGGCCAGGACCATCCTGGCTGGCCTGCAGGCACCAGGTTGGCCTGCGTGCTGTCACTGGTGTGGCTCCACGGCCCTTCCTCTAGGCTTTCAAGCCCTTGTACATATTCAGGTGTTTTACCTGGGAAGGGTGGGAACAGTTCAGCAGCAGCTGGCCTGGGGCTCAGCTCACGTTTACTCACAGAAGCCTCGGCACGGTCCCCCAACTTTGCAATGAGGACGCTCCTTGTGTGGGGGGGCCGGGCTCCTGGCTGTATGGGAGATGATTCCCCACCTCTGACCAATTTCAGAATTGTTTACCGCTGGAGCAAGTGCCCTGATAGGGTTTTCCTCTGTATAACTGCTGGGTTCAGGTTTTTTTTTTCTTTTTTGGTTCAAGTTAGAATTTATTCATCTTTTATGTATTTATTGATATAAGCATGGAAATAATTCATTCATATAAATACATCTGTGTGAAGGGAAGAACTTTTTTCTGTTTTATTTTTAAATTTTACTTCTAAAAATTTTGAAGTTTAATTATATTTATTTTTCTATACAGCAGGTTATTATTAGTTATCTCTTTTATTCATATACATATATACAGGTCAATACCTATCTCCCAACTCATCTGACCACCAACACCCCATGGCTTCCCCGACTTGGTGTCCATACGTTTGTTCTCTACCTCTGTTTCTCTATTTCTGCCCTGCAAACCTGTTCATCTGTACCATATATCTAGGTTCCACATACATGCATTAAGACAGAATATTTGTTTTGCTCATTCTGACTTACTTCATTCTGTATGACAGTCTCTAGATCCACCGACTTCTCTACAAATAACATAGTTTCCTTCCTTTTCATGGCTGAGTCATATCCCATTTTATATATGTACCACATCTTTATCCATTCTTCTGTCTGTGGGCATTTAGGTTGCTTCCATTACCTGCCTATTGTAAATAGTGCTGCAATGAACATTGTGGTGAATGTGTGTTTTTGATTTATGGTTTTCTCTGGGTATATGCCCAGAAGTGGGATTGCTGGATCCTATGGTAATTCTATTTCTAGTTTCTTTAAGGAAACTCCATACTGTTCTCCATAGTGACTGTATCAATTTACCTTCCCACCAATAGTGGAAGAGGGTTCCTTTTGTCCACACCCTCCCCAGAATTTGTTGTTTGTAGATTTTCTGATGACGCCGATTCTAACAGGTGTGAGGTGATACCTCATTGTCGTTTTGATTTGCATTTCTCTAATAATTAGTGGTGTTGAGCAGCTTTTCATGTGCGTCTTGGCCGTCTCTGTGACTTCTTTGAAGAAACGTCTATTTAGATCTTCAGCCCATTTTTGTATTGGGTTGTTTGTTTTATTAATATTAAGCTGCGTGAGCTGTTTATATATATTGGAGATTAAACCTTTGTCCATTGATTCGTTTGCGAACGGTTTCGCCCATTCTGAGGGTTGCCTTTTTCCATTCCCGTTTTTTTTAACCAAAAAAGAAAGAAAGCAAAAGAAGCAGAACACTAATATGCGTGAAATATGCCTCTTAAAACTGTCGTTTTGAAATAAGGACGTCTTTTGAACTATTTGGTCGATATATGACCCAAGTATTTGTTTTCAGTGCAGGTGTCATTTACAGGCCTGCAATGATTTGGAATATCCACTGACTATTAGCGCTGGGATTAAAGCTGCTGTTGTGTGAAACGGCCACAAGGTGGCAGCAGTTCTCGCTTAGCAAATCTGTTTACTAAGGCAACAGAGCCTCAATGGAAGCCGTGTTCTAGATTGGAATTTAGAATGGAATGTGCCAGGAGAAAGCCCCTCAAGTTTGTCTCACTACTTCTTGTTCGTGTTTTCAATTTAATTTTTAATTTTTTATTACAGCAAGTTTGATTACAACGTTTGGCTTGTTGTAGGTGTGCAAGATGTGGTTCTTTTACACATATACATATGTCTGTTCTTTCTGGGACCCTTTTCCCATGTACGTTATGACAGAATGTTGAGTAGTCTTCTCTTGGCAATCCGTAGGTCTTTGGTGATTATATATTTCACCTGTGTTTGTATATGTCTCTTAACCCCAATATCATAATGATCCAATCCTCACACATTTCCATTGGTGAACCATAAGTTTGTTTAATGAATCTGTGATTGCCCTTCTCCGTGGAAATATCTGCCCTGGTATCCGTTTTTAGGTAACACCTATAAGTGATATCCTACGATATGTGTCTTTCACTTTCTGACTTACTACAAGTCACGTGATTACCTGTAGACTCATCTACGGTGCTGCAAATGGCATTGTGCCCTTTTTTTCCTTGGCTAATATTCTGTCTTAGCTAGGTCCATTTTCTGCAATGTGATTCCCTGAGGGCTGAGGATTAGCTGACCTGGGCAGCCTGACCCTGCCGGCAAGCCCTCCCCAGGTGTGCCTGGGTTGAGGTCAATAGAAACAGCACTCCAGGCAGCAATAGCCCCTGCAGCTGTGCCTGACGCCATATTCTCTGCCCCGTCAGCAGTCTCGGGGCTGTGCTGGTGGGAGGGTGTGAGGGTCCACGGCTTTGTTGGTGGCCCGGTGTGAGTGGGGCTCTGCTGGACTTTCTGCAGGAGTTGCCAGGCTGCCACCTGTAAAGAAGAGGATGTGTCACCCATAACCTCCGCTGGAATTTCTCTCCGGGCTGAGGTGAGGAAGGAAAACAAGGAGTGGGGGCCGTGACAGGAGGGGTATCTCAGCCAGGGAAATGGAAAGCTTCCAGAAGAGCTCCCGGGGCCAGGACCATCCTGGCTGGCCTGCAGGCACCAGGTTGGCCTGCGTGCTGTCACTGGTGTGGCTCCACGGCCCTTCCTCTAGGCTTTCAAGCCCTTGTACATATTCAGGTGTTTTACCTGGGAAGGGTGGGAACAGTTCAGCAGCAGCTGGCCTGGGGCTCAGCTCACGTTTACTCACAGAGGCCTCGGCACGGTCCCCCAGCTTTGCAATGAGGACGCTCCTTGCGTGGGGGGGGCAGGGCTGCTGGCTGTATGGGAGATGATTCCCCACCTCTGACGAATTTCAGAATTGTTTACCGCTGGAGCAAGTGCCCTGATAGGGTTTTCCTCTGTATAACTGCTGGGTTCAGGTTTTTTTTTCTTTTTTGGTTCAAGTTAGAATTTATTCATCTTTTATGTATTTATTGATATAAGCATGGAAATAATTCATTCATAGAAATACATCTGTGTGAAGGGAAGAACTTTTTTCTGTTTTATTTTTAAATTTTACTTCTAAAAATTTTGAAGTTTAATTATATTTATTTTTCTATACAGCATGTTATTATTAGTTATCTATTTTATTCATATACATATATACAGGTCAATACCTATCTCCCAACTCATCTGACCACCAACACCCCATGGCTTCCCCGACTTGGTGTCCATACGTTTGTTCTCTACCTCTGTTTCTCTATTTCTGCCCTGCAAACCTGTTCCTCTGTACCATATATCTAGGTTCCACATACATGCATTAAGACAGAATATTTGTTTTGCTCATTCTGAGTTACTTCATTCTGTATGACAGTCTCTAGATCCACCGACTTCTCTACAAATAACATAGTTTCCTTCCTTTTCATGGCTGAGTCATATCCCATTTTATATATGTACCACATCTTTATCCATTCTTCTGTCTGTGGGCATTTAGGTTGCTTCCATTACCTGGCTATTGTAAATAGTGCTGCAATGAACATTGTGGTGAATGTGTGTTTTTGATTTATGGTTTTCTCTGGGTATATGCCCAGAAGTGGGATTGCTGGATTCTATGGTAATTCTATTTCTAGTTTCTTTAAGGAAACTCCATACTGTTCTCCATAGTGACTGTATCAATTTACCTTCCCACCAATAGTGGAAGAGGGTTCCTTTTGTCCACACCCTCCCCAGAATTTGTTGTTTGTAGATTTTCTGATGACGCCGATTCTAACAGGTGTGAGGTGATACCTCATTGTCGTTTTGATTTGCATTTCTCTAATAATTAGTGGTGTTGAGCAGCTTTTCATGTGCGTCTTGGCCGTCTCTGTGACTTCTTTGAAGAAACGTCTATTTAGATCTTCTGCCCATTTTTGTATTGGGTTGTTTGTTTTATTAATATTAAGCTGCGTGAGCTGTTTATATATATTGGAGATTAAACCTTTGTCCATTGATTCGTTTGCGAATGTTTTCGCCCATTCTGAGGCTTGCCTTTTTCCATTCCCGTTTTTTTTTAACCAAAAAAGAAAGAAAGCAAAAGAAGCAGAACACTAATGTGCGTGAAATATTCCTCTTGAAACTGTCGTTTTGAAATATGGACGTCTTTTGAACTTTTTGGTCGATATATGACCCCAGGATTTGTTTTCAGGGCAGGTGTCATTTACAGGCCTCAATGATTTGGAATATCCACTGACCATTAGCGCTGGGATTAAAGCTGCTGTTGTGTGAAACGGCCACAAGGTGGCAGCAGTTCTCCCTTAGCAAATCTGTTTACTAGGGCAACAGAGCCTCAATGGAAGCCGTGTTGTAGATTGGAATTTAGAATGGAATGTGCCAGGAGAAAGCCCCTCAACTTTGTCTCACTACTTCTTGTTCGTGTTTTCAATTTAATTTTTAATTTTTTATTACAGCAAGTTTGATTACAACGTTTGGCTTGTTGTAGGTGTGCAAGATGTGGTTCTTTTACACATATACATATGTCTGTTCTTCCTGGGACCCTTTTCCCATGTACGTTATGACAGAATGTTGAGTAGTCTTCTATTGGTATTCTGTAGGTCTTTGCTGATTATATATTTCACCTGTGTTTGTATATGTCTCTTAACCCCAATATCATAATGATCCAATCCTCACACCTTTCCATTGGTGAACCATAAGTTTGTTTAATGAATCTGTGATTGCCCTTCTCCGTTGAAATATGTGCCCTGGTATCCGTTTTTAGGTAACACCTATAAGTGATATCCTACGATATGTGTCTTTCACTTTCTGACTTACTACAAGTCACGTGATTACCTGTAGACTCATCTACGGTGCTGCAAATGGCATTGTGCCCTTTTTTTCCTTGGCTAATATTCTGTCTTAGCGAGGTCCATTTTCTGCAATGTGATTCCCTGAGGGCTGAGGATTAGCTGACCTGGGCAGCCTGACCCTGCCGGCAAGCCCTCCCCAGGTGTGCCTGGGTTGAGGTCAATAGAAACAGCACTCCAGGCAGCAATAGCCCCTGCAGCTGTGCCTGACTCCATATTCTCTGCCCCGTCAGCAGTCTCGGGGCTGTGCTGGTGGGAGGGTGTGAGGGTCCACGGCTTTGTTGGTGGCCCGGTGTCAGTGGGGCTCTGCTGGACTTTCTGCAGGAGTTGCCAGGCTGCCACCTGTAAAGAAGAGGATGTGTCACCCATAACTTCCGCTGGAATTTCTCTCCGGGCTTAGGTGAGGAAGGAACACAAGGAGTGGTGGCCGGGACAGGAGGGGTATCTCAGCCAGGGAAATGGAAAGCTTCCAGAAGAGCGCCCGGGGCCAGGACCATCCTGGCTGGCCTGCAGGCACCAAGTTGGCCTGCGTGCTGTCACTGGTGTGGCTCCACGGCCCTTCCTCTAGGCTTTCAAGCCCTTGTACATATTCAGGTGTTTTACCTGGGAAGGGTGGGAACAGTTCAGCAGCAGCTGGCCTGGGGCTCAGCTCACGTTTACTCACAGAGGCCTCGGCACGGTCCCCCAGCTTTGCAATGAGGATGCTCCTTGCGTGGCGGGGGCAGGGCTGCTGGCTGTATGGGAGATGATTCCCCACCTCTGACGAATTTCAGAATTGTTTACCGCTGGAGCAAGTGCCCTGATAGGGTTTTCCTCTGTATAACTGCTGGGTTCAGGTTTTTTTTTTCTTTTTTGGTTCAAGTTAGAATTTATTCATCTTTTATGTATTTATTGATATAAGCATGGAAATAATTCATTCATAGAAATACATCTGTGTGAAGGGAAGAACTTTTTTCTGTTTTATTTTTAAATTTTACTTCTAAAAATTTTGAAGTTTAATTATATTTATTTTTCTATACAGCAGGTTATTATTAGTTATCTATTTTATTCATATACATATATACAGGTCAATACCTATCTCCCAACTCATCTGACCACCAACACCCCATGGCTTCCCCGACTTGGTGTCCATACGTTTGTTCTCTACCTCTGTTTCTCTATTTCTGCCCTGCAAACCTGTTCCTCTGTACCATATATCTAGGTTCCACATACATGCATTAAGACAGAATATTTGTTTTGCTCATTCTGAGTTACTTCATTCTGTATGACAGTCTCTAGATCCACCGACTTCTCTACAAATAACATAGTTTCCTTCCTTTTCATGGCTGAGTCATATCCCATTTTATATATGTACCACATCTTTATCCATTCTTCTGTCTGTGGGCATTTAGGTTGCTTCCATTACCTGGCTATTGTAAATAGTGCTGCAATGAACATTGTGGTGAATGTGTGTTTTTGATTTATGGTTTTCTCTGGGTATATGCCCAGAAGTGGGATTGCTGGATCCTATGGTAATTCTATTTCTAGTTTCTTTAAGGAAACTCCATACTGTTCTCCATAGTGACTGTATCAATTTACCTTCCCACCAATAGTGGAAGAGGGTTCCTTTTGTCCACACCCTCCCCAGAATTTGTTGTTTGTAGATTTTCTGATGACGCCGATTCTAACAGGTGTGAGGTGATACCTCATTGTCGTTTTGATTTGCATTTCTCTAATAATTAGTGGTGTTGAGCAGCTTTTCATGTGCATCTTGGCCGTCTCTGTGACTTCTTTGAAGAAACGTCTATTTAGATCTTCTGCCCATTTTTGTATTGGGTTGTTTGTTTTATTAATATTAAGCTGCGTGAGCTGTTTATATATATTGGAGATTAAAGCTTTGTCCATTGATTCGTTTGCGAATGTTTTCGCCCATTCTGAGGGTTGCCTTTTTCCATTCCCGTTTTTTTTTAACCAAAAAAGAAAGAAAGCAAAAGAAGCAGAACACTAATGTGCGTGAAATATTCCTCTTGAAACTGTCGTTTTGAAATATGGACGTCTTTTGAACTTTTTGGTCGATATATGACCGCAGGATTTGTTTTCAGGGCAGGTGTCATTTACAGGCCTCAATGATTTGGAATATCCACTGACCATTAGCGCTGGGATTAAAGCTGCTGTTGTGTGAAACGGCCACAAGGTGGCAGCAGTTCTCCCTTAGCAAATCTGTTTACTAGGGCAACAGAGCCTCAATGGAAGCCGTGTTCTAGATTGGAATTTAGAATGGAATGTGCCAGGAGAAAGCCCCTCAAGTTTGTCTCACTACTTCTTGTTCGTGTTTTCAATTTAATTTTTAATTTTTTATTGCAGCAAGTTTGATTACAGCGTTTGGCTTGCTGTAGGTGTGCAAGATGTGGTTCTTTTAAACATATACATATGTCTGTTCTTCCTGGGACCCTTTTCCCATGTACGTTATGACAGAATGTTGAGTAGTCTTCCCTTGGCATTCTGTAGGTCTTTGGTGATTACATATTTCACCTGTGTTTGTATATGTCTCTTAACCCCAATATCATAATGATCCAATCCTCACACCTTTCCATTGGTGAACCATAAGTTTGTTTAATGAATCTGTGATTGCCCTTCTCCATGGAAATATCTGCCCTGGTATCCATTTTTAGATAACACCTATAAGTGATATCCTACAATATGTGTCTTTCACTTTCTGACTTACTACAAGTCACGTGATTACCTGTAGACTCATCTACGGTGCTGCAAATGGCATTGTGCCCTTTCTTTCCTTGGCTAATATTCTGTCTTAGCGAGGTCCATTTTCTGCAATGTGATTCCCTGAGGGCTGAGGATTAGCTGACCTGGGCAGCCTGACCCTGCCGGCAAGCCCTCCCCAGGTGTGCCTGGGTTGAGGTCAATAGAAACAGCACTCCAGGCAGCAATAGCCCCTGCAGCTGTGCCTGACTCCATATTCTCTGCCCCGTCAGCAGTCTCGGGGCTGTGCTGGTGGGAGGGTGTGAGGGTCCACGGCTTTGTTGGTGGCCCGGTGTGAGTGGGGCTCTGCTGGACTTTCTGCAGGAGTTGCCAGGCTGCCACCTGTAAAGAAGAGGATGTGTCACCCATAACCTCCGCTGGAATTTCTCTCCGGGCTGAGGTGAGGAAGGAAAACAAGGAGTGGTGGCCGGGACAGGAGGGGTATCTCAGCCAGGGAAATGGAAAGCTTCCAGAAGAGCGCCCGGGGCCAGGACCATCCTGGCTGGCCTGCAGGCACCAGGTTGGCCTGCGTGCTGTCACTGGTGTGGCTCCACGGCCCTTCCTCTAGGCTTTCAAGCCCTTGTACATATTCAGGTGTTTTACCTGGGAAGGGTGGGAACAGTTCAGCAGCAGCTGGCCTGGGGCTCAGCTCACGTTTACTCACAGAAGCCTCGGCACGGTCCCCCAACTTTGCAATGAGGACGCTCCTTGTGTGGGGGGGCCGGGCTCCTGGCTGTATGGGAGATGATTCCCCACCTCTGACCAATTTCAGAATTGTTTACCGCTGGAGCAAGTGCCCTGATAGGGTTTTCCTCTGTATAACTGCTGGGTTCAGGTTTTTTTTTTCTTTTTTGGTTCAAGTTAGAATTTATTCATCTTTTATGTATTTATTGATATAAGCATGGAAATAATTCATTCATATAAATACATCTGTGTGAAGGGAAGAACTTTTTTCTGTTTTATTTTTAAATTTTACTTCTAAAAATTTTGAAGTTTAATTATATTTATTTTTCTATACAGCAGGTTATTATTAGTTATCTATTTTATTCATATACATATATACAGGTCAATACCTATCTCCCAACTCATCTGACCACCAACACCCCATGGCTTCCCCGACTTGGTGTCCATACGTTTGTTCTCTACCTCTGTTTCTCTATTTCTGCCCTGCAAACCTGTTCATCTGTACCATATATCTAGGTTCCACATACATGCATTAAGACAGAATATTTGTTTTGCTCATTCTGACTTACTTCATTCTGTATGACAGTCTCTAGATCCACCGACTTCTCTACAAATAACATAGTTTCCTTCCTTTTCATGGCTGAGTCATATCCCATTTTATATATGTACCACATCTTTATCCATTCTTCTGTCTGTGGGCATTTAGGTTGCTTCCATTACCTGCCTATTGTAAATAGTGCTGCAATGAACATTGTGGTGAATGTGTGTTTTTGATTTATGGTTTTCTCTGGGTATATGCCCAGAAGTGGGATTGCTGGATCCTATGGTAATTCTATTTCTAGTTTCTTTAAGGAAACTCCATACTGTTCTCCATAGTGACTGTATCAATTTACCTTCCCACCAATAGTGGAAGAGGGTTCCTTTTGTCCACACCCTCCCCAGAATTTGTTGTTTGTAGATTTTCTGATGACGCCGATTCTAACAGGTGTGAGGTGATACCTCATTGTCGTTTTGATTTGCATTTCTCTAATAATTAGTGGTGTTGAGCAGCTTTTCATGTGCGTCTTGGCCGTCTCTGTGACTTCTTTGAAGAAACGTCTATTTAGATCTTCAGCCCATTTTTGTATTGGGTTGTTTGTTTTATTAATATTAAGCTGCGTGAGCTGTTTATATATATTGGAGATTAAACCTTTGTCCATTGATTCGTTTGCGAACGTTTTCGCCCATTCTGAGGGTTGCCTTTTTCCATTCCCGTTTTTTTTAACCAAAAAAGAAAGAAAGCAAAAGAAGCAGAACACTAATATGCGTGAAATATGCCTCTTAAAACTGTCGTTTTGAAATAAGGACGTCTTTTGAACTATTTGGTCGATATATGACCCAAGTATTTGTTTTCAGTGCAGGTGTCATTTACAGGCCTGCAATGATTTGGAATATCCACTGACTATTAGCGCTGGGATTAAAGCTGCTGTTGTGTGAAACGGCCACAAGGTGGCAGCAGTTCTCGCTTAGCAAATCTGTTTACTAAGGCAACAGAGCCTCAATGGAAGCCCTGTTCTAGATTGGAATTTAGAATGGAATGTGCCAGGAGAAAGCCCCTCAAGTTTGTCTCACTACTTCTTGTTCGTGTTTTCAATTTAATTTTTAATTTTTTATTACAGCAAGTTTGATTACAACGTTTGGCTTGTTGTAGGTGTGCAAGATGTGGTTCTTTTACACATATACATATATCTGTTGTTCCTGGGACCCTTTTCCCATGTACGTTATGACAGAATGTTGAGTAGTCTTCTCTTGGCATTCCGTAGGTCTTTGGTGATTATATATTTCACCTGTGTTTGTATATGTCTCTAACCCCAATATCGTAATGAATCCAATCCTCACACCTTTCCATTGGTGAACCATAAGTTTGTTTAATGAATCTGTGATTGCCCTTCTCCGTGGAAATATCTGTCCTGGTATCCGTTTTTAGGTAACACCTATAAGTGATATCCTCCGATATGTGTCTGTCACTTTCTGACTTACTACAAGTCACGTGATTACCTGTAGACTCATCTACGGTGCTGCAAATGGCATTGTGCCCTTTTTTTCCTTGGCTAATATTCTGTCTTAGCGAGGTCCATTTTCTGCAATGTGATTCCCTGAGGGCTGAGGATTAGCTGACCTGGGCAGCCTGACCCTGCCGGCAAGCCCTCTCCAGGTGTGCCTGTGTTGAGGTCAATAGAAACAGCACTCCAGGCAGCAATAGCCCCTGCAGCTGTGCCTGACGCCATATTCTCTGCCCCGTCAGCAGTCTCGGGGCTGTGCTAGTGGGAGGGTGTGAGGGTCCACGGCTTTGTTGGTGGTCTGGTGTGAGTGGGGCTCTGCTGGACTTTCTGCAGGAGCTGCCAGGCTGCCACCTGTAAAGAAGAGGATGTGTCACCCATAACTTCCGCTGGAATTTCTCTCCGGGCTGAGGTGAGGAAGGAAAAAAAGGAGTGGGGGCCAGGACAGGAGGGGTATCTCAGGCAGGGAAATGGAAACCTTCCAGAACAGCTCCCGGGGCCAGGACCATCCTGGCTGGCCTGCAGGCACCAAGTTGGCCTGCGTGCTGTCGCTGGTGTGGCTCCACCGCCCTTCCTCTAGGCTTTCAAGCCCTTGTACATATTCAGGTGTTTTACCTGGGAAGGGTGGGGACAGTTCAGCAGCAGCTGGCCTGGGGCTCAGCTCACGTTTACTCACAGATGCCACGGCACGGTCCCCCAGCTTTGCAATGTGGACGCTCCTTGCGTGGGGGGGCCGGGCTGCTGGCTGTATGGGAGATGATTCCCCACCTCTGACCAATTTCAGAATTGTTTACCGCTGGAGCAAGTGCCCTGATAGGGTTTTCCTCTGTATAACTGCTGGGTTCAGGTTTTTTTTTTCTTTTTTGGTTCAAGTTAGAATTTATTCATCTTTTATGTATTTATTGATATAAGCATGGAAATAATTCATTCATAGAAATACATCTGTGTGAAGGGAAGAACTTTTTTCTGTTTTATTTTTAAATTTTACTTCTAAAAATTTTGAAGTTTAATTATATTTATTTTTCTATACAGCAGGTTATTATTAGTTATCTATTTTATTCATATACATATATACAGGTCAATACCTATCTCCCAACTCATCTGACCACCAACACCCCAGGGCTTCCCCGACTTGGTGTCCATACGTTTGTTCTCTACCTGTGTTTCTCTATTTCTGCCCTGAAAACCTGTTCATCTGTACCATATATCTAGGTTCCACATACATGCATTAAGACAGAATATTTGTTTTGCTCTTTCTGACTTACTTCATTCTGTATGACAGTCTGTAGATCCACCGACTTCTCTACAAATAACATAGTTTCCTTCCTTTTCATGTCTGAGTCATATCCCATTTTATATATGTACCACATCTTTATCCATTCGTCTGTCTGTGGGCATTTAGGTTGCTTCCATTACCTGGCTATTGTAAATAGTGCTGCAATGAACATTGTGGTGAATGTGTGTTTTTGATTTATGGTTTTCTCTGGGTATATGCCCAGAAGTGGGATTGCTGGATTCTATGGTAATTCTATTTCTAGTTTCTTTAAGGAAACTCCATACTGTTCTCCATAGTGACTGTATCAATTTACCTTCCCACCAATAGTGGAAGAGGGTTCCTTTTGTCCACACCCTCCCCAGAATTTGTTGTTTGTAGATTTTCTGATGACGCCGATTCTAACAGGTGTGAGGTGATACCTCATTGTCGTTTTGATTTGCATTTATCTAATAATTAGTGGTGTTGAGCAGCTTTTCATGTGCGTCTTGGCCGTCTCTGTGACTTCTTTGAAGAAACGTCTATTTAGATCTTCAGCCCATTTTTGTATTGGGTTGTTTGTTTTATTAATATTAAGCTGCGTGAGCTGTTTATATATATTGGACATTAAACCTTTGTCCATTGATTCGTTTGCGAACGTTTTCGCCCATTCTGAGGGTTGCCTTTTTCCATTCCCGTTTTTTTTTAACCAAAAAAGAAAGAAAGCAAAAGAAGCAGAACACTAATGTGAGTGAAATATGCCTCTTAAAACTGTCGTTTTGAAATAAGGACGTCTTTTGAACTATTTGGTCGATATATGACCCAAGTATTTGTTTTCAGTGCAGGTGTCATTTACAGGCCTGCAATGATTTGGAATATCCACTGACTATTAGCGCTGGGATTAAAGCTGCTGTTGTGTGAAACGGCCACAAGGTGGCAGCAGTTCTCCCTTAGCAAATCTGTTTACTAAGGCAACAGAGCCTCAATGGAAGCCCTGTTCTAGATTGGAATTTAGAATGGAATGTGCCAGGAGAAAGCCCCTCAAGTTTGTCTCACTACTTCTTGTTCGTGTTTTTAATTTAATTTTTTATTTTTTATTACAGCAAGTTTGATTACAACGTTTGGCTTGTTGTAGGTGTGCAAGATGTGGTTCTTTTACACATATACATATATCTGTTGTTCCTGGGACCCTTTTCCCATGTACGTTATGACAGAATGTTGAGTAGTCTTCTCTTGGCATTCCGTAGGTCTTTGGTGATTATATATTTCACCTGTGTTTGTATATGTCTCTAACCCCAATATCGTAATGAATCCAATCCTCACACCTTTCCATTGGTGAACCATAAGTTTGTTTAATGAATCTGTGATTGCCCTTCTCCGTGGAAATATCTGTCCTGGTATCCGTTTTTAGGTAACACCTATAAGTGATATCCTCCGATATGTGTCTGTCACTTTCTGACTTACTACAAGTCACGTGATTACCTGTAGACTCATCTACGGTGCTGCAAATGGCATTGTGCCCTTTTTTTCCTTGGCTAATATTCTGTCTTAGCGAGGTCCATTTTCTGCAATGTGATTCCCTGAGGGCTGAGGATTAGCTGACCTGGGCAGCCTGACCCTGCCGGCAAGCCCTCTCCAGGTGTGCCTGTGTTGAGGTCAATAGAAACAGCACTCCAGGCAGCAATAGCCCCTGCAGCTGTGCCTGACGCCATATTCTCTGCCCCGTCAGCAGTCTCGGGGCTGTGCTAGTGGGAGGGTGTGAGGGTCCACGGCTTTGTTGGTGGTCTGGTGTGAGTGGGGCTCTGCTGGACTTTCTGCAGGAGCTGCCAGGCTGCCACCTGTAAAGAAGAGGATGTGTCACCCATAACTTCCGCTGGAATTTCTCTCCGGGCTGAGGTGAGGAAGGAAAAAAAGGAGTGGGGGCCAGGACAGGAGGGGTATCTCAGGCAGGGAAATGGAAACCTTCCAGAACAGCTCCCGGGGCCAGGACCATCCTGGCTGGCCTGCAGGCACCAAGTTGGCCTGCGTGCTGTCGCTGGTGTGGCTCCACCGCCCTTCCTCTAGGCTTTCAAGCCCTTGTACATATTCAGGTGTTTTACCTGGGAAGGGTGGGGACAGTTCAGCAGCAGCTGGCCTGGGGCTCAGCTCACGTTTACTCACAGATGCCACGGCACGGTCCCCCAGCTTTGCAATGTGGACGCTCCTTGCGTGGGGGGGCCGGGCTGCTGGCTGTATGGGAGATGATTCCCCACCTCTGACCAATTTCAGAATTGTTTACCGCTGGAGCAAGTGCCCTGATAGGGTTTTCCTCTGTATAACTGCTGGGTTCAGGTTTTTTTTTTCTTTTTTGGTTCAAGTTATAATTTATTCATCTTTTATGTATTTATTGATATAAGCATGGAAATAATTCATTCATAGAAATACATCTGTGTGAAGGGAAGAACTTTTTTCTGTTTTATTTTTAAATTTTACTTCTAAAAATTTTGAAGTTTAATTATATTTATTTTTCTATACAGCAGGTTATTATTAGTTATCTATTTTATTCATATACATATATACAGGTCAATACCTATCTCCCAACTCATCTGACCACCAACACCCCATGGCTTCCCCGACTTGGTGTCCATACGTTTGTTCTCTACCTGTGTTTCTCTATTTCTGCCCTGCAAACCTGTTCATCTGTACCATATATCTAGGTTCCACATACATGCATTAAGACAGAATATTTGTTTTGCTCTTTCTGACTTACTTCATTCTGTATGACAGTGTGTAGATCCACCGACTTCTCTACAAATAACATAGTTTCCTTCCTTTTCATGTCTGAGTCATATCCCATTTTATATATGTACCACATCTTTATCCATTCGTCTGTCTGTGGGCATTTAGGTTGCTTCCATTACCTGGCTATTGTAAATAGTGCTGCAATGAACATTGTGGTGAATGTGTGTTTTTGATTTATGGTTTTCTCTGGGTATATGCCCAGAAGTGGGATTGCTGGATTCTATGGTAATTCTATTTCTAGTTTCTTTAAGGAAACTCCATACTGTTCTCCATAGTGACTGTATCAATTTACCTTCCCACCAATAGTGGAAGAGGGTTCCTTTTGTCCACACCCTCCCCAGAATTTGTTGTTTGTAGATTTTCTGATGACGCCGATTCTAACAGGTGTGAGGTGATACCTCATTGTCGTTTTGATTTGCATTTATCTAATAATTAGTGGTGTTGAGCAGCTTTTCATGTGCGTCTTGGCCGTCTCTGTGACTTCTTTGAAGAAACGTCTATTTAGATCTTCAGCCCATTTTTGTATTGGGTTGTTTGTTTTATTAATATTAAGCTGCGTGAGCTGTTTATATATATTGGACATTAAACCTTTGTCCATTGATTCGTTTGCGAACGTTTTCGCCCATTCTGAGGGTTGCCTTTTTCCATTCCCGTTTTTTTTTAACCAAAAAAGAAAGAAAGCAAAAGAAGCAGAACACTAATGTGAGTGAAATATGCCTCTTAAAACTGTCGTTTTGAAATAAGGACGTCTTTTGAACTATTTGGTCGATATATGACCCAAGTATTTGTTTTCAGTGCAGGTGTCATTTACAGGCCTGCAATGATTTGGAATATCCACTGACTATTAGCGCTGGGATTAAAGCTGCTGTTGTGTGAAACGGCCACAAGGTGGCAGCAGTTCTCGCTTAGCAAATCTGTTTACTAAGGCAACAGAGCCTCAATGGAAGCCGTGTTCTAGATTGGAATTTAGAATGGAATGTGCCAGGAGAAAGCCCCTCAAGTTTGTCTCACTACTTCTTGTTCGTGTTTTCAATTTAATTTTTAATTTTTTATTACAGCAAGTTTGATTACAACATTTGGCTTGTTGTAGGTGTGCAAGATGTGGTTCTTTTACACATATACATATGTCTGTTCTTTCTGGGACCCTTTTCCCATGTACGTTATGACAGAATGTTGAGTAGTCTTCTCTTGGCATTCCGTAGGTCTTTGGTGATTATATATTTCACCTGTGTTTGTATATGTCTCTTAACCCCAATATCATAATGATCCAATCCTCACACATTTCCATTGGTGAACCATAAGTTTGTTTAATGAATCTGTGATTGCCCTTCTCCGTGGAAATATCTGCCCTGGTATCCGTTTTTAGGTAACACCTATAAGTGATATCCTACGATATGTGTCTTTCACTTTCTGACTTACTACAAGTCACGTGATTACCTGTAGACTCATCTACGGTGCTGCAAATGGCATTGTGCCCTTTTTTTCCTTGGCTAATATTCTGTCTTAGCTAGGTCCATTTTCTGCAATGTGATTCCCTGAGGGCTGAGGATTAGCTGACCTGGGCAGCCTGACCCTGCCGGCAAGCCCTCCCCAGGTGTGCCTGGGTTGAGGTCAATAGAAACAGCACTCCAGGCAGCAATAGCCCCTGCAGCTGTGCCTGACGTCATATTCTCTGCCCCGTCAGCAGTCTCGGGGCTGTGCTGGTGGGAGGGTGTGAGGGTCCACGGCTTTGTTGGTGGCCCGGTGTGAGTGGGGCTCTGCTGGACTTTCTTCAGGAGTTGCCAGGCTGCCACCTGTAAAGAAGAGGATGTGTCACCCATAACCTCCGCTGGAATTTCTCTCCGGGCTGAGGTGAGGAAGGAAAACAAGGAGTGGGGGCCGTGACAGGAGGGGTATCTCAGCCAGGGAAATGGAAAGCTTCCAGAAGAGCTCCCGGGGCCAGGACCATCCTGCCTGGCCTGCAGGCACCAAGTTGGCCTGCGTGCTGTCACTGGTGTGGCTCCACGGCCCTTCCTCTAGGCTTTCAAGCCCTTGTACATATTCAGGTGTTTTACCTGGGAAGGGTGGGAACAGTTCAGCAGCAGCTGGCCTGGGGCTCAGCTCACGTTTACTCACAGAGGCCTCGGCACGGTCCCCCAGCTTTGCAATGAGGACGCTCCTTGCGTGGGGGGGGCAGGGCTGCTGGCTGTATGGGAGATGATTCCCCACCTCTGACCAATTTCAGAATTGTTTACCGCTGGAGCAAGTGCCCTGATAGGGTTTTCCTCTGTATAACTGCTGGGTTCAGGTTTTTTTTTTCTTTTTTGGTTCAAGTTAGAATTTATTCATCTTTTATGTATTTATTGATATAAGCATGGAAATAATTCATTCATAGAAATACATCTGTGTGAAGGGAAGAACTTTTTTCTGTTTTATTTTTAAATTTTACTTCTAAAAATTTTGAAGTTTAATTATATTTATTTTTCTATACAGCAGGTTATTATTAGTTATCTCTTTTATTCATATACATATATACAGGTCAATACCTATCTCCCAACTCATCTGACCACCAACACCCCATGGCTTCCCCGACTTGGTGTCCATACGTTTGTTCTCTACCTCTGTTTCTCTATTTCTGCCCTGCAAACCTGTTCATCTGTACCATATATCTAGGTTCCACATACATGCATTAAGACAGAATATTTGTTTTGCTCATTCTGAGTTACTTCATTCTGTATGACAGTCTCTAGATCCACCGACTTCTCTACAAATAACATAGTTTCCTTCCTTTTCATGGCTGAGTCATATCCCATTTTATATATGTACCACATCTTTATCCATTCTTCTGTCTGTGGGCATTTAGCTTGCTTCCATTACCTGGCTATTGTAAATAGTGCTGCAATGAACATTGTGGTGAATGTGTGTTTTTGATTTATGGTTTTCTCTGGGTATATGCCCAGAAGTGGGATTGCTGGATTCTATGGTAATTCTATTTCTAGTTTCTTTAAGGAAACTCCATACTGTTCTCCATAGTGACTGTATCAATTTACCTTCCCACCAATAGTGGAAGAGGGTTCCTTTTGTCCACACCCTCCCCAGAATTTGTTGTTTGTAGATTTTCTGATGACGCCGATTCTAACAGGTGTGAGGTGATACCTCATTGTCGTTTTGATTTGCATTTCTCTAATAATTAGTGGTGTTGAGCAGCTTTTCATGTGCGTCTTGGCCGTCTCTGTGACTTCTTTGAAGAAACGTCTATTTAGATCTTCAGCCCATTTTTGTATTGGGTTGTTTGTTTTATTAATATTAAGCTGCGTGAGCTGTTTATATATATTGGAGATTAAACCTTTGTCCATTGATTCGTTTGCGAATGTTTTCGCCCATTCTGAGGGTTGCCTTTTTCCATTCCCGTTTTTTTTTAACCAAAAAAGAAAGAAAGCAAAAGAAGCAGAACTCTAATGTGCGTGAAATATTCCTCTTGAAACTGTCGTTTTGAAATATGGACGTCTTTTGAACTTTTTGGTCGATATATGACCCCAGGATTTGTTTTCAGGGCAGGTGTCATTTACAGGCCTCAATGATTTGGAATATCCACTGACCATTAGCGCTGGGATTAAAGCTGCTGTTGTGTGAAACGGCCACAAGGTGGCAGCAGTTCTCCCTTAGCAAATCTGTTTACTAGGGCAACAGAGCCTCAATGGAAGCCGTGTTGTAGATTGGAATTTAGAATGGAATGTGCCAGGAGAAAGCCCCTCAAGTTTGTCTCACTACTTCTTGTTCGTGTTTTCAATTTAATTTTTAATTTTTTATTACAGCAAGTTTGATTACAACGTTTGGCTTGTTGTAGGTGTGCAAGATGTGGTTCTTTTACACATATACATATGTCTGTTCTTCCTGGGACCCTTTTCCCATGTACGTTATGACAGAATGTTGAGTAGTCTTCTATTGGTATTCTGTAGGTCTTTGCTGATTATATATTTCACCTGTGTTTGTATATGTCTCTTAACCCCAATATCATAATGATCCAATCCTCACACCTTTCCATTGGTGAACCATAAGTTTGTTTAATGAATCTGTGATTGCCCTTCTCCGTTGAAATATGTGCCCTGGTATCCGTTTTTAGGTAACACCTATAAGTGATATCCTACGATATGTGTCTTTCACTTTCTGACTTACTACAAGTCACGTGATTACCTGTAGACTCATCTACGGTGCTGCAAATGGCATTGTGCCCTTTTTTTCCTTGGCTAATATTCTGTCTTAGCGAGGTCCATTTTCTGCAATGTGATTCCCTGAGGGCTGAGGATTAGCTGACCTGGGCAGCCTGACCCTGCCGGCAAGCCCTCCCCAGGTGTGCCTGGGTTGAGGTCAATAGAAACAGCACTCCAGGCAGCAATAGCCCCTGCAGCTGTGCCTGACTCCATATTCTCTGCCCCGTCAGCAGTCTCGGGGCTGTGCTGGTGGGAGGGTGTGAGGGTCCACGGCTTTGTTGGTGGCCCGGTGTCAGTGGGGCTCTGCTGGACTTTCTGCAGGAGTTGCCAGGCTGCCACCTGTAAAGAAGAGGATGTGTCACCCATAACTTCCGCTGGAATTTCTCTCCGGGCTTAGGTGAGGAAGGAACACAAGGAGTGGTGGCCGGGACAGGAGGGGTATCTCAGCCAGGGAAATGGAAAGCTTCCAGAAGAGCGCCCGGGGCCAGGACCATCCTGGCTGGCCTGCAGGCACCAAGTTGGCCTGCGTGCTGTCACTGGTGTGGCTCCACGGCCCTTCCTCTAGGCTTTCAAGCCCTTGTACATATTCAGGTGTTTTACCTGGGAAGGGTGGGAACAGTTCAGCAGCAGCTGGCCTGGGGCTCAGCTCACGTTTACTCACAGAGGCCTCGGCACGGTCCCCCAGCTTTGCAATGAGGATGCTCCTTGCGTGGGGGGGGCAGGGCTGCTGGCTGTATGGGAGATGATTCCCCACCTCTGACGAATTTCAGAATTGTTTACCGCTGGAGCAAGTGCCCTGATAGGGTTTTCCTCTGTATAACTGCTGGGTTCAGGTTTTTTTTTCTTTTTTGGTTCAAGTTAGAATTTATTCATCTTTTATGTATTTATTGATATAAGCATGGAAATAATTCATTCATAGAAATACATCTGTGTGAAGGGAAGAACTTTTTTCTGTTTTATTTTTAAATTTTACTTCTAAAAATTTTGAAGTTTAATTATATTTATTTTTCTATACAGCAGGTTATTATTAGTTATCTATTTTATTCATATACATATATACAGGTCAATACCTATCTCCCAACTCATCTGACCACCAACACCCCATGGCTTCCCCGACTTGGTGTCCATACGTTTGTTCTCTACCTCTGTTTCTCTATTTCTGCCCTGCAAACCTGTTCCTCTGTACCATATATCTAGGTTCCACATACATGCATTAAGACAGAATATTTGTTTTGCTCATTCTGAGTTACTTCATTCTGTATGACAGTCTCTAGATCCACCGACTTCTCTACAAATAACATAGTTTCCTTCCTTTTCATGGCTGAGTCATATCCCATTTTATATATGTACCACATCTTTATCCATTCTTCTGTCTGTGGGCATTTAGGTTGCTTCCATTACCTGGCTATTGTAAATAGTGCTGCAATGAACATTGTGGTGAATGTGTGTTTTTGATTTATGGTTTTCTCTGGGTATATGCCCAGAAGTGGGATTGCTGGATTCTATGGTAATTCTATTTCTAGTTTCTTTAAGGAAACTCCATACTGTTCTCCATAGTGACTGTATCAATTTACCTTCCCACCAATAGTGGAAGAGGGTTCCTTTTGTCCACACCCTCCCCAGAATTTGTTGTTTGTAGATTTTCTGATGACGCCGATTCTAACAGGTGTGAGGTGATACCTCATTGTCGTTTTGATTTGCATTTCTCTAATTAGTGGTGTTGAGCAGCTTTTCATGTGCGTCTTGGCCGTCTCTGTGACTTCTTTGAAGAAACGTCTATTTAGATCTTCTGCCCATTTTTGTATTGGGTTGTTTGTTTTATTAATATTAAGCTGCGTGAGCTGTTTATATATATTGGAGATTAAACCTTTGTCCATTGATTCGTTTGCGAATGTTTTCGCCCATTCTGAGGGTTGCCTTTTTCCATTCCCGTTTTTTTTTAACCAAAAAAGAAAGAAAGCAAAAGAAGCAGAACACTAATGTGCGTGAAATATTCCTCTTGAAACTGTCGTTTTGAAATATGGACGTCTTTTGAACTTTTTGGTCGATATATGACCCCAGGATTTGTTTTCAGGGCAGGTGTCATTTACAGGCCTCAATGATTTGGAATATCCACTGACCATTAGCGCTGGGATTAAAGCTGCTGTTGTGTGAAACGGCCACAAGGTGGCAGCAGTTCTCCCTTAGCAAATCTGTTTACTAGGGCAACAGAGCCTCAATGGAAGCCGTGTTGTAGATTGGAATTTAGAATGGAATGTGCCAGGAGAAAGCCCCTCAACTTTGTCTCACTACTTCTTGTTCGTGTTTTCAATTTAATTTTTAATTTTTTATTACAGCAAGTTTGATTACAACGTTTGGCTTGTTGTAGGTGTGCAAGATGTGGTTCTTTTACACATATACATATGTCTGTTCTTCCTGGGACCCTTTTCCCATGTACGTTATGACAGAATGTTGAGTAGTCTTCTATTGGTATTCTGTAGGTCTTTGCTGATTATATATTTCACCTGTGTTTGTATATGTCTCTTAACCCCAATATCATAATGATCCAATCCTCACACCTTTCCATTGGTGAACCATAAGTTTGTTTAATGAATCTGTGATTGCCCTTCTCCGTTGAAATATGTGCCCTGGTATCCGTTTTTAGGTAACACCTATAAGTGATATCCTACGATATGTGTCTTTCACTTTCTGACTTACTACAAGTCACGTGATTACCTGTAGACTCATCTACGGTGCTGCAAATGGCATTGTGCCCTTTTTTTCCTTGGCTAATATTCTGTCTTAGCGAGGTCCATTTTCTGCAATGTGATTCCCTGAGGGCTGAGGATTAGCTGACCTGGGCAGCCTGACCCTGCCGGCAAGCCCTCCCCAGGTGTGCCTGGGTTGAGGTCAATAGAAACAGCACTCCAGGCAGCAATAGCCCCTGCAGCTGTGCCTGACTCCATATTCTCTGCCCCGTCAGCAGTCTCGGGGCTGTGCTGGTGGGAGGGTGTGAGGGTCCACGGCTTTGTTGGTGGCCCGGTGTCAGTGGGGCTCTGCTGGACTTTCTGCAGGAGTTGCCAGGCTGCCACCTGTAAAGAAGAGGATGTGTCACCCATAACTTCCGCTGGAATTTCTCTCCGGGCTTAGGTGAGGAAGGAACACAAGGAGTGGTGGCCGGGACAGGAGGGGTATCTCAGCCAGGGAAATGGAAAGCTTCCAGAAGAGCGCCCGGGGCCAGGACCATCCTGGCTGGCCTGCAGGCACCAAGTTGGCCTGCGTGCTGTCACTGGTGTGGCTCCACGGCCCTTCCTCTAGGCTTTCAAGCCCTTGTACATATTCAGGTGTTTTACCTGGGAAGGGTGGGAACAGTTCAGCAGCAGCTGGCCTGGGGCTCAGCTCACGTTTACTCACAGAGGCCTCGGCACGGTCCCCCAGCTTTGCAATGAGGATGCTCCTTGCGTGGGGGGGGCAGGGCTGCTGGCTGTATGGGAGATGATTCCCCACCTCTGACCAATTTCAGAATTGTTTACCGCTGGAGCAAGTGCCCTGATAGGGTTTTCCTCTGTATAACTGCTGGGTTCAGGTTTTTTTTTTTCTTTTTTGGTTCAAGTTAGAATTTATTCATCTTTTATGTATTTATTGATATAAGCATGGAAATAATTCATTCATAGAAATACATCTGTGTGAAGGGAAGAACTTTTTTCTGTTTTATTTTTAAATTTTACTTCTAAAAATTTTGAAGTTTAATTATATTTATTTTTCTATACAGCAGGTTATTATTAGTTATCTCTTTTATTCATATACATATATACAGGTCAATACCTATCTCCCAACTCATCTGACCACCAACACCCCATGGCTTCCCCGACTTGGTGTCCATACGTTTGTTCTCTACCTCTGTTTCTCTATTTCTGCCCTGCAAACCTGTTCATCTGTACCATATATCTAGGTTCCACATACATGCATTAAGACAGAATATTTGTTTTGCTCATTCTGAGTTACTTCATTCTGTATGACAGTCTCTAGATCCACCGACTTCTCTACAAATAACATAGTTTCCTTCCTTTTCATGGCTGAGTCATATCCCATTTTATATATGTACCACATCTTTATCCATTCTTCTGTCTGTGGGCATTTAGGTTGCTTCCATTACCTGGCTATTGTAAATAGTGCTGCAATGAACATTGTGGTGAATGTGTGTTTTTGATTTATGGTTTTCTCTGGGTATATGCCCAGAAGTGGGATTGCTGGATTCTATGGTAATTCTATTTCTAGTTTCTTTAAGGAAACTCCATACTGTTCTCCATAGTGACTGTATCAATTTACCTTCCCACCAATAGTGGAAGAGGGTTCCTTTTGTCCACACCCTCCCCAGAATTTGTTGTTTGTAGATTTTCTGATGACGCCGATTCTAACAGGTGTGAGGTGATACCTCATTGTCGTTTTGATTTGCATTTCTCTAATAATTAGTGGTGTTGAGCAGCTTTTCATGTGCGTCTTGGCCGTCTCTGTGACTTCTTTGAAGAAACGTCTATTTAGATCTTCAGCCCATTTTTGTATTGGGTTGTTTGTTTTATTAATATTAAGCTGCGTGAGCTGTTTATATATATTGGAGATTAAACCTTTGTCCATTGATTCGTTTGCGAATGTTTTCGCCCATTCTGAGGGTTGCCTTTTTCCATTCCCGTTTTTTTTTAACCAAAAAAGAAAGAAAGCAAAAGAAGCAGAACTCTAATGTGCGTGAAATATTCCTCTTGAAACTGTCGTTTTGAAATATGGACGTCTTTTGAACTTTTTGGTCGATATATGACCCCAGGATTTGTTTTCAGGGCAGGTGTCATTTACAGGCCTCAATGATTTGGAATATCCACTGACCATTAGCGCTGGGATTAAAGCTGCTGTTGTGTGAAACGGCCACAAGGTGGCAGCAGTTCTCCCTTAGCAAATCTGTTTACTAGGGCAACAGAGCCTCAATGGAAGCCGTGTTGTAGATTGGAATTTAGAATGGAATGTGCCAGGAGAAAGCCCCTCAAGTTTGTCTCACTACTTCTTGTTCGTGTTTTCAATTTAATTTTTAATTTTTTATTACAGCAAGTTTGATTACAACGTTTGGCTTGTTGTAGGTGTGCAAGATGTGGTTCTTTTACACATATACATATGTCTGTTCTTCCTGGGACCCTTTTCCCATGTACGTTATGACAGAATGTTGAGTAGTCTTCTATTGGTATTCTGTAGGTCTTTGCTGATTATATATTTCACCTGTGTTTGTATATGTCTCTTAACCCCAATATCATAATGATCCAATCCTCACACCTTTCCATTGGTGAACCATAAGTTTGTTTAATGAATCTGTGATTGCCCTTCTCCGTTGAAATATGTGCCCTGGTATCCGTTTTTAGGTAACACCTATAAGTGATATCCTACGATATGTGTCTTTCACTTTCTGACTTACTACAAGTCACGTGATTACCTGTAGACTCATCTACGGTGCTGCAAATGGCATTGTGCCCTTTTTTTCCTTGGCTAATATTCTGTCTTAGCGAGGTCCATTTTCTGCAATGTGATTCCCTGAGGGCTGAGGATTAGCTGACCTGGGCAGCCTGACCCTGCCGGCAAGCCCTCCCCAGGTGTGCCTGGGTTGAGGTCAATAGAAACAGCACTCCAGGCAGCAATAGCCCCTGCAGCTGTGCCTGACTCCATATTCTCTGCCCCGTCAGCAGTCTCGGGGCTGTGCTGGTGGGAGGGTGTGAGGGTCCACGGCTTTGTTGGTGGCCCGGTGTCAGTGGGGCTCTGCTGGACTTTCTGCAGGAGTTGCCAGGCTGCCACCTGTAAAGAAGAGGATGTGTCACCCATAACTTCCGCTGGAATTTCTCTCCGGGCTTAGGTGAGGAAGGAACACAAGGAGTGGTGGTCGGGACAGGAGGGGTATCTCAGCCAGGGAAATGGAAAGCTTCCAGAAGAGCGCCCGGGGCCAGGACCATCCTGGCTGGCCTGCAGGCACCAAGTTGGCCTGCGTGCTGTCACTGGTGTGGCTCCACGGCCCTTCCTCTAGGCTTTCAAGCCCTTGTACATATTCAGGTGTTTTACCTGGGAAGGGTGGGAACAGTTCAGCAGCAGCTGGCCTGGGGCTCAGCTCACGTTTACTCACAGAGGCCTCGGCACGGTCCCCCAGCTTTGCAATGAGGATGCTCCTTGCGTGGGGGGGGCAGGGCTGCTGGCTGTATGGGAGATGATTCCCCACCTCTGACGAATTTCAGAATTGTTTACCGCTGGAGCAAGTGCCCTGATAGGGTTTTCCTCTGTATAACTGCTGGGTTCAGGTTTTTTTTTCTTTTTTGGTTCAAGTTAGAATTTATTCATCTTTTATGTATTTATTGATATAAGCATGGAAATAATTCATTCATAGAAATACATCTGTGTGAAGGGAAGAACTTTTTTCTGTTTTATTTTTAAATTTTACTTCTAAAAATTTTGAAGTTTAATTATATTTATTTTTCTATACAGCAGGTTATTATTAGTTATCTATTTTATTCATATACATATATACAGGTCAATACCTATCTCCCAACTCATCTGACCACCAACACCCCATGGCTTCCCCGACTTGGTGTCCATACGTTTGTTCTCTACCTCTGTTTCTCTATTTCTGCCCTGCAAACCTGTTCCTCTGTACCATATATCTAGGTTCCACATACATGCATTAAGACAGAATATTTGTTTTGCTCATTCTGAGTTACTTCATTCTGTATGACAGTCTCTAGATCCACCGACTTCTCTACAAATAACATAGTTTCCTTCCTTTTCATGGCTGAGTCATATCCCATTTTATATATGTACCACATCTTTATCCATTCTTCTGTCTGTGGGCATTTAGGTTGCTTCCATTACCTGGCTATTGTAAATAGTGCTGCAATGAACATTGTGGTGAATGTGTGTTTTTGATTTATGGTTTTCTCTGGGTATATGCCCAGAAGTGGGATTGCTGGATTCTATGGTAATTCTATTTCTAGTTTCTTTAAGGAAACTCCATACTGTTCTCCATAGTGACTGTATCAATTTACCTTCCCACCAATAGTGGAAGAGGGTTCCTTTTGTCCACACCCTCCCCAGAATTTGTTGTTTGTAGATTTTCTGATGACGCCGATTCTAACAGGTGTGAGGTGATACCTCATTGTCGTTTTGATTTGCATTTCTCTAATTAGTGGTGTTGAGCAGCTTTTCATGTGCGTCTTGGCCGTCTCTGTGACTTCTTTGAAGAAACGTCTATTTAGATCTTCTGCCCATTTTTGTATTGGGTTGTTTGTTTTATTAATATTAAGCTGCGTGAGCTGTTTATATATATTGGAGATTAAACCTTTGTCCATTGATTCGTTTGCGAATGTTTTCGCCCATTCTGAGGGTTGCCTTTTTCCATTCCCGTTTTTTTTTAACCAAAAAAGAAAGAAAGCAAAAGAAGCAGAACACTAATGTGCGTGAAATATTCCTCTTGAAACTGTCGTTTTGAAATATGGACGTCTTTTGAACTTTTTGGTCGATATATGACCCCAGGATTTGTTTTCAGGGCAGGTGTCATTTACAGGCCTCAATGATTTGGAATATCCACTGACCATTAGCGCTGGGATTAAAGCTGCTGTTGTGTGAAACGGCCACAAGGTGGCAGCAGTTCTCCCTTAGCAAATCTGTTTACTAGGGCAACAGAGCCTCAATGGAAGCCGTGTTGTAGATTGGAATTTAGAATGGAATGTGCCAGGAGAAAGCCCCTCAACTTTGTCTCACTACTTCTTGTTCGTGTTTTCAATTTAATTTTTAATTTTTTATTACAGCAAGTTTGATTACAACGTTTGGCTTGTTGTAGGTGTGCAAGATGTGGTTCTTTTACACATATACATATGTCTGTTCTTCCTGGGACCCTTTTCCCATGTACGTTATGACAGAATGTTGAGTAGTCTTCTATTGGTATTCTGTAGGTCTTTGCTGATTATATATTTCACCTGTGTTTGTATATGTCTCTTAACCCCAATATCATAATGATCCAATCCTCACACCTTTCCATTGGTGAACCATAAGTTTGTTTAATGAATCTGTGATTGCCCTTCTCCGTTGAAATATGTGCCCTGGTATCCGTTTTTAGGTAACACCTATAAGTGATATCCTACGATATGTGTCTTTCACTTTCTGACTTACTACAAGTCACGTGATTACCTGTAGACTCATCTACGGTGCTGCAAATGGCATTGTGCCCTTTTTTTCCTTGGCTAATATTCTGTCTTAGCGAGGTCCATTTTCTGCAATGTGATTCCCTGAGGGCTGAGGATTAGCTGACCTGGGCAGCCTGACCCTGCCGGCAAGCCCTCCCCAGGTGTGCCTGGGTTGAGGTCAATAGAAACAGCACTCCAGGCAGCAATAGCCCCTGCAGCTGTGCCTGACTCCATATTCTCTGCCCCGTCAGCAGTCTCGGGGCTGTGCTGGTGGGAGGGTGTGAGGGTCCACGGCTTTGTTGGTGGCCCGGTGTGAGTGGGGCTCTGCTGGACTTTCTGCAGGAGTTGCCAGGCTGCCACCTGTAAAGAAGAGGATGTGTCACCCATAACTTCCGCTGGAATTTCTCTCCGGGCTTAGGTGAGGAAGGAACACAAGGAGTGGTGGCCGGGACAGGAGGGGTATCTCAGCCAGGGAAATGGAAAGCTTCCAGAAGAGCGCCCGGGGCCAGGACCATCCTGGCTGGCCTGCAGGCACCAAGTTGGCCTGCGTGCTGTCACTGGTGTGGCTCCACGGCCCTTCCTCTAGGCTTTCAAGCCCTTGTACATATTCAGGTGTTTTACCTGGGAAGGGTGGGAACAGTTCAGCAGCAGCTGGCCTGGGGCTCAGCTCACGTTTACTCACAGAGGCCTCGGCACGGTCCCCCAGCTTTGCAATGAGGATGCTCCTTGCGTGGGGGGGGCAGGGCTGCTGGCTGTATGGGAGATGATTCCCCACCTCTGACCAATTTCAGAATTGTTTACCGCTGGAGCAAGTGCCCTGATAGGGTTTTCCTCTGTATAACTGCTGGGTTCAGGTTTTTTTTTTCTTTTTTGGTTCAAGTTAGAATTTATTCATCTTTTATGTATTTATTGATATAAGCATGGAAATAATTCATTCATAGAAATACATCTGTGTGAAGGGAAGAACTTTTTTCTGTTTTATTTTTAAATTTTACTTCTAAAAATTTTGAAGTTTAATTATATTTATTTTTCTATACAGCAGGTTATTATTAGTTATCTATTTTATTCATATACATATATACAGGTCAATACCTATCTCCCAACTCATCTGACCACCAACACCCCATGGCTTCCCCGACTTGGTGTCCATACGTTTGTTCTCTACCTCTGTTTCTCTATTTCTGCCCTGCAAACCTGTTCCTCTGTACCATATATCTAGGTTCCACATACATGCATTAAGACAGAATATTTGTTTTGCTCATTCTGAGTTACTTCATTCTGTATGACAGTCTCTAGATCCACCGACTTCTCTACAAATAACATAGTTTCCTTCCTTTTCATGGCTGAGTCATATCCCATTTTATATATGTACCACATCTTTATCCATTCTTCTGTCTGTGGGCATTTAGGT
Organism: Mesoplodon densirostris; assembly: GCF_025265405.1. Taxonomy (NCBI): domain Eukaryota; kingdom Metazoa; phylum Chordata; class Mammalia; order Artiodactyla; family Ziphiidae; genus Mesoplodon; species Mesoplodon densirostris. The sequence goes on from NC_082670.1 coordinate 49,980,271, forward strand.
TGCTTCCATTACCTGGCTATTGTAAATAGTGCTGCAATGAACATTGTGGTGAATGTGTGTTTTTGATTTATGGTTTTCTCTGGGTATATGCCCAGAAGTGGGATTGCTGGATCCTATGGTAATTCTATTTCTAGTTTCTTTAAGGAAACTCCATACTGTTCTCCATAGTGACTGTATCAATTTACCTTCCCACCAATAGTGGAAGAGGGTTCCTTTTGTCCACACCCTCCCCAGAATTTGTTGTTTGTAGATTTTCTGATGACGCCGATTCTAACAGGTGTGAGGTGATACCTCATTGTCGTTTTGATTTGCATTTCTCTAATAATTAGTGGTGTTGAGCAGCTTTTCATGTGCATCTTGGCCGTCTCTGTGACTTCTTTGAAGAAACGTCTATTTAGATCTTCTGCCCATTTTTGTATTGGGTTGTTTGTTTTATTAATATTAAGCTGCGTGAGCTGTTTATATATATTGGAGATTAAACCTTTGTCCATTGATTCGTTTGCGAATGTTTTCGCCCATTCTGAGGGTTGCCTTTTTCCATTCCCGTTTTTTTTTAAACAAAAAAGAAAGAAAGCAAAAGAAGCAGAACACTAATGTGCGTGAAATATTCCTCTTGAAACTGTCGTTTTGAAATATGGACGTCTTTTGAACTTTTTGGTCGATATATGACCCCAGGATTTGTTTTCAGGGCAGGTGTCATTTACAGGCCTCAATGATTTGGAATATCCACTGACCATTAGCGCTGGGATTAAAGCTGCTGTTGTGTGAAACGGCCACAAGGTGGCAGCAGTTCTCCCTTAGCAAATCTGTTTACTAGGGCAACAGAGCCTCAATGGAAGCCGTGTTGTAGATTGGAATTTAGAATGGAATGTGCCAGGAGAAAGCCCCTCAAGTTTGTCTCACTACTTCTTGTTCGTGTTTTCAATTTAATTTTTAATTTTTTATTGCAGCAAGTTTGATTACAACGTTTGGCTTGCTGTAGGTGTGCAAGATGTGGTTCTTTTAAACATATACATATGTCTGTTCTTCCTGGGACCCTTTTCCCATGTACGTTATGACAGAATGTTGAGTAGTCTTCCCTTGGCATTCTGTAGGTCTTTGGTGATTACATATTTCACCTGTGTTTGTATATGTCTCTTAACCCCAATATCATAATGATCCAATCCTCACACCTTTCCATTGGTGAACCATAAGTTTGTTTAATGAATCTGTGATTGCCCTTCTCCATGGAAATATCTGCCCTGGTATCCATTTTTAGGTAACACCTATAAGTGATATCCTACAATATGTGTCTTTCACTTTCTGACTTACTACAAGTCACGTGATTACCTGTAGACTCATCTACGGTGCTGCAAATGGCATTGTGCCCTTTCTTTCCTTGGCTAATATTCTGTCTTAGCGAGGTCCATTTTCTGCAATGTGATTCCCTGAGGGCTGAGGATTAGCTGACCTGGGCAGCCTGACCCTGCCGGCAAGCCCTCCCCAGGTGTGCCTGGGTTGAGGTCAATAGAAACAGCACTCCAGGCAGCAATAGCCCCTGCAGCTGTGCCTGACTCCATATTCTCTGCCCCGTCAGCAGTCTCGGGGCTGTGCTGGTGGGAGGGTGTGAGGGTCCACGGCTTTGTTGGTGGCCCGGTGTGAGTGGGGCTCTGCTGGACTTTCTGCAGGAGTTGCCAGGCTGCCACCTGTAAAGAAGAGGATGTGTCACCCATAACCTCCGCTGGAATTTCTCTCCGGGCTGAGGTGAGGAAGGAAAACAAGGAGTGGTGGCCGGGACAGGAGGGGTATCTCAGCCAGGGAAATGGAAAGCTTCCAGAAGAGCGCCCGGGGCCAGGACCATCCTGGCTGGCCTGCAGGCACCAGGTTGGCCTGCGTGCTGTCACTGGTGTGGCTCCACGGCCCTTCCTCTAGGCTTTCAAGCCCTTGTACATATTCAGGTGTTTTACCTGGGAAGGGTGGGAACAGTTCAGCAGCAGCTGGCCTGGGGCTCAGCTCACGTTTACTCACAGAAGCCTCGGCACGGTCCCCCAACTTTGCAATGAGGACGCTCCTTGTGTGGGGGGGCCGGGCTCCTGGCTGTATGGGAGATGATTCCCCACCTCTGACCAATTTCAGAATTGTTTACCGCTGGAGCAAGTGCCCTGATAGGGTTTTCCTCTGTATAACTGCTGGGTTCAGGTTTTTTTTTTCTTTTTTGGTTCAAGTTAGAATTTATTCATCTTTTATGTATTTATTGATATAAGCATGGAAATAATTCATTCATATAAATACATCTGTGTGAAGGGAAGAACTTTTTTCTGTTTTATTTTTAAATTTTACTTCTAAAAATTTTGAAGTTTAATTATATTTATTTTTCTATACAGCAGGTTATTATTAGTTATCTATTTTATTCATATACATATATACAGGTCAATACCTATCTCCCAACTCATCTGACCATCAACACCCCATGGCTTCCCCGACTTGGTGTCCATACGTTTGTTCTCTACCTCTGTTTCTCTATTTCTGCCCTGCAAACCTGTTCATCTGTACCATATATCTAGGTTCCACATACATGCATTAAGACAGAATATTTGTTTTGCTCATTCTGACTTACTTCATTCTGTATGACAGTCTCTAGATCCACCGACTTCTCTACAAATAACATAGTTTCCTTCCTTTTCATGGCTGAGTCATATCCCATTTTATATATGTACCACATCTTTATCCATTCTTCTGTCTGTGGGCATTTAGGTTGCTTCCATTACCTGCCTATTGTAAATAGTGCTGCAATGAACATTGTGGTGAATGTGTGTTTTTGATTTATGGTTTTCTCTGGGTATATGCCCAGAAGTGGGATTGCTGGATCCTATGGTAATTCTATTTCTAGTTTCTTTAAGGAAACTCCATACTGTTCTCCATAGTGACTGTATCAATTTACCTTCCCACCAATAGTGGAAGAGGGTTCCTTTTGTCCACACTCTCCCCAGAATTTGTTGTTTGTAGATTTTCTGATGACGCCGATTCTAACAGGTGTGAGGTGATACCTCATTGTCGTTTTGATTTGCATTTCTCTAATAATTAGTGGTGTTGAGCAGCTTTTCATGTGCGTCTTGGCCGTCTCTGTGACTTCTTTGAAGAAACGTCTATTTAGATCTTCAGCCCATTTTTGTATTGGGTTGTTTGTTTTATTAATATTAAGCTGCGTGAGCTGTTTATATATATTGGAGATTAAACCTTTGTCCATTGATTCGTTTGCGAACGTTTTCGCCCATTCTGAGGGTTGCCTTTTTCCATTCCCGTTTTTTTTAACCAAAAAAGAAAGAAAGCAAAAGAAGCAGAACACTAATATGCGTGAAATATGCCTCTTAAAACTGTCGTTTTGAAATAAGGACGTCTTTTGAACTATTTGGTCGATATATGACCCAAGTATTTGTTTTCAGTGCAGGTGTCATTTACAGGCCTGCAATGATTTGGAATATCCACTGACTATTAGCGCTGGGATTAAAGCTGCTGTTGTGTGAAACGGCCACAAGGTGGCAGCAGTTCTCGCTTAGCAAATCTGTTTACTAAGGCAACAGAGCCTCAATGGAAGCCCTGTTCTAGATTGGAATTTAGAATGGAATGTGCCAGGAGAAAGCCCCTCAAGTTTGTCTCACTACTTCTTGTTCGTGTTTTCAATTTAATTTTTAATTTTTTATTACAGCAAGTTTGATTACAACGTTTGGCTTGTTGTAGGTGTGCAAGATGTGGTTCTTTTACACATATACATATATCTGTTGTTCCTGGGACCCTTTTCCCATGTACGTTATGACAGAATGTTGAGTAGTCTTCTCTTGGCATTCCGTAGGTCTTTGGTGATTATATATTTCACCTGTGTTTGTATATGTCTCTAACCCCAATATCGTAATGAATCCAATCCTCACACCTTTCCATTGGTGAACCATAAGTTTGTTTAATGAATCTGTGATTGCCCTTCTCCGTGGAAATATCTGTCCTGGTATCCGTTTTTAGGTAACACCTATAAGTGATATCCTCCGATATGTGTCTGTCACTTTCTGACTTACTACAAGTCACGTGATTACCTGTAGACTCATCTACGGTGCTGCAAATGGCATTGTGCCCTTTTTTTCCTTGGCTAATATTCTGTCTTAGCGAGGTCCATTTTCTGCAATGTGATTCCCTGAGGGCTGAGGATTAGCTGACCTGGGCAGCCTGACCCTGCCGGCAAGCCCTCTCCAGGTGTGCCTGTGTTGAGGTCAATAGAAACAGCACTCCAGGCAGCAATAGCCCCTGCAGCTGTGCCTGACGCCATATTCTCTGCCCCGTCAGCAGTCTCGGGGCTGTGCTAGTGGGAGGGTGTGAGGGTCCACGGCTTTGTTGGTGGTCTGGTGTGAGTGGGGCTCTGCTGGACTTTCTGCAGGAGCTGCCAGGCTGCCACCTGTAAAGAAGAGGATGTGTCACCCATAACTTCCGCTGGAATTTCTCTCCGGGCTGAGGTGAGGAAGGAAAAAAAGGAGTGGGGGCCAGGACAGGAGGGGTATCTCAGGCAGGGAAATGGAAACCTTCCAGAACAGCTCCCGGGGCCAGGACCATCCTGGCTGGCCTGCAGGCACCAAGTTGGCCTGCGTGCTGTCGCTGGTGTGGCTCCACCGCCCTTCCTCTAGGCTTTCAAGCCCTTGTACATATTCAGGTGTTTTACCTGGGAAGGGTGGGGACAGTTCAGCAGCAGCTGGCCTGGGGCTCAGCTCACGTTTACTCACAGATGCCACGGCACGGTCCCCCAGCTTTGCAATGTGGACGCTCCTTGCGTGGGGGGGCCGGGCTGCTGGCTGTATGGGAGATGATTCCCCACCTCTGACCAATTTCAGAATTGTTTACCGCTGGAGCAAGTGCCCTGATAGGGTTTTCCTCTGTATAACTGCTGGGTTCAGGTTTTTTTTTTTCTTTTTTGGTTCAAGTTAGAATTTATTCATCTTTTATGTATTTATTGATATAAGCATGGAAATAATTCATTCATAGAAATACATCTGTGTGAAGGGAAGAACTTTTTTCTGTTTTATTTTTAAATTTTACTTCTAAAAATTTTGAAGTTTAATTATATTTATTTTTCTATACAGCAGGTTATTATTAGTTATCTATTTTATTCATATACATATATACAGGTCAATACCTATCTCCCAACTCATCTGACCACCAACACCCCATGGCTTCCCCGACTTGGTGTCCATACGTTTGTTCTCTACCTGTGTTTCTCTATTTCTGCCCTGCAAACCTGTTCATCTGTACCATATATCTAGGTTCCACATACATGCATTAAGACAGAATATTTGTTTTGCTCTTTCTGACTTACTTCATTCTGTATGACAGTCTGTAGATCCCCCGACTTCTCTACAAATAACATAGTTTCCTTCCTTTTCATGTCTGAGTCATATCCCATTTTATATATGTACCACATCTTTATCCATTCGTCTGTCTGTGGGCATTTAGGTTGCTTCCATTACCTGGCTATTGTAAATAGTGCTGCAATGAACATTGTGGTGAATGTGTGTTTTTGATTTATGGTTTTCTCTGGGTATATGCCCAGAAGTGGGATTGCTGGATTCTATGGTAATTCTATTTCTAGTTTCTTTAAGGAAACTCCATACTGTTCTCCATAGTGACTGTATCAATTTACCTTCCCACCAATAGTGGAAGAGGGTTCCTTTTGTCCACACCCTCCCCAGAATTTGTTGTTTGTAGATTTTCTGATGACGCCGATTCTAACAGGTGTGAGGTGATACCTCATTGTCGTTTTGATTTGCATTTATCTAATAATTAGTGGTGTTGAGCAGCTTTTCATGTGCGTCTTGGCCGTCTCTGTGACTTCTTTGAAGAAACGTCTATTTAGATCTTCAGCCCATTTTTGTATTGGGTTGTTTGTTTTATTAATATTAAGCTGCGTGAGCTGTTTATATATATTGGACATTAAACCTTTGTCCATTGATTCGTTTGCGAACGTTTTCGCCCATTCTGAGGGTTGCCTTTTTCCATTCCCGTTTTTTTTTAACCAAAAAAGAAAGAAAGCAAAAGAAGCAGAACACTAATGTGAGTGAAATATGCCTCTTAAAACTGTCGTTTTGAAATAAGGACGTCTTTTGAACTATTTGGTCGATATATGACCCAAGTATTTGTTTTCAGTGCAGGTGTCATTTACAGGCCTGCAATGATTTGGAATATCCACTGACTATTAGCCTGGGATTAAAGCTGCTGTTGTGTGAAACGGCCACAAGGTGGCAGCAGTTCTCGCTTAGCAAATCTGTTTACTAAGGCAACAGAGCCTCAATGGAAGCCGTGTTCTAGATTGGAATTTAGAATGGAATGTGCCAGGAGAAAGCCCCTCAAGTTTGTCTCACTACTTCTTGTTCGTGTTTTCAATTTAATTTTTAATTTTTTATTACAGCAAGTTTGATTACAACGTTTGGCTTGTTGTAGGTGTGCAAGATGTGGTTCTTTTACACATATACATATGTCTGTTCTTTCTGGGACCCTTTTCCCATGTACGTTATGACAGAATGTTGAGTAGTCTTCTCTTGGCATTCCGTAGGTCTTTGGTGATTATATATTTCACCTGTGTTTGTATATGTCTCTTAACCCCAATATCATAATGATCCAATCCTCACACATTTCCATTGGTGAACCATAAGTTTGTTTAATGAATCTGTGATTGCCCTTCTCCGTGGAAATATCTGCCCTGGTATCCGTTTTTAGGTAACACCTATAAGTGATATCCTACGATATGTGTCTTTCACTTTCTGACTTACTACAAGTCACGTGATTACCTGTAGACTCATCTACGGTGCTGCAAATGGCATTGTGCCCTTTTTTTCCTTGGCTAATATTCTGTCTTAGCTAGGTCCATTTTCTGCAATGTGATTCCCTGAGGGCTGAGGATTAGCTGACCTGGGCAGCCTGACCCTGCCGGCAAGCCCTCCCCAGGTGTGCCTGGGTTGAGGTCAATAGAAACAGCACTCCAGGCAGCAATAGCCCCTGCAGCTGTGCCTGACGCCATATTCTCTGCCCCGTCAGCAGTCTCGGGGCTGTGCTGGTGGGAGGGTGTGAGGGTCCACGGCTTTGTTGGTGGCCCGGTGTGAGTGGGGCTCTGCTGGACTTTCTGCAGGAGTTGCCAGGCTGCCACCTGTAAAGAAGAGGATGTGTCACCCATAACCTCCGCTGGAATTTCTCTCCGGGCTGAGGTGAGGAAGGAAAACAAGGAGTGGGGGCCGTGACAGGAGGGGTATCTCAGCCAGGGAAATGGAAAGCTTCCAGAAGAGCTCCCGGGGCCAGGACCATCCTGGCTGGCCTGCAGGCACCAGGTTGGCCTGCGTGCTGTCACTGGTGTGGCTCCACGGCCCTTCCTCTAGGCTTTCAAGCCCTTGTACATATTCAGGTGTTTTACCTGGGAAGGGTGGGAACAGTTCAGCAGCAGCTGGCCTGGGGCTCAGCTCACGTTTACTCACAGAGGCCTCGGCACGGTCCCCCAGCTTTGCAATGAGGACGCTCCTTGCGTGGGGGGGGCAGGGCTGCTGGCTGTATGGGAGATGATTCCCCACCTCTGACGAATTTCAGAATTGTTTACCGCTGGAGCAAGTGCCCTGATAGGGTTTTCCTCTGTATAACTGCTGGGTTCAGGTTTTTTTTTTCTTTTTTGGTTCAAGTTAGAATTTATTCATCTTTTATGTATTTATTGATATAAGCATGGAAATAATTCATTCATAGAAATACATCTGTGTGAAGGGAAGAACTTTTTTCTGTTTTATTTGTAAATTTTACTTCTAAAAATTTTGAAGTTTAATTATATTTATTTTTCTATACAGCAGGTTATTATTAGTTATCTATTTTATTCATATACATATATACAGGTCAATACCTATCTCCCAACTCATCTGACCACCAACACCCCATGGCTTCCCCGACTTGGTGTCCATACGTTTGTTCTCTACCTCTGTTTCTCTATTTCTGCCCTGCAAACCTGTTCATCTGTACCATATATCTAGGTTCCACATACATGCATTAAGACAGAATATTTGTTTTGCTCATTCTGAGTTACTTCATTCTGTATGACAGTCTCTAGATCCACCGACTTCTCTACAAATAACATAGTTTCCTTCCTTTTCATGGCTGAGTCATATCCCATTTTATATATGTACCACATCTTTATCCATTCTTCTGTCTGTGGGCATTTAGTTTGCTTCCATTACCTGGCTATTGTAAATAGTGCTGCAATGAACATTGTGGTGAATGTGTGTTTTTGATTTATGGTTTTCTCTGGGTATATGCCCAGAAGTGGGATTGCTGGATCCTATGGTAATTCTATTTCTAGTTTCTTTAAGGAAACTCCATACTGTTCTCCATAGTGACTGTATCAATTTACATTCCAACCAATAGTGGAAGAGGGTTCCTTTTGTCCACACCCTCCCCAGAATTTGTTGTTTGTAGATTTTCTGATGACGCCGATGCTAACAGTTGTGAGGTGATACCTCATTGTCGTTTTGATTTGCATTTCTCTAATAATTAGTGGTGTTGACCAGCTTTTCATGTGCGTCTTGGCCGTCTCTGTGACTTCTTTGAAGAAACGTCTATTTAGATCTTCAGCCCATTTTTGTATTGGGTTGTTTGTTTTATTAATATTAAGCTGCGTGAGCTGTTTATATATATTGGAGATTAAACCTTTGTCCATTGATTCATTTGCGAACGTTTTCGCCCATTCTGAGGGTTGCCTTTTTCCATTCCCGTTTTTTTTTAACCAAAAAGGAAAGAAAGCAAAAGAAGCAGAACACTAATATGCGTGAAATATGCCTCTTAAAACTGTCGTTTTGAAATAAGGACGTCTTTTGAACTATTTGGTCGATATATGACCCAAGGATTTGTTTTCAGGGCAGGTGTCATTTACAGGCCTGCAATGATTTGGAATATCCACTGACTATTAGCGCTGGGATTAAAGCTGCTGTTGTGTGAAACGGCCACAAGGTGGCAGCAGTTTTCCCTTAGCAAATCTGGTTACTAAGGCAACAGAGCCTCAATGGAAGTCGTGTTCTAGATTGGAATTTAGAATGGAATGTGCCAGGAGAAAGCCCCTCAAGTTTGTCTCACTACTTCTTGTTCGTGTTTTTAATTTAATTTTTTATTTTTTATTACAGCAAGTTTGATTACAACGTTTGGCTTGTTGTAGGTGTGCAAGATGTGGTTCTTTTACACATATACATATATCTGATGTTCCTGGGACCCTTTTCCCATGTACGTTATGACAGAATGTTGAGTAGTCTTCTCTTGGCATTCCGTAGGTCTTTGGTGATTATATATTTCACCTGTGTTTGTATATGTCTCTAACCCCAATATCGTAATGAATCCAATCCTCACACCTTTCCATTGGTGAACCATAAGTTTGTTTAATGAATCTGTGATTGCCCTTCTCCGTGGAAATATCTGCCCTGGTATCCGTTTTTAGGTAACACCTATAAGTGATATCCTCCGATATGTGTCTGTCACTTTCTGACTTACTACAAGTCACGTGATTACCTGTAGACTCATCTACGGTGCTGCAAATGGCATTGTGCCCTTTTTTTCCTTGGCTAATATTCTGTCTTAGCGAGGTCCATTTTCTGCAATGTGATTCCCTGAGGGCTGAGGATTAGCTGACCTGGGCAGCCTGACCCTGCCGGCAAGCCCTCTCCAGGTGTGCCTGTGTTGAGGTCAATAGAAACAGCACTCCAGGCAGCAATAGCCCCTGCAGCTGTGCCTGACGCCATATTCTCTGCCCCGTCAGCAGTCTCGGGGCTGTGCTAGTGGGAGGGTGTGAGGGTCCACGGCTTTGTTGGTGGTCTGGTGTGAGTGGGGCTCTGCTGGACTTTCTGCAGGAGCTGCCAGGCTGCCACCTGTAAAGAAGAGGATGTGTCACCCATAACTTCCGCTGGAATTTCTCTCCGGGCTGAGGTGAGGAAGGAAAAAAAGGAGTGGGGGCCAGGACAGGAGGGGTATCTCAGGCAGGGAAATGGAAACCTTCCAGAACAGCTCCCGGGGCCAGGACCATCCTGGCTGGCCTGCAGGCACCAAGTTGGCCTGCGTGCTGTCGCTGGTGTGGCTCCACCGCCCTTCCTCTAGGCTTTCAAGCCCTTGTACATATTCAGGTGTTTTACCTGGGAAGGGTGGGGACAGTTCAGCAGCAGCTGGCCTGGGGCTCAGCTCACGTTTACTCACAGATGCCACGGCATGGTCCCCCAGCTTTGCAATGTGGACGCTCCTTGCGTGGGGGGGCCGGGCTGCTGGCTGTATGGGAGATGATTCCCCACCTCTGACCAATTTCAGAATTGTTTACCGCTGGAGCAAGTGCCCTGATAGGGTTTTCCTCTGTATAACTGCTGGGTTCAGGTTTTTTTTTTCTTTTTTGGTTCAAGTTAGAATTTATTCATCTTTTATGTATTTATTGATATAAGCATGGAAATAATTCATTCATAGAAATACATCTGTGTGAAGGGAAGAACTTTTTTCTGTTTTATTTTTAAATTTTACTTCTAAAAATTTTGAAGTTTAATTATATTTATTTTTCTATACAGCAGGTTATTATTAGTTATCTATTTTATTCATATACATATATACAGGTCAATACCTATCTCCCAACTCATCTGACCACCAACACCCCATGGCTTCCCCGACTTGGTGTCCATACGTTTGTTCTCTACCTGTGTTTCTCTATTTCTGCCCTGCAAACCTGTTCATCTGTACCATATATCTAGGTTCCACATACATGCATTAAGACAGAATATTTGTTTTGCTCTTTCTGACTTACTTCATTCTGTATGACAGTCTGTAGATCCCCCGACTTCTCTACAAATAACATAGTTTCCTTCCTTTTCATGTCTGAGTCATATCCCATTTTATATATGTACCACATCTTTATCCATTCGTCTGTCTGTGGGCATTTAGGTTGCTTCCATTACCTGGCTATTGTAAATAGTGCTGCAATGAACATTGTGGTGAATGTGTGTTTTTGATTTATGGTTTTCTCTGGGTATATGCCCAGAAGTGGGATTGCTGGATTCTATGGTAATTCTATTTCTAGTTTCTTTAAGGAAACTCCATACTGTTCTCCATAGTGACTGTATCAATTTACCTTCCCACCAATAGTGGAAGAGGGTTCCTTTTGTCCACACCCTCCCCAGAATTTGTTGTTTGTAGATTTTCTGATGACGCCGATTCTAACAGGTGTGAGGTGATACCTCATTGTCGTTTTGATTTGCATTTCTCTAATAATTAGTGGTGTTGAGCAGCTTTTCATGTGCGTCTTGGCCGTCTCTGTGACTTCTTTGAAGAAACGTCTATTTAGATCTTCAGCCCATTTTTGTATTGGGTTGTTTGTTTTATTAATATTAAGCTGCGTGAGCTGTTTATATATATTGGACATTAAACCTTTGTCCATTGATTCGTTTGCGAACGTTTTCGCCCATTCTGAGGGTTGCCTTTTTCCATTCCCGTTTTTTTTTAACCAAAAAAGAAAGAAAGCAAAAGAAGCAGAACACTAATGTGAGTGAAATATGCCTCTTAAAACTGTCGTTTTGAAATAAGGACGTCTTTTGAACTATTTGGTCGATATATGACCCAAGTATTTGTTTTCAGTGCAGGTGTCATTTACAGGCCTGCAATGATTTGGAATATCCACTGACTATTAGCCTGGGATTAAAGCTGCTGTTGTGTGAAACGGCCACAAGGTGGCAGCAGTTCTCGCTTAGCAAATCTGTTTACTAAGGCAACAGAGCCTCAATGGAAGCCGTGTTCTAGATTGGAATTTAGAATGGAATGTGCCAGGAGAAAGCCCCTCAAGTTTGTCTCACTACTTCTTGTTCGTGTTTTCAATTTAATTTTTAATTTTTTATTACAGCAAGTTTGATTACAACGTTTGGCTTGTTGTAGGTGTGCAAGATGTGGTTCTTTTACACATATACATATGTCTGTTCTTTCTGGGACCCTTTTCCCATGTACGTTATGACAGAATGTTGAGTAGTCTTCTCTTGGCATTCCGTAGGTCTTTGGTGATTATATATTTCACCTGTGTTTGTATATGTCTCTTAACCCCAATATCATAATGATCCAATCCTCACACATTTCCATTGGTGAACCATAAGTTTGTTTAATGAATCTGTGATTGCCCTTCTCCGTGGAAATATCTGCCCTGGTATCCGTTTTTAGGTAACACCTATAAGTGATATCCTACGATATGTGTCTTTCACTTTCTGACTTACTACAAGTCACGTGATTACCTGTAGACTCATCTACGGTGCTGCAAATGGCATTGTGCCCTTTTTTTCCTTGGCTAATATTCTGTCTTAGCTAGGTCCATTTTCTGCAATGTGATTCCCTGAGGGCTGAGGATTAGCTGACCTGGGCAGCCTGACCCTGCCGGCAAGCCCTCCCCAGGTGTGCCTGGGTTGAGGTCAATAGAAACAGCACTCCAGGCAGCAATAGCCCCTGCAGCTGTGCCTGACGCCATATTCTCTGCCCCGTCAGCAGTCTCGGGGCTGTGCTGGTGGGAGGGTGTGAGGGTCCACGGCTTTGTTGGTGGCCCGGTGTGAGCGGGGCTCTGCTGGACTTTCTGCAGGAGTTGCCAGGCTGCCACCTGTAAAGAAGAGGATGTGTCACCCATAACCTCCGCTGGAATTTCTCTCCGGGCTGAGGTGAGGAAGGAAAACAAGGAGTGGGGGCCGTGACAGGAGGGGTATCTCAGCCAGGGAAATGGAAAGCTTCCAGAAGAGCTCCCGGGGCCAGGACCATCCTGGCTGGCCTGCAGGCACCAGGTTGGCCTGCGTGCTGTCACTGGTGTGGCTCCACGGCCCTTCCTCTAGGCTTTCAAGCCCTTGTACATATTCAGGTGTTTTACCTGGGAAGGGTGGGAACAGTTCAGCAGCAGCTGGCCTGGGGCTCAGCTCACGTTTACTCACAGAGGCCTCGGCACGGTCCCCCAGCTTTGCAATGAGGACGCTCCTTGCGTGGGGGGGGCAGGGCTGCTGGCTGTATGGGAGATGATTCCCCACCTCTGACGAATTTCAGAATTGTTTACCGCTGGAGCAAGTGCCCTGATAGGGTTTTCCTCTGTATAACTGCTGGGTTCAGGTTTTTTTTTTCTTTTTTGGTTCAAGTTAGAATTTATTCATCTTTTATGTATTTATTGATATAAGCATGGAAATAATTCATTCATAGAAATACATCTGTGTGAAGGGAAGAACTTTTTTCTGTTTTATTTTAAAATTTTACTTCTAAAAATTTTGAAGTTTAATTATATTTATTTTTCTATACAGCAGGTTATTATTAGTTATCTATTTTATTCATATACATATATACAGGTCAATACCTATCTCCCAACTCATCTGACCACCAACACCCCATGGCTTCCCCGACTTGGTGTCCATACGTTTGTTCTCTACCTCTGTTTCTCTATTTCTGCCCTGCAAACCTGTTCATCTGTACCATATATCTAGGTTCCACATACATGCATTAAGACAGAATATTTGTTTTGCTCATTCTGAGTTACTTCATTCTGTATGACAGTCTCTAGATCCACCGACTTCTCTACAAATAACATAGTTTCCTTCCTTTTCATGGCTGAGTCATATCCCATTTTATATATGTACCACATCTTTATCCATTCTTCTGTCTGTGGGCATTTAGGTTGCTTCCATTACCTGGCTATTGTAAATAGTGCTGCAATGAACATTGTGGTGAATGTGTGTTTTTGATTTATGGTTTTCTCTGGGTATATGCCCAGAAGTGGGATTGCTGGATTCTATGGTAATTCTATTTCTAGTTTCTTTAAGGAAACTCCATACTGTTCTCCATAGTGACTGTATCAATTTACCTTCCCACCAATAGTGGAAGAGGGTTCCTTTTGTCCACACCCTCCCCAGAATTTGTTGTTTGTAGATTTTCTGATGACGCCGATTCTAACAGGTGTGAGGTGATACCTCATTGTCGTTTTGATTTGCATTTCTCTAATAATTAGTGGTGTTGAGCAGCTTTTCATGTGCGTCTTGGCCGTCTCTGTGACTTCTTTGAAGAAACGTCTATTTAGATCTTCTGCCCATTTTTGTATTGGGTTGTTTGTTTTATTAATATTAAGCTGCGTGAGCTGTTTATATATATTGGAGATTAAACCTTTGTCCATTGATTCGTTTGCGAATGTTTTCGCCCATTCTGAGGGTTGCCTTTTTCCATTCCCGTTTTTTTTTAACCAAAAAAGAAAGAAAGCAAAAGAAGCAGAACACTAATGTGCGTGAAATATTCCTCTTGAAACTGTCGTTTTGAAATATGGACGTCTTTTGAACTTTTTGGTCGATATATGACCCCAGGATTTGTTTTCAGGGCAGGTGTCATTTACAGGCCTCAATGATTTGGAATATCCACTGACCATTAGCGCTGGGATTAAAGCTGCTGTTGTGTGAAACGGCCACAAGGTGGCAGCAGTTCTCCCTTAGCAAATCTGTTTACTAGGGCAACAGAGCCTCAATGGAAGCCGTGTTGTAGATTGGAATTTAGAATGGAATGTGCCAGGAGAAAGCCCCTCAAGTTTGTCTCACTACTTCTTGTTCGTGTTTTCAATTTAATTTTTAATTTTTTATTACAGCAAGTTTGATTACAACGTTTGGCTTGTTGTAGGTGTGCAAGATGTGGTTCTTTTACACATATACATATGTCTGTTCTTCCTGGGACCCTTTTCCCATGTACGTTATGACAGAATGTTGAGTAGTCTTCTATTGGTATTCTGTAGGTCTTTGCTGATTATATATTTCACCTGTGTTTGTATATGTCTCTTAACCCCAATATCATAATGATCCAATCCTCACACCTTTCCATTGGTGAACCATAAGTTTGTTTAATGAATCTGTGATTGCCCTTCTCCGTTGAAATATGTGCCCTGGTATCCGTTTTTAGGTAACACCTATAAGTGATATCCTATGATATGTGTCTTTCACTTTCTGACTTACTACAAGTCACGTGATTACCTGTAGACTCATCTACGGTGCTGCAAATGGCATTGTGCCCTTTTTTTCCTTGGCTAATATTCTGTCTTAGCGAGGTCCATTTTCTGCAATGTGATTCCCTGAGGGCTGAGGATTAGCTGACCTGGGCAGCCTGACCCTGCCGGCAAGCCCTCCCCAGGTGTGCCTGGGTTGAGGTCAATAGAAACAGCACTCCAGGCAGCAATAGCCCCTGCAGCTGTGCCTGACTCCATATTCTCTGCCCCGTCAGCAGTCTCGGGGCTGTGCTGGTGGGAGGGTGGGAGGGTCCACGGCTTTGTTGGTGGCCCGGTGTCAGTGGGGCTCTGCTGGACTTTCTGCAGGAGTTGCCAGGCTGCCACCTGTAAAGAAGAGGATGTGTCACCCATAACTTCCGCTGGAATTTCTCTCCGGGCTTAGGTGAGGAAGGAACACAAGGAGTGGTGGCCGGGACAGGAGGGGTATCTCAGCCAGGGAAATGGAAAGCTTCCAGAAGAGCGCCCGGGGCCAGGACCATCCTGGCTGGCCTGCAGGCACCAAGTTGGCCTGCGTGCTGTCACTGGTGTGGCTCCACGGCCCTTCCTCTAGGCTTTCAAGCCCTTGTACATATTCAGGTGTTTTACCTGGGAAGGGTGGGAACAGTTCAGCAGCAGCTGGCCTGGGGCTCAGCTCACGTTTACTCACAGAGGCCTCGGCACGGTCCCCCAGCTTTGCAATGAGGATGCTCCTTGCGTGGGGGGGGGCAGGGCTGCTGGCTGTATGGGAGATGATTCCCCACCTCTGACGAATTTCAGAATTGTTTACCGCTGGAGCAAGTGCCCTGATAGGGTTTTCCTCTGTATAACTGCTGGGTTCAGGTTTTTTTTTTCTTTTTTGGTTCAAGTTAGAATTTATTCATCTTTTATGTATTTATTGATATAAGCATGGAAATAATTCATTCATAGAAATACATCTGTGTGAAGGGAAGAACTTTTTTCTGTTTTATTTTTAAATTTTACTTCTAAAAATTTTGAAGTTTAATTATATTTATTTTTCTATACAGCAGGTTATTATTAGTTATCTATTTTATTCATATACATATATACAGGTCAATACCTATCTCCCAACTCATCTGACCACCAACACCCCATGGCTTCCCCGACTTGGTGTCCATACGTTTGTTCTCTACCTCTGTTTCTCTATTTCTGCCCTGCAAACCTGTTCCTCTGTACCATATATCTAGGTTCCACATACATGCATTAAGACAGAATATTTGTTTTGCTCATTCTGAGTTACTTCATTCTGTATGACAGTCTCTAGATCCACCGACTTCTCTACAAATAACATAGTTTCCTTCCTTTTCATGGCTGAGTCATATCCCATTTTATATATGTACCACATCTTTATCCATTCTTCTGTCTGTGGGCATTTAGGTTGCTTCCATTACCTGGCTATTGTAAATAGTGCTGCAATGAACATTGTGGTGAATGTGTGTTTTTGATTTATGGTTTTCTCTGGGTATATGCCCAGAAGTGGGATTGCTGGATTCTATGGTAATTCTATTTCTAGTTTCTTTAAGGAAACTCCATACTGTTCTCCATAGTGACTGTATCAATTTACCTTCCCACCAATAGTGGAAGAGGGTTCCTTTTGTCCACACCCTCCCCAGAATTTGTTGTTTGTAGATTTTCTGATGACGCCGATTCTAACAGGTGTGAGGTGATACCTCATTGTCGTTTTGATTTGCATTTCTCTAATAATTAGTGGTGTTGAGCAGCTTTTCATGTGCGTCTTGGCCGTCTCTGTGACTTCTTTGAAGAAACGTCTATTTAGATCTTCTGCCCATTTTTGTATTGGGTTGTTTGTTTTATTAATATTAAGCTGCGTGAGCTGTTTATATATATTGGAGATTAAACCTTTGTCCATTGATTCGTTTGCGAATGTTTTCGCCCATTCTGAGGGTTGCCTTTTTCCATTCCCGTTTTTTTTTAACCAAAAAAGAAAGAAAGCAAAAGAAGCAGAACACTAATGTGCGTGAAATATTCCTCTTGAAACTGTCGTTTTGAAATATGGACGTCTTTTGAACTTTTTGGTCGATATATGACCCCAGGATTTGTTTTCAGGGCAGGTGTCATTTACAGGCCTCAATGATTTGGAATATCCACTGACCATTAGCGCTGGGATTAAAGCTGCTGTTGTGTGAAACGGCCACAAGGTGGCAGCAGTTCTCCCTTAGCAAATCTGTTTACTAGGGCAACAGAGCCTCAATGGAAGCCGTGTTGTAGATTGGAATTTAGAATGGAATGTGCCAGGAGAAAGCCCCTCAAGTTTGTCTCACTACTTCTTGTTCGTGTTTTCAATTTAATTTTTAATTTTTTATTACAGCAAGTTTGATTACAACGTTTGGCTTGTTGTAGGTGTGCAAGATGTGGTTCTTTTACACATATACATATGTCTGTTCTTCCTGGGACCCTTTTCCCATGTACGTTATGACAGAATGTTGAGTAGTCTTCTATTGGTATTCTGTAGGTCTTTGCTGATTATATATTTCACCTGTGTTTGTATATGTCTCTTAACCCCAATATCATAATGATCCAATCCTCACACCTTTCCATTGGTGAACCATAAGTTTGTTTAATGAATCTGTGATTGCCCTTCTCCGTTGAAATATGTGCCCTGGTATCCGTTTTTAGGTAACACCTATAAGTGATATCCTACGATATGTGTCTTTCACTTTCTGACTTACTACAAGTCACGTGATTACCTGTAGACTCATCTACGGTGCTGCAAATGGCATTGTGCCCTTTTTTTCCTTGGCTAATATTCTGTCTTAGCGAGGTCCATTTTCTGCAATGTGATTCCCTGAGGGCTGAGGATTAGCTGACCTGGGCAGCCTGACCCTGCCGGCAAGCCCTCCCCAGGTGTGCCTGGGTTGAGGTCAATAGAAACAGCACTCCAGGCAGCAATAGCCCCTGCAGCTGTGCCTGACTCCATATTCTCTGCCCCGTCAGCAGTCTCGGGGCTGTGCTGGTGGGAGGGTGTGAGGGTCCACGGCTTTGTTGGTGGCCCGGTGTCAGTGGGGCTCTGCTGGACTTTCTGCAGGAGTTGCCAGGCTGCCACCTGTAAAGAAGAGGATGTGTCACCCATAACTTCCGCTGGAATTTCTCTCCGGGCTTAGGTGAGGAAGGAACACAAGGAGTGGTGGCCGGGACAGGAGGGGTATCTCAGCCAGGGAAATGGAAAGCTTCCAGAAGAGCGCCCGGGGCCAGGACCATCCTGGCTGGCCTGCAGGCACCAAGTTGGCCTGCGTGCTGTCACTGGTGTGGCTCCACGGCCCTTCCTCTAGGCTTTCAAGCCCTTGTACATATTCAGGTGTTTTACCTGGGAAGGGTGGGAACAGTTCAGCAGCAGCTGGCCTGGGGCTCAGCTCACGTTTACTCACAGAGGCCTCGGCACGGTCCCCCAGCTTTGCAATGAGGATGCTCCTTGCGTGGGGGGGGCAGGGCTGCTGGCTGTATGGGAGATGATTCCCCACCTCTGACGAATTTCAGAATTGTTTACCGCTGGAGCAAGTGCCCTGATAGGGTTTTCCTCTGTATAACTGCTGGGTTCAGGTTTTTTTTTTCTTTTTTTGTTCAAGTTAGAATTTATTCATCTTTTATGTATTTATTGATATAAGCATGGAAATAATTCATTCATAGAAATACATCTGTGTGAAGGGAAGAACTTTTTTCTGTTTTATTTTTAAATTTTACTTCTAAAAATTTTGAAGTTTAATTATATTTATTTTTCTATACAGCAGGTTATTATTAGTTATCTATTTTATTCATATACATATATACAGGTCAATACCTATCTCCCAACTCATCTGACCACCAACACCCCATGGCTTCCCCGACTTGGTGTCCATACGTTTGTTCTCTACCTCTGTTTCTCTATTTCTGCCCTGCAAACCTGTTCCTCTGTACCATATATCTAGGTTCCACATACATGCATTAAGACAGAATATTTGTTTTGCTCATTCTGAGTTACTTCATTCTGTATGACAGTCTCTAGATCCACCGACTTCTCTACAAATAACATAGTTTCCTTCCTTTTCATGGCTGAGTCATATCCCATTTTATATATGTACCACATCTTTATCCATTCTTCTGTCTGTGGGCATTTAGGTTGCTTCCATTACCTGGCTATTGTAAATAGTGCTGCAATGAACATTGTGGTGAATGTGTGTTTTTGATTTATGGTTTTCTCTGGGTATATGCCCAGAAGTGGGATTGCTGGATCCTATGGTAATTCTATTTCTAGTTTCTTTAAGGAAACTCCATACTGTTCTCCATAGTGACTGTATCAATTTACCTTCCCACCAATAGTGGAAGAGGGTTCCTTTTGTCCACACCCTCCCCAGAATTTGTTGTTTGTAGATTTTCTGATGACGCCGATTCTAACAGGTGTGAGGTGATACCTCATTGTCGTTTTGATTTGCATTTCTCTAATAATTAGTGGTGTTGAGCAGCTTTTCATGTGCGTCTTGGCCGTCTCTGTGACTTCTTTGAAGAAACGTCTATTTAGATCTTCTGCCCATTTTTGTATTGGGTTGTTTGTTTTATTAATATTAAGCTGCGTGAGCTGTTTATATATATTGGAGATTAAACCTTTGTCCATTGATTCGTTTGCGAATGTTTTCGCCCATTCTGAGGGTTGCCTTTTTCCATTCCCGTTTTTTTTTAACCAAAAAAGAAAGAAAGCAAAAGAAGCAGAACACTAATGTGCGTGAAATATTCCTCTTGAAACTGTCGTTTTGAAATATGGACGTCTTTTGAACTTTTTGGTCGATATATGACCCCAGGATTTGTTTTCAGGGCAGGTGTCATTTACAGGCCTCAATGATTTGGAATATCCACTGACCATTAGCGCTGGGATTAAAGCTGCTGTTGTGTGAAACGGCCACAAGGTGGCAGCAGTTCTCCCTTAGCAAATCTGTTTACTAGGGCAACAGAGCCTCAATGGAAGCCGTGTTCTAGATTGGAATTTAGAATGGAATGTGCCAGGAGAAAGCCCCTCAAGTTTGTCTCACTACTTCTTGTTCGTGTTTTCAATTTAATTTTTAATTTTTTATTGCAGCAAGTTTGATTACAACGTTTGGCTTGCTGTAGGTGTGCAAGATGTGGTTCTTTTAAACATATACATATGTCTGTTCTTCCTGGGACCCTTTTCCCATGTACGTTATGACAGAATGTTGAGTAGTCTTCCCTTGGCATTCTGTAGGTCTTTGGTGATTACATATTTCACCTGTGTTTGTATATGTCTCTTAACCCCAATATCATAATGATCCAATCCTCACACCTTTCCATTGGTGAACCATAAGTTTGTTTAATGAATCTGTGATTGCCCTTCTCCATGGAAATATCTGCCCTGGTATCCATTTTTAGGTAACACCTATAAGTGATATCCTACAATATGTGTCTTTCACTTTCTGACTTACTACAAGTCACGTGATTACCTGTAGACTCATCTACGGTGCTGCAAATGGCATTGTGCCCTTTCTTTCCTTGGCTAATATTCTGTCTTAGCGAGGTCCATTTTCTGCAATGTGATTCCCTGAGGGCTGAGGATTAGCTGACCTGGGCAGCCTGACCCTGCCGGCAAGCCCTCCCCAGGTGTGCCTGGGTTGAGGTCAATAGAAACAGCACTCCAGGCAGCAATAGCCCCTGCAGCTGTGCCTGACTCCATATTCTCTGCCCCCTCAGCAGTCTCGGGGCTGTGCTGGTGGGAGGGTGTGAGGGTCCACGGCTTTGTTGGTGGCCCGGTGTGAGTGGGGCTCTGCTGGACTTTCTGCAGGAGTTGCCAGGCTGCCACCTGTAAAGAAGAGGATGTGTCACCCATAACCTCCGCTGGAATTTCTCTCCGGGCTGAGGTGAGGAAGGAAAACAAGGAGTGGTGGCCGGGACAGGAGGGGTATCTCAGCCAGGGAAATGGAAAGCTTCCAGAAGAGCGCCCGGGGCCAGGACCATCCTGGCTGGCCTGCAGGCACCAGGTTGGCCTGCGTGCTGTCACTGGTGTGGCTCCACGGCCCTTCCTCTAGGCTTTCAAGCCCTTGTACATATTCAGGTGTTTTACCTGGGAAGGGTGGGAACAGTTCAGCAGCAGCTGGCCTGGGGCTCAGCTCACGTTTACTCACAGAGGCCTCGGCACGGTCCCCCAACTTTGCAATGAGGATGCTCCTTGTGTGGGGGGGCCGGGCTCCTGGCTGTATGGGAGATGATTCCCCACCTCTGACCAATTTCAGAATTGTTTACCGCTGGAGCAAGTGCCCTGATAGGGTTTTCCTCTGTATAACTGCTGGGTTCAGGTTTTTTTTTTCTTTTTTGGTTCAAGTTAGAATTTATTCATCTTTTATGTATTTATTGATATAAGCATGGAAATAATTCATTCATAGAAATACATCTGTGTGAAGGGAAGAACTTTTTTCTGTTTTATTTTTAAATTTTACTTCTAAAAATTTTGAAGTTTAATTATATTTATTTTTCTATACAGCAGGTTATTATTAGTTATCTATTTTATTCATATACATATATACAGGTCAATACCTATCTCCCAACTCATCTGACCACCAACACCCCATGGCTTCCCCGACTTGGTGTCCATACGTTTGTTCTCTACCTCTGTTTCTCTATTTCTGCCCTGCAAACCTGTTCCTCTGTACCATATATCTAGGTTCCACATACATGCATTAAGACAGAATATTTGTTTTGCTCATTCTGAGTTACTTCATTCTGTATGACAGTCTCTAGATCCACCGACTTCTCTACAAATAACATAGTTTCCTTCCTTTTCATGGCTGAGTCATATCCCATTTTATATATGTACCACATCTTTATCCATTCTTCTGTCTGTGGGCATTTAGGTTGCTTCCATTACCTGGCTATTGTAAATAGTGCTGCAATGAACATTGTGGTGAATGTGTGTTTTTGATTTATGGTTTTCTCTGGGTATATGCCCAGAAGTGGGATTGCTGGATCCTATGGTAATTCTATTTCTAGTTTCTTTAAGGAAACTCCATACTGTTCTCCATAGTGACTGTATCAATTTACCTTCCCACCAATAGTGGAAGAGGGTTCCTTTTGTCCACACCCTCCCCAGAATTTGTTGTTTGTAGATTTTCTGATGACGCCGATTCTAACAGGTGTGAGGTGATACCTCATTGTCGTTTTGATTTGCATTTCTCTAATAATTAGTGGTGTTGAGCAGCTTTTCATGTGCGTCTTGGCCGTCTCTGTGACTTCTTTGAAGAAACGTCTATTTAGATCTTCTGCCCATTTTTGTATTGGGTTGTTTGTTTTATTAATATTAAGCTGCGTGAGCTGTTTATATATATTGGAGATTAAACCTTTGTCCATTGATTCGTTTGCGAACGTTTTCGCCCATTCTGAGGGTTGCCTTTTTCCATTCCCGTTTTTTTTTAACCAAAAAGGAAAGAAAGCAAAAGAAGCAGAACACTAATATGCGTGAAATATGCCTCTTAAAACTGTCGTTTTGAAATAAGGACGTCTTTTGAACTATTTGGTCGATATATGACCCAAGGATTTGTTTTCAGGGCAGGTGTCATTTACAGGCCTGCAATGATTTGGAATATCCACTGACTATTAGCGCTGGGATTAAAGCTGCTGTTGTGTGAAACGGCCACAAGGTGGCAGCAGTTCTCCCTTAGCAAATCTGGTTACTAAGGCAACAGAGCCTCAATGGAAGTCGTGTTCTAGATTGGAATTTAGAATGGAATGTGCCAGGAGAAAGCCCCTCAAGTTTGTCTCACTACTTCTTGTTCGTGTTTTTAATTTAATTTTTTATTTTTTATTACAGCAAGTTTGATTACAACGTTTGGCTTGTTGTAGGTGTGCAAGATGTGGTTCTTTTACACATATACATATATCTGATGTTCCTGGGACCCTTTTCCCATGTACGTTATGACAGAATGTTGAGTAGTCTTCTCTTGGCATTCCGTAGGTCTTTGGTGATTATATATTTCACCTGTGTTTGTATATGTCTCTAACCCCAATATCGTAATGAATCCAATCCTCACACCTTTCCATTGGTGAACCATAAGTTTGTTTAATGAATCTGTGATTGCCCTTCTCCGTGGAAATATCTGCCCTGGTATCCGTTTTTAGGTAACACCTATAAGTGATATCCTCCGATATGTGTCTGTCACTTTCTGACTTACTACAAGTCACGTGATTACCTGTAGACTCATCTACGGTGCTGCAAATGGCATTGTGCCCTTTTTTTCCTTGGCTAATATTCTGTCTTAGCGAGGTCCATTTTCTGCAATGTGATTCCCTGAGGGCTGAGGATTAGCTGACCTGGGCAGCCTGACCCTGCCGGCAAGCCCTCTCCAGGTGTGCCTGTGTTGAGGTCAATAGAAACAGCACTCCAGGCAGCAATAGCCCCTGCAGCTGTGCCTGACGCCATATTCTCTGCCCCGTCAGCAGTCTCGGGGCTGTGCTAGTGGGAGGGTGTGAGGGTCCACGGCTTTGTTGGTGGTCTGGTGTGAGTGGGGCTCTGCTGGACTTTCTGCAGGAGCTGCCAGGCTGCCACCTGTAAAGAAGAGGATGTGTCACCCATAACTTCCGCTGGAATTTCTCTCCGGGCTGAGGTGAGGAAGGAAAAAAAGGAGTGGGGGCCAGGACAGGAGGGGTATCTCAGGCAGGGAAATGGAAACCTTCCAGAACAGCTCCCGGGGCCAGGACCATCCTGGCTGGCCTGCAGGCACCAAGTTGGCCTGCGTGCTGTCGCTGGTGTGGCTCCACCGCCCTTCCTCTAGGCTTTCAAGCCCTTGTACATATTCAGGTGTTTTACCTGGGAAGGGTGGGGACAGTTCAGCAGCAGCTGGCCTGGGGCTCAGCTCACGTTTACTCACAGATGCCACGGCACGGTCCCCCAGCTT
Organism: Mesoplodon densirostris; assembly: GCF_025265405.1. Classification (NCBI taxonomy): domain Eukaryota; kingdom Metazoa; phylum Chordata; class Mammalia; order Artiodactyla; family Ziphiidae; genus Mesoplodon; species Mesoplodon densirostris. Next base: position 50,004,193 of record NC_082670.1, read on the forward strand.
TGCAATGTGGACGCTCCTTGCGTGGGGGGGCCGGGCTGCTGGCTGTATGGGAGATGATTCCCCACCTCTGACCAATTTCAGAATTGTTTACCGCTGGAGCAAGTGCCCTGATAGGGTTTTCCTCTGTATAACTGCTGGGTTCAGGTTTTTTTTTTTCTTTTTTGGTTCAAGTTATAATTTATTCATCTTTTATGTATTTATTGATATAAGCATGGAAATAATTCATTCATAGAAATACATCTGTGTGAAGGGAAGAACTTTTTTCTGTTTTATTTTTAAATTTTACTTCTAAAAATTTTGAAGTTTAATTATATTTATTTTTCTATACAGCAGGTTATTATTAGTTATCTATTTTATTCATATACATATATACAGGTCAATACCTATCTCCCAACTCATCTGACCACCAACACCCCATGGCTTCCCCGACTTGGTGTCCATACGTTTGTTCTCTACCTGTGTTTCTCTATTTCTGCCCTGCAAACCTGTTCATCTGTACCATATATCTAGGTTCCACATACATGCATTAAGACAGAATATTTGTTTTGCTCTTTCTGACTTACTTCATTCTGTATGACAGTCTGTAGATCCACCGACTTCTCTACAAATAACATAGTTTCCTTCCTTTTCATGTCTGAGTCATATCCCATTTTATATATGTACCACATCTTTATCCATTCGTCTGTCTGTGGGCATTTAGGTTGCTTCCATTACCTGGCTATTGTAAATAGTGCTGAAATGAACATTGTGGTGAATGTGTGTTTTTGATTTATGGTTTTCTCTGGGTATATGCCCAGAAGTGGGATTGCTGGATTCTATGGTAATTCTATTTCTAGTTTCTTTAAGGAAACTCCATACTGTTCTCCATAGTGACTGTATCAATTTACCTTCCCACCAGTAGTGGAAGAGGGTTCCTTTTGTCCACACCCTCCCCAGAATTTGTTGTTTGTAGATTTTCTGATGACGCCGATTCTAACAGGTGTGAGGTGATACCTCATTGTCGTTTTGATTTGCATTTCTCTAATAATGAGTGGTGTTGAGCAGCTTTTCATGTGCATCTTGGCCGTCTCTGTGACTTCTTTGAAGAAACGTCTATTTAGATCTTCTGCCCATTTTTGTATTGGGTTGTTTGTTTTATTAATATTAAGCTGCGTGAGCTGTTTATATATATTGGAGATTAAACCTTTGTCCATTGATTCGTTTGCGAATGTTTTCGCCCATTCTGAGGGTTGCCTTTTTCCATTCCCGTTTTTTTTTAACCAAAAAAGAAAGAAAGCAAAAGCAGCAGAACACTAATGTGCGTGAAATATTCCTCTTGAAACTGTCGTTTTGAAATATGGACGTCTTTTGAACTTTTTGGTCGATATATGACCCCAGGATTTGTTTTCAGGGCAGGTGTCATTTACAGGCCTCAATGATTTGGAATATCCACTGACCATTAGCGCTGGGATTAAAGCTGCTGTTGTGTGAAACGGCCACAAGGTGGCAGCAGTTCTCCATTAGCAAATCTGTTTACTAGGGCAACAGAGCCTCAATGGAAGCCGTGTTCTAGATTGGAATTTAGAATGGAATGTGCCAGGAGAAAGCCCCTCAAGTTTGTCTCACGACTTCTTGTTCGTGTTTTCAATTTAATTTTTTATTTTTTATTGCAGCAAGTTTGATTACAACGTTTGGCTTGCTGTAGGTGTGCAAGATGTGGTTCTTTTAAACATATACATATGTCTGTTCTTCCTGGGACCCTTTTCCCATGTACGTTATGACAGAATGTTGAGTAGTCTTCTCTTGGCATTCTGTAGGTCTTTGGTGATTACATATTTCACCTGTGTTTGTATATGTCTCTTAACCCCAATATCATAATGATCCAATCCTCACACCTTTCCATTGGTGAACCATAAGTTTGTTTAATGAATCTGTGATTGCCCTTCTCCGTGGAAATATCTGCCCTGGTATCCATTTTTAGGTAACACCTATAAGTGATATCCTACGATATGTGTCTTTCACTTTCTGACTTACTACAAGTCACGTGATTACCTGTAGACTCATCTACGGTGCTGCAAATGGCATTGTGCCCTTTCTTTCCTTGGCTAATATTCTGTCTTAGCGAGGTCCATTTTCTGCAATGTGATTCCCTGAGGGCTGAGGATTAGCTGACCTGGGCAGGCTGACCCTGCCGGCAAGCCCTCCCCAGGTGTGCCTGGGTTGAGGTCAATAGAAACAGCACTCCAGGAAGCAATAGCCCCTGCAGCTGTGCCTGACTCCATATTCTCTGCCCCGTCAGCAGTCTCGGGGCTGTGCTGGTGGCAGGGTGTGAGGGTCCACGGCTTTGTTGGTGGCCCTGTGTGAGTGGGGCTCTGCTGGACTTTCTGCAGGAGTTGCCAGGCTGCCAACTGTAAAGAAGATGATGTGTCACCCATAACTTACGCTGGAATTTCTCTCCGGGCTGAGGTGAGGAAGGAAAACAAGGAGTGGGGGCCGGGACAGGAGGGGTATCTCAGCCAGGGAAATGGAAAGCTTCCAGAAGAGCGCCCGGGGCCAGGACCATCCTGGCTGGCCTGCAGGCACCAGGTTGGCCTGCGTGCTGTCACTGGTGTGGCTCCACGGCCCTTCCTCTAGGCTTTCAAGCCCTTGTACATATTCAGGTGTTTTACCTGGGAAGGGTGGGAACAGTTCTTCAGCAGCTGGCCTGGGGCTCAGCTCACGTTTACTCACAGAGGCCTCGGCACGGTCCCCCAACTTTGCAATGAGGACGCTCCTTGTGTGGGGGGGCCGGGCTCCTGGCTGTATGGGAGATGATTCCCCACCTCTGACCAATTTCAGAATTGTTTACCGCTGGAGCAAGTGCCCTGATAGGGTTTTCCTCTGTATAACTGCTGGGTTCAGGTTTTTTTTTTCTTTTTTGGTTCAAGTTAGAATTTATTCATCTTTTATGTATTTATTGATATAAGCATGGAAATAATTCATTCATATAAATACATCTGTGTGAAGGGAAGAACTTTTTTGTGTTTTATTTTTAAATTTTATTTCTAAAATTTTGAAGTTTAATTATATTTATTTTTCTATACAGCAGGTTATTATTAGTTATCTCTTTTATTCATATACATATATACAGGTCAATACCTATCTCCCAACTCATCTGACCACCAACACCCCATGGCTTCCCCGACTTGGTGTCCATACGTTTGTTCTCTACCTCTGTTTCTCTATTTCTGCCCTGCAAACCTGTTCATCTGTACCATATATCTAGGTTCCACATACATGCATTAAGACAGAATATTTGTTTTGCTCTTTCTGACTTACTTCATTCTGTATGACAGTCTCTAGATCCACCGACTTCTCTACAAATAACATAGTTTCCTTCCTTTTCATGTCTGAGTCATATCCCATTTTATATATGTACCACATCTTTATCCATTCTTCTGTCTGTGGGCATTTAGTTTGCTTCCATTACCTGGCTATTGTAAATAGTGCTGCAATGAACATTGTGGTGAATGTGTGTTTTTGATTTATGGTTTTCTCTGGGTATATGCCCAGAAGTGGGATTGCTGGATCCTATGGTAATTCTATTTCTAGTTTCTTTAAGGAAACTCCATACTGTTCTCCATAGTGACTGTATCAATTTACATTCCAACCAATAGTGGAAGAGGGTTCCTTTTGTCCACACCCTCCCCAGAATTTGTTGTTTGTAGATTTTCTGATGACGCCGATGCTAACAGTTGTGAGGTGATACCTCATTGTCGTTTTGATTTGCATTTCTCTAATAATTAGTGGTGTTGACCAGCTTTTCATGTGCGTCTTGGCCGTCTCTGTGACTTCTTTGAAGAAACGTCTATTTAGATCTTCAGCCCATTTTTGTATTGGGTTGTTTGTTTTATTAATATTAAGCTGCGTGAGCTGTTTATATATATTGGAGATTAAACCTTTGTCCATTGATTCGTTTGCGAACGTTTTCGCCCATTCTGAGGGTTGCCTTTTTCCATTCCCGTTTTTTTTTAACCAAAAAGGAAAGAAAGCAAAAGAAGCAGAACACTAATATGCGTGAAATATGCCTCTTAAAACTGTCGTTTTGAAATAAGGACGTCTTTTGAACTATTTGGTCGATATATGACCCAAGGATTTGTTTTCAGGGCAGGTGTCATTTACAGGCCTGCAATGATTTGGAATATCCACTGACTATTAGCGCTGGGATTAAAGCTGCTGTTGTGTGAAACGGCCACAAGGTGGCAGCAGTTCTCCCTTAGCAAATCTGGTTACTAAGGCAACAGAGCCTCAATGGAAGTCGTGTTCTAGATTGGAATTTAGAATGGAATGTGCCAGGAGAAAGCCCCTCAAGTTTGTCTCACTACTTCTTGTTCGTGTTTTTAATTTAATTTTTTATTTTTTATTACAGCAAGTTTGATTACAACGTTTGGCTTGTTGTAGGTGTGCAAGATGTGGTTCTTTTACACATATACATATATCTGATGTTCCTGGGACCCTTTTCCCATGTACGTTATGACAGAATGTTGAGTAGTCTTCTCTTGGCATTCCGTAGGTCTTTGGTGATTATATATTTCACCTGTGTTTGTATATGTCTCTAACCCCAATATCGTAATGAATCCAATCCTCACACCTTTCCATTGGTGAACCATAAGTTTGTTTAATGAATCTGTGATTGCCCTTCTCCGTGGAAATATCTGCCCTGGTATCCGTTTTTAGGTAACACCTATAAGTGATATCCTCCGATATGTGTCTGTCACTTTCTGACTTACTACAAGTCACGTGATTACCTGTAGACTCATCTACGGTGCTGCAAATGGCATTGTGCCCTTTTTTTCCTTGGCTAATATTCTGTCTTAGCGAGGTCCATTTTCTGCAATGTGATTCCCTGAGGGCTGAGGATTAGCTGACCTGGGCAGCCTGACCCTGCCGGCAAGCCCTCTCCAGGTGTGCCTGTGTTGAGGTCAATAGAAACAGCACTCCAGGCAGCAATAGCCCCTGCAGCTGTGCCTGACGCCATATTCTCTGCCCCGTCAGCAGTCTCGGGGCTGTGCTAGTGGGAGGGTGTGAGGGTCCACGGCTTTGTTGGTGGTCTGGTGTGAGTGGGGCTCTGCTGGACTTTCTGCAGGAGCTGCCAGGCTGCCACCTGTAAAGAAGAGGATGTGTCACCCATAACTTCCGCTGGAATTTCTCTCCGGGCTGAGGTGAGGAAGGAAAAAAAGGAGTGGGGGCCAGGACAGGAGGGGTATCTCAGGCAGGGAAATGGAAACCTTCCAGAACAGCTCCCGGGGCCAGGACCATCCTGGCTGGCCTGCAGGCACCAAGTTGGCCTGCGTGCTGTCGCTGGTGTGGCTCCACCGCCCTTCCTCTAGGCTTTCAAGCCCTTGTACATATTCAGGTGTTTTACCTGGGAAGGGTGGGGACAGTTCAGCAGCAGCTGGCCTGGGGCTCAGCTCACGTTTACTCACAGATGCCACGGCACGGTCCCCCAGCTTTGCAATGTGGACGCTCCTTGCGTGGGGGGGCCGGGCTGCTGGCTGTATGGGAGATGATTCCCCACCTCTGACCAATTTCAGAATTGTTTACCGCTGGAGCAAGTGCCCTGATAGGGTTTTCCTCTGTATAACTGCTGGGTTCAGGTTTTTTTTTTTCTTTTTTGGTTCAAGTTATAATTTATTCATCTTTTATGTATTTATTGATATAAGCATGGAAATAATTCATTCATAGAAATACATCTGTGTGAAGGGAAGAACTTTTTTCTGTTTTATTTTTAAATTTTACTTCTAAAAATTTTGAAGTTTAATTATATTTATTTTTCTATACAGCAGGTTATTATTAGTTATCTATTTTATTCATATACATATATACAGGTCAATACCTATCTCCCAACTCATCTGACCACCAACACCCCATGGCTTCCCCGACTTGGTGTCCATACGTTTGTTCTCTACCTGTGTTTCTCTATTTCTGCCCTGCAAACCTGTTCATCTGTACCATATATCTAGGTTCCACATACATGCATTAAGACAGAATATTTGTTTTGCTCTTTCTGACTTACTTCATTCTGTATGACAGTCTGTAGATCCACCGACTTCTCTACAAATAACATAGTTTCCTTCCTTTTCATGTCTGAGTCATATCCCATTTTATATATGTACCACATCTTTATCCATTCGTCTGTCTGTGGGCATTTAGGTTGCTTCCATTACCTGGCTATTGTAAATAGTGCTGCAATGAACATTGTGGTGAATGTGTGTTTTTGATTTATGGTTTTCTCTGGGTATATGCCCAGAAGTGGGATTGCTGGATTCTATGGTAATTCTATTTCTAGTTTCTTTAAGGAAACTCCATACTGTTCTCCATAGTGACTGTATCAATTTACCTTCCCACCAGTAGTGGAAGAGGGTTCCTTTTGTCCACACCCTCCCCAGAATTTGTTGTTTGTAGATTTTCTGATGACGCCGATTCTAACAGGTGTGAGGTGATACCTCATTGTCGTTTTGATTTGCATTTCTCTAATAATGAGTGGTGTTGAGCAGCTTTTCATGTGCATCTTGGCCGTCTCTGTGACTTCTTTGAAGAAACGTCTATTTAGATCTTCTGCCCATTTTTGTATTGGGTTGTTTGTTTTATTAATATTAAGCTGCGTGAGCTGTTTATATATATTGGAGATTAAACCTTTGTCCATTGATTCGTTTGCGAATGTTTTCGCCCATTCTGAGGGTTGCCTTTTTCCATTCCCGTTTTTTTTTAACCAAAAAAGAAAGAAAGCAAAAGCAGCAGAACACTAATGTGCGTGAAATATTCCTCTTGAAACTGTCGTTTTGAAATATGGACGTCTTTTGAACTTTTTGGTCGATATATGACCCCAGGATTAGTTTTCAGGGCAGGTGTCATTTACAGGCCTCAATGATTTGGAATATCCACTGACCATTAGCGCTGGGATTAAAGCTGCTGTTGTGTGAAACGGCCACAAGGTGGCAGCAGTTCTCCATTAGCAAATCTGTTTACTAGGGCAACAGAGCCTCAATGGAAGCCGTGTTGTAGATTGGAATTTAGAATGGAATGTGCCAGGAGAAAGCCCCTCAAGTTTGTCTCACGACTTCTTGTTCGTGTTTTCAATTTAATTTTTTATTTTTTATTGCAGCAAGTTTGATTACAACGTTTGGCTTGCTGTAGGTGTGCAAGATGTGGTTCTTTTAAACATATACATATGTCTGTTCTTCCTGGGACCCTTTTCCCATGTACGTTATGACAGAATGTTGAGTAGTCTTCTCTTGGCATTCTGTAGGTCTTTGGTGATTACATATTTCACCTGTGTTTGTATATGTCTCTTAACCCCAATATCATAATGATCCAATCCTCACACCTTTCCATTGGTGAACCATAAGTTTGTTTAATGAATCTGTGATTGCCCTTCTCCGTGGAAATATCTGCCCTGGTATCCATTTTTAGGTAACACCTATAAGTGATATCCTACGATATGTGTCTTTCACTTTCTGACTTACTACAAGTCACGTGATTACCTGTAGACTCATCTACGGTGCTGCAAATGGCATTGTGCCCTTTCTTTCCTTGGCTAATATTCTGTCTTAGCGAGGTCCATTTTCTGCAATGTGATTCCCTGAGGGCTGAGGATTAGCTGACCTGTGCAGCCTGACCCTGCCGGCAAGCCCTCCCCAGGTGTGCCTGGGTTGAGGTCAATAGAAACAGCACTCCAGGCAGCAATAGCCCCTGCAGCTGTGCCTGACTCCATATTCTCTGCCGCGTCAGCAGTCTCGGGGCTGTGCTGGTGGGAGGGTGTGAGGGTCCACGGCTTTGTTGGTGGCCCGGTGTGAGTGGGGCTCTGCTGGACTTTCTGCAGGAGTTGCCAGGCTGCCACCTGTAAAGAAGAGGATGTGTCACCCATAACCTCCGCTGGAATTTCTCTCCGGGCTGAGGTGAGGAAGGAAAACAAGGAGTGGTGGCCGGGACAGGAGAGGTATCTCAGCCAGGGAAATGGAAAGCTTCCAGAAGAGCGCCCGGGGCCAGGACCATCCTGGCTGGCCTGCAGGCACCAGGTTGGCCTGCGTGCTGTCACTGTTGTGGCTCCACGGCCCTTCTTCTAGGCTTTCAAGCCCTTGTACATATTCAGGTGTTTTACCTGGGAAGGGTGGGAACAGTTCATCAGCAGCTGGCCTGGGGCTCAGCTCACGTTTACTCACAGAGGCCTCGGCACGGTCGCCCAACTTTGCAATGAGGACGCTCCTTGTGTGGGGGGGCCGGGCTCCTGGCTGTATGGGAGATGATTCCCCACCTCTGACCAATTTCAGAATTGTTTACCGCTGGAGCAAGTGCCCTGATAGGGTTTTCCTCTGTATAACTGCTGGGTTCAGGTTTTTTTTTTCTTTTTTGGTTCAAGTTAGAATTTATTCATCTTTTATGTATTTATTGATATAAGCATGGAAATAATTCATTCATATAAATACATCTGTGTGAAGGGAAGAACTTTTTTGTGTTTTATTTTTAAATTTTATTTCTAAAATTTTGAAGTTTAATTATATTTATTTTTCTATACAGCAGGTTATTATTAGTTATCTCTTTTATTCATATACATATATACAGGTCAATACCTATCTCCCAACTCATCTGACCACCAACACCCCATGGCTTCCCCGACTTGGTGTCCATACGTTTGTTCTCTACCTCTGTTTCTCTATTTCTGCCCTGCAAACCTGTTCATCTGTACCATATATCTAGGTTCCACATACATGCATTAAGACAGAATATTTGTTTTGCTCTTTCTGACTTACTTCATTCTGTATGACAGTCTCTAGATCCACCGACTTCTCTACAAATAACATAGTTTCCTTCCTTTTCATGGCTGAGTCATATCCCATTTTATATATGTACCACATCTTTATCCATTCTTCTGTCTGTGGGCATTTAGTTTGCTTCCATTACCTGGCTATTGTAAATAGTGCTGCAATGAACATTGTGGTGAATGTGTGTTTTTGATTTATGGTTTTCTCTGGGTATATGCCCAGAAGTGGGATTGCTGGATCCTATGGTAATTCTATTTCTAGTTTCTTTAAGGAAACTCCATACTGTTCTCCATAGTGACTGTATCAATTTACATTCCAACCAATAGTGGAAGAGGGTTCCTTTTGTCCACACCCTCCCCAGAATTTGTTGTTTGTAGATTTTCTGATGACGCCGATGCTAACAGTTGTGAGGTGATACCTCATTGTCGTTTTGATTTGCATTTCTCTAATAATTAGTGGTGTTGACCAGCTTTTCATGTGCGTCTTGGCCGTCTCTGTGACTTCTTTGAAGAAACGTCTATTTAGATCTTCAGCCCATTTTTGTATTGGGTTGTTTGTTTTATTAATATTAAGCTGCGTGAGCTGTTTATATATATTGGAGATTAAACCTTTGTCCATTGATTCGTTTGCGAACGTTTTCGCCCATTCTGAGGGTTGCCTTTTTCCATTCCCGTTTTTTTTTAACCAAAAAGGAAAGAAAGCAAAAGAAGCAGAACACTAATATGCGTGAAATATGCCTCTTAAAACTGTCGTTTTGAAATAAGGACGTCTTTTGAACTATTTGGTCGATATATGACCCAAGGATTTGTTTTCAGGGCAGGTGTCATTTACAGGCCTGCAATGATTTGGAATATCCACTGACTATTAGCGCTGGGATTAAAGCTGCTGTTGTGTGAAACGGCCACAAGGTGGCAGCAGTTCTCCCTTAGCAAATCTGGTTACTAAGGCAACAGAGCCTCAATGGAAGTCGTGTTCTAGATTGGAATTTAGAATGGAATGTGCCAGGAGAAAGCCCCTCAAGTTTGTCTCACTACTTCTTGTTCGTGTTTTTAATTTAATTTTTTATTTTTTATTACAGCAAGTTTGATTACAACGTTTGGCTTGTTGTAGGTGTGCAAGATGTGGTTCTTTTACACATATACATATATCTGATGTTCCTGGGACCCTTTTCCCATGTACGTTATGACAGAATGTTGAGTAGTCTTCTCTTGGCATTCCGTAGGTCTTTGGTGATTATATATTTCACCTGTGTTTGTATATGTCTCTAACCCCAATATCGTAATGAATCCAATCCTCACACCTTTCCATTGGTGAACCATAAGTTTGTTTAATGAATCTGTGATTGCCCTTCTCCGTGGAAATATCTGCCCTGGTATCCGTTTTTAGGTAACACCTATAAGTGATATCCTCCGATATGTGTCTGTCACTTTCTGACTTACTACAAGTCACGTGATTACCTGTAGACTCATCTACGGTGCTGCAAATGGCATTGTGCCCTTTTTTTCCTTGGCTAATATTCTGTCTTAGCGAGGTCCATTTTCTGCAATGTGATTCCCTGAGGGCTGAGGATTAGCTGACCTGGGCAGCCTGACCCTGCCGGCAAGCCCTCTCCAGGTGTGCCTGTGTTGAGGTCAATAGAAACAGCACTCCAGGCAGCAATAGCCCCTGCAGCTGTGCCTGACGCCATATTCTCTGCCCCGTCAGCAGTCTCGGGGCTGTGCTAGTGGGAGGGTGTGAGGGTCCACGGCTTTGTTGGTGGTCTGGTGTGAGTGGGGCTCTGCTGGACTTTCTGCAGGAGCTGCCAGGCTGCCACCTGTAAAGAAGAGGATGTGTCACCCATAACTTCCGCTGGAATTTCTCTCCGGGCTGAGGTGAGGAAGGAAAAAAAGGAGTGGGGGCCAGGACAGGAGGGGTATCTCAGGCAGGGAAATGGAAACCTTCCAGAACAGCTCCCGGGGCCAGGACCATCCTGGCTGGCCTGCAGGCACCAAGTTGGCCTGCGTGCTGTCGCTGGTGTGGCTCCACCGCCCTTCCTCTAGGCTTTCAAGCCCTTGTACATATTCAGGTGTTTTACCTGGGAAGGGTGGGGACAGTTCAGCAGCAGCTGGCCTGGGGCTCAGCTCACGTTTACTCACAGATGCCACGGCACGGTCCCCCAGCTTTGCAATGTGGACGCTCCTTGCGTGGGGGGGCCGGGCTGCTGGCTGTATGGGAGATGATTCCCCACCTCTGACCAATTTCAGAATTGTTTACCGCTGGAGCAAGTGCCCTGATAGGGTTTTCCTCTGTATAACTGCTGGGTTCAGGTTTTTTTTTTCTTTTTTGGTTCAAGTTATAATTTATTCATCTTTTATGTATTTATTGATATAAGCATGGAAATAATTCATTCATAGAAATACATCTGTGTGAAGGGAAGAACTTTTTTCTGTTTTATTTTTAAATTTTACTTCTAAAAATTTTGAAGTTTAATTATATTTATTTTTCTATACAGCAGGTTATTATTAGTTATCTATTTTATTCATATACATATATACAGGTCAATACCTATCTCCCAACTCATCTGACCACCAACACCCCATGGCTTCCCCGACTTGGTGTCCATACGTTTGTTCTCTACCTGTGTTTCTCTATTTCTGCCCTGCAAACCTGTTCATCTGTACCATATATCTAGGTTCCACATACATGCATTAAGACAGAATATTTGTTTTGCTCTTTCTGACTTACTTCATTCTGTATGACAGTCTGTAGATCCACCGACTTCTCTACAAATAACATAGTTTCCTTCCTTTTCATGTCTGAGTCATATCCCATTTTATATATGTACCACATCTTTATCCATTCGTCTGTCTGTGGGCATTTAGGTTGCTTCCATTACCTGGCTATTGTAAATAGTGCTGAAATGAACATTGTGGTGAATGTGTGTTTTTGATTTATGGTTTTCTCTGGGTATATGCCCAGAAGTGGGATTGCTGGATTCTATGGTAATTCTATTTCTAGTTTCTTTAAGGAAACTCCATACTGTTCTCCATAGTGACTGTATCAATTTACCTTCCCACCAGTAGTGGAAGAGGGTTCCTTTTGTCCACACCCTCCCCAGAATTTGTTGTTTGTAGATTTTCTGATGACGCCGATTCTAACAGGTGTGAGGTGATACCTCATTGTCGTTTTGATTTGCATTTCTCTAATAATGAGTGGTGTTGAGCAGCTTTTCATGTGCATCTTGGCCGTCTCTGTGACTTCTTTGAAGAAACGTCTATTTAGATCTTCTGCCCATTTTTGTATTGGGTTGTTTGTTTTATTAATATTAAGCTGCGTGAGCTGTTTATATATATTGGAGATTAAACCTTTGTCCATTGATTCGTTTGCGAATGTTTTCGCCCATTCTGAGGGTTGCCTTTTTCCATTCCCGTTTTTTTTTAACCAAAAAAGAAAGAAAGCAAAAGCAGCAGAACACTAATGTGCGTGAAATATTCCTCTTGAAACTGTCGTTTTGAAATATGGACGTCTTTTGAACTTTTTGGTCGATATATGACCCCAGGATTTGTTTTCAGGGCAGGTGTCATTTACAGGCCTCAATGATTTGGAATATCCACTGACCATTAGCGCTGGGATTAAAGCTGCTGTTGTGTGAAACGGCCACAAGGTGGCAGCAGTTCTCCATTAGCAAATCTGTTTACTAGGGCAACAGAGCCTCAATGGAAGCCGTGTTCTAGATTGGAATTTAGAATGGAATGTGCCAGGAGAAAGCCCCTCAAGTTTGTCTCACGACTTCTTGTTCGTGTTTTCAATTTAATTTTTTATTTTTTATTGCAGCAAGTTTGATTACAACGTTTGGCTTGCTGTAGGTGTGCAAGATGTGGTTCTTTTAAACATATACATATGTCTGTTCTTCCTGGGACCCTTTTCCCATGTACGTTATGACAGAATGTTGAGTAGTCTTCTCTTGGCATTCTGTAGGTCTTTGGTGATTACATATTTCACCTGTGTTTGTATATGTCTCTTAACCCCAATATCATAATGATCCAATCCTCACACCTTTCCATTGGTGAACCATAAGTTTGTTTAATGAATCTGTGATTGCCCTTCTCCGTGGAAATATCTGCCCTGGTATCCATTTTTAGGTAACACCTATAAGTGATATCCTACGATATGTGTCTTTCACTTTCTGACTTACTACAAGTCACGTGATTACCTGTAGACTCATCTACGGTGCTGCAAATGGCATTGTGCCCTTTCTTTCCTTGGCTAATATTCTGTCTTAGCGAGGTCCATTTTCTGCAATGTGATTCCCTGAGGGCTGAGGATTAGCTGACCTGGGCAGGCTGACCCTGCCGGCAAGCCCTCCCCAGGTGTGCCTGGGTTGAGGTCAATAGAAACAGCACTCCAGGAAGCAATAGCCCCTGCAGCTGTGCCTGACTCCATATTCTCTGCCCCGTCAGCAGTCTCGGGGCTGTGCTGGTGGCAGGGTGTGAGGGTCCACGGCTTTGTTGGTGGCCCTGTGTGAGTGGGGCTCTGCTGGACTTTCTGCAGGAGTTGCCAGGCTGCCAACTGTAAAGAAGATGATGTGTCACCCATAACTTACGCTGGAATTTCTCTCCGGGCTGAGGTGAGGAAGGAAAACAAGGAGTGGGGGCCGGGACAGGAGGGGTATCTCAGCCAGGGAAATGGAAAGCTTCCAGAAGAGCGCCCGGGGCCAGGACCATCCTGGCTGGCCTGCAGGCACCAGGTTGGCCTGCGTGCTGTCACTGGTGTGGCTCCACGGCCCTTCCTCTAGGCTTTCAAGCCCTTGTACATATTCAGGTGTTTTACCTGGGAAGGGTGGGAACAGTTCTTCAGCAGCTGGCCTGGGGCTCAGCTCACGTTTACTCACAGAGGCCTCGGCACGGTCCCCCAACTTTGCAATGAGGACGCTCCTTGTGTGGGGGGGCCGGGCTCCTGGCTGTATGGGAGATGATTCCCCACCTCTGACCAATTTCAGAATTGTTTACCGCTGGAGCAAGTGCCCTGATAGGGTTTTCCTCTGTATAACTGCTGGGTTCAGGTTTTTTTTTTCTTTTTTGGTTCAAGTTAGAATTTATTCATCTTTTATGTATTTATTGATATAAGCATGGAAATAATTCATTCATATAAATACATCTGTGTGAAGGGAAGAACTTTTTTGTGTTTTATTTTTAAATTTTATTTCTAAAATTTTGAAGTTTAATTATATTTATTTTTCTATACAGCAGGTTATTATTAGTTATCTCTTTTATTCATATACATATATACAGGTCAATACCTATCTCCCAACTCATCTGACCACCAACACCCCATGGCTTCCCCGACTTGGTGTCCATACGTTTGTTCTCTACCTCTGTTTCTCTATTTCTGCCCTGCAAACCTGTTCATCTGTACCATATATCTAGGTTCCACATACATGCATTAAGACAGAATATTTGTTTTGCTCTTTCTGACTTACTTCATTCTGTATGACAGTCTCTAGATCCACCGACTTCTCTACAAATAACATAGTTTCCTTCCTTTTCATGTCTGAGTCATATCCCATTTTATATATGTACCACATCTTTATCCATTCTTCTGTCTGTGGGCATTTAGTTTGCTTCCATTACCTGGCTATTGTAAATAGTGCTGCAATGAACATTGTGGTGAATGTGTGTTTTTGATTTATGGTTTTCTCTGGGTATATGCCCAGAAGTGGGATTGCTGGATCCTATGGTAATTCTATTTCTAGTTTCTTTAAGGAAACTCCATACTGTTCTCCATAGTGACTGTATCAATTTACATTCCAACCAATAGTGGAAGAGGGTTCCTTTTGTCCACACCCTCCCCAGAATTTGTTGTTTGTAGATTTTCTGATGACGCCGATGCTAACAGTTGTGAGGTGATACCTCATTGTCGTTTTGATTTGCATTTCTCTAATAATTAGTGGTGTTGACCAGCTTTTCATGTGCGTCTTGGCCGTCTCTGTGACTTCTTTGAAGAAACGTCTATTTAGATCTTCAGCCCATTTTTGTATTGGGTTGTTTGTTTTATTAATATTAAGCTGCGTGAGCTGTTTATATATATTGGAGATTAAACCTTTGTCCATTGATTCGTTTGCGAACGTTTTCGCCCATTCTGAGGGTTGCCTTTTTCCATTCCCGTTTTTTTTTAACCAAAAAGGAAAGAAAGCAAAAGAAGCAGAACACTAATATGCGTGAAATATGCCTCTTAAAACTGTCGTTTTGAAATAAGGACGTCTTTTGAACTATTTGGTCGATATATGACCCAAGGATTTGTTTTCAGGGCAGGTGTCATTTACAGGCCTGCAATGATTTGGAATATCCACTGACTATTAGCGCTGGGATTAAAGCTGCTGTTGTGTGAAACGGCCACAAGGTGGCAGCAGTTCTCCCTTAGCAAATCTGGTTACTAAGGCAACAGAGCCTCAATGGAAGTCGTGTTCTAGATTGGAATTTAGAATGGAATGTGCCAGGAGAAAGCCCCTCAAGTTTGTCTCACTACTTCTTGTTCGTGTTTTTAATTTAATTTTTTATTTTTTATTACAGCAAGTTTGATTACAACGTTTGGCTTGTTGTAGGTGTGCAAGATGTGGTTCTTTTACACATATACATATATCTGATGTTCCTGGGACCCTTTTCCCATGTACGTTATGACAGAATGTTGAGTAGTCTTCTCTTGGCATTCCGTAGGTCTTTGGTGATTATATATTTCACCTGTGTTTGTATATGTCTCTAACCCCAATATCGTAATGAATCCAATCCTCACACCTTTCCATTGGTGAACCATAAGTTTGTTTAATGAATCTGTGATTGCCCTTCTCCGTGGAAATATCTGCCCTGGTATCCGTTTTTAGGTAACACCTATAAGTGATATCCTCCGATATGTGTCTGTCACTTTCTGACTTACTACAAGTCACGTGATTACCTGTAGACTCATCTACGGTGCTGCAAATGGCATTGTGCCCTTTTTTTCCTTGGCTAATATTCTGTCTTAGCGAGGTCCATTTTCTGCAATGTGATTCCCTGAGGGCTGAGGATTAGCTGACCTGGGCAGCCTGACCCTGCCGGCAAGCCCTCTCCAGGTGTGCCTGTGTTGAGGTCAATAGAAACAGCACTCCAGGCAGCAATAGCCCCTGCAGCTGTGCCTGACGCCATATTCTCTGCCCCGTCAGCAGTCTCGGGGCTGTGCTAGTGGGAGGGTGTGAGGGTCCACGGCTTTGTTGGTGGTCTGGTGTGAGTGGGGCTCTGCTGGACTTTCTGCAGGAGCTGCCAGGCTGCCACCTGTAAAGAAGAGGATGTGTCACCCATAACTTCCGCTGGAATTTCTCTCCGGGCTGAGGTGAGGAAGGAAAAAAAGGAGTGGGGGCCAGGACAGGAGGGGTATCTCAGGCAGGGAAATGGAAACCTTCCAGAACAGCTCCCGGGGCCAGGACCATCCTGGCTGGCCTGCAGGCACCAAGTTGGCCTGCGTGCTGTCGCTGGTGTGGCTCCACCGCCCTTCCTCTAGGCTTTCAAGCCCTTGTACATATTCAGGTGTTTTACCTGGGAAGGGTGGGGACAGTTCAGCAGCAGCTGGCCTGGGGCTCAGCTCACGTTTACTCACAGATGCCACGGCACGGTCCCCCAGCTTTGCAATGTGGACGCTCCTTGCGTGGGGGGGCCGGGCTGCTGGCTGTATGGGAGATGATTCCCCACCTCTGACCAATTTCAGAATTGTTTACCGCTGGAGCAAGTGCCCTGATAGGGTTTTCCTCTGTATAACTGCTGGGTTCAGGTTTTTTTTTTTCTTTTTTGGTTCAAGTTATAATTTATTCATCTTTTATGTATTTATTGATATAAGCATGGAAATAATTCATTCATAGAAATACATCTGTGTGAAGGGAAGAACTTTTTTCTGTTTTATTTTTAAATTTTACTTCTAAAAATTTTGAAGTTTAATTATATTTATTTTTCTATACAGCAGGTTATTATTAGTTATCTATTTTATTCATATACATATATACAGGTCAATACCTATCTCCCAACTCATCTGACCACCAACACCCCATGGCTTCCCCGACTTGGTGTCCATACGTTTGTTCTCTACCTGTGTTTCTCTATTTCTGCCCTGCAAACCTGTTCATCTGTACCATATATCTAGGTTCCACATACATGCATTAAGACAGAATATTTGTTTTGCTCTTTCTGACTTACTTCATTCTGTATGACAGTCTGTAGATCCACCGACTTCTCTACAAATAACATAGTTTCCTTCCTTTTCATGTCTGAGTCATATCCCATTTTATATATGTACCACATCTTTATCCATTCGTCTGTCTGTGGGCATTTAGGTTGCTTCCATTACCTGGCTATTGTAAATAGTGCTGCAATGAACATTGTGGTGAATGTGTGTTTTTGATTTATGGTTTTCTCTGGGTATATGCCCAGAAGTGGGATTGCTGGATTCTATGGTAATTCTATTTCTAGTTTCTTTAAGGAAACTCCATACTGTTCTCCATAGTGACTGTATCAATTTACCTTCCCACCAGTAGTGGAAGAGGGTTCCTTTTGTCCACACCCTCCCCAGAATTTGTTGTTTGTAGATTTTCTGATGACGCCGATTCTAACAGGTGTGAGGTGATACCTCATTGTCGTTTTGATTTGCATTTCTCTAATAATGAGTGGTGTTGAGCAGCTTTTCATGTGCATCTTGGCCGTCTCTGTGACTTCTTTGAAGAAACGTCTATTTAGATCTTCTGCCCATTTTTGTATTGGGTTGTTTGTTTTATTAATATTAAGCTGCGTGAGCTGTTTATATATATTGGAGATTAAACCTTTGTCCATTGATTCGTTTGCGAATGTTTTCGCCCATTCTGAGGGTTGCCTTTTTCCATTCCCGTTTTTTTTTAACCAAAAAAGAAAGAAAGCAAAAGCAGCAGAACACTAATGTGCGTGAAATATTCCTCTTGAAACTGTCGTTTTGAAATATGGACGTCTTTTGAACTTTTTGGTCGATATATGACCCCAGGATTAGTTTTCAGGGCAGGTGTCATTTACAGGCCTCAATGATTTGGAATATCCACTGACCATTAGCGCTGGGATTAAAGCTGCTGTTGTGTGAAACGGCCACAAGGTGGCAGCAGTTCTCCATTAGCAAATCTGTTTACTAGGGCAACAGAGCCTCAATGGAAGCCGTGTTGTAGATTGGAATTTAGAATGGAATGTGCCAGGAGAAAGCCCCTCAAGTTTGTCTCACGACTTCTTGTTCGTGTTTTCAATTTAATTTTTTATTTTTTATTGCAGCAAGTTTGATTACAACGTTTGGCTTGCTGTAGGTGTGCAAGATGTGGTTCTTTTAAACATATACATATGTCTGTTCTTCCTGGGACCCTTTTCCCATGTACGTTATGACAGAATGTTGAGTAGTCTTCTCTTGGCATTCTGTAGGTCTTTGGTGATTACATATTTCACCTGTGTTTGTATATGTCTCTTAACCCCAATATCATAATGATCCAATCCTCACACCTTTCCATTGGTGAACCATAAGTTTGTTTAATGAATCTGTGATTGCCCTTCTCCGTGGAAATATCTGCCCTGGTATCCATTTTTAGGTAACACCTATAAGTGATATCCTACGATATGTGTCTTTCACTTTCTGACTTACTACAAGTCACGTGATTACCTGTAGACTCATCTACGGTGCTGCAAATGGCATTGTGCCCTTTCTTTCCTTGGCTAATATTCTGTCTTAGCGAGGTCCATTTTCTGCAATGTGATTCCCTGAGGGCTGAGGATTAGCTGACCTGTGCAGCCTGACCCTGCCGGCAAGCCCTCCCCAGGTGTGCCTGGGTTGAGGTCAATAGAAACAGCACTCCAGGCAGCAATAGCCCCTGCAGCTGTGCCTGACTCCATATTCTCTGCCGCGTCAGCAGTCTCGGGGCTGTGCTGGTGGGAGGGTGTGAGGGTCCACGGCTTTGTTGGTGGCCCGGTGTGAGTGGGGCTCTGCTGGACTTTCTGCAGGAGTTGCCAGGCTGCCACCTGTAAAGAAGAGGATGTGTCACCCATAACCTCCGCTGGAATTTCTCTCCGGGCTGAGGTGAGGAAGGAAAACAAGGAGTGGTGGCCGGGACAGGAGAGGTATCTCAGCCAGGGAAATGGAAAGCTTCCAGAAGAGCGCCCGGGGCCAGGACCATCCTGGCTGGCCTGCAGGCACCAGGTTGGCCTGCGTGCTGTCACTGTTGTGGCTCCACGGCCCTTCTTCTAGGCTTTCAAGCCCTTGTACATATTCAGGTGTTTTACCTGGGAAGGGTGGGAACAGTTCATCAGCAGCTGGCCTGGGGCTCAGCTCACGTTTACTCACAGAGGCCTCGGCACGGTCGCCCAACTTTGCAATGAGGACGCTCCTTGTGTGGGGGGGCCGGGCTCCTGGCTGTATGGGAGATGATTCCCCACCTCTGACCAATTTCAGAATTGTTTACCGCTGGAGCAAGTGCCCTGATAGGGTTTTCCTCTGTATAACTGCTGGGTTCAGGTTTTTTTTTTCTTTTTTGGTTCAAGTTAGAATTTATTCATCTTTTATGTATTTATTGATATAAGCATGGAAATAATTCATTCATATAAATACATCTGTGTGAAGGGAAGAACTTTTTTGTGTTTTATTTTTAAATTTTATTTCTAAAATTTTGAAGTTTAATTATATTTATTTTTCTATACAGCAGGTTATTATTAGTTATCTCTTTTATTCATATACATATATACAGGTCAATACCTATCTCCCAACTCATCTGACCACCAACACCCCATGGCTTCCCCGACTTGGTGTCCATACGTTTGTTCTCTACCTCTGTTTCTCTATTTCTGCCCTGCAAACCTGTTCATCTGTACCATATATCTAGGTTCCACATACATGCATTAAGACAGAATATTTGTTTTGCTCTTTCTGACTTACTTCATTCTGTATGACAGTCTCTAGATCCACCGACTTCTCTACAAATAACATAGTTTCCTTCCTTTTCATGGCTGAGTCATATCCCATTTTATATATGTACCACATCTTTATCCATTCTTCTGTCTGTGGGCATTTAGTTTGCTTCCATTACCTGGCTATTGTAAATAGTGCTGCAATGAACATTGTGGTGAATGTGTGTTTTTGATTTATGGTTTTCTCTGGGTATATGCCCAGAAGTGGGATTGCTGGATCCTATGGTAATTCTATTTCTAGTTTCTTTAAGGAAACTCCATACTGTTCTCCATAGTGACTGTATCAATTTACATTCCAACCAATAGTGGAAGAGGGTTCCTTTTGTCCACACCCTCCCCAGAATTTGTTGTTTGTAGATTTTCTGATGACGCCGATGCTAACAGTTGTGAGGTGATACCTCATTGTCGTTTTGATTTGCATTTCTCTAATAATTAGTGGTGTTGACCAGCTTTTCATGTGCGTCTTGGCCGTCTCTGTGACTTCTTTGAAGAAACGTCTATTTAGATCTTCAGCCCATTTTTGTATTGGGTTGTTTGTTTTATTAATATTAAGCTGCGTGAGCTGTTTATATATATTGGAGATTAAACCTTTGTCCATTGATTCGTTTGCGAACGTTTTCGCCCATTCTGAGGGTTGCCTTTTTCCATTCCCGTTTTTTTTTAACCAAAAAGGAAAGAAAGCAAAAGAAGCAGAACACTAATATGCGTGAAATATGCCTCTTAAAACTGTCGTTTTGAAATAAGGACGTCTTTTGAACTATTTGGTCGATATATGACCCAAGGATTTGTTTTCAGGGCAGGTGTCATTTACAGGCCTGCAATGATTTGGAATATCCACTGACTATTAGCGCTGGGATTAAAGCTGCTGTTGTGTGAAACGGCCACAAGGTGGCAGCAGTTCTCCCTTAGCAAATCTGGTTACTAAGGCAACAGAGCCTCAATGGAAGTCGTGTTCTAGATTGGAATTTAGAATGGAATGTGCCAGGAGAAAGCCCCTCAAGTTTGTCTCACTACTTCTTGTTCGTGTTTTTAATTTAATTTTTTATTTTTTATTACAGCAAGTTTGATTACAACGTTTGGCTTGTTGTAGGTGTGCAAGATGTGGTTCTTTTACACATATACATATATCTGATGTTCCTGGGACCCTTTTCCCATGTACGTTATGACAGAATGTTGAGTAGTCTTCTCTTGGCATTCCGTAGGTCTTTGGTGATTATATATTTCACCTGTGTTTGTATATGTCTCTAACCCCAATATCGTAATGAATCCAATCCTCACACCTTTCCATTGGTGAACCATAAGTTTGTTTAATGAATCTGTGATTGCCCTTCTCCGTGGAAATATCTGCCCTGGTATCCGTTTTTAGGTAACACCTATAAGTGATATCCTCCGATATGTGTCTGTCACTTTCTGACTTACTACAAGTCACGTGATTACCTGTAGACTCATCTACGGTGCTGCAAATGGCATTGTGCCCTTTTTTTCCTTGGCTAATATTCTGTCTTAGCGAGGTCCATTTTCTGCAATGTGATTCCCTGAGGGCTGAGGATTAGCTGACCTGGGCAGCCTGACCCTGCCGGCAAGCCCTCTCCAGGTGTGCCTGTGTTGAGGTCAATAGAAACAGCACTCCAGGCAGCAATAGCCCCTGCAGCTGTGCCTGACGCCATATTCTCTGCCCCGTCAGCAGTCTCGGGGCTGTGCTAGTGGGAGGGTGTGAGGGTCCACGGCTTTGTTGGTGGTCTGGTGTGAGTGGGGCTCTGCTGGACTTTCTGCAGGAGCTGCCAGGCTGCCACCTGTAAAGAAGAGGATGTGTCACCCATAACTTCCGCTGGAATTTCTCTCCGGGCTGAGGTGAGGAAGGAAAAAAAGGAGTGGGGGCCAGGACAGGAGGGGTATCTCAGGCAGGGAAATGGAAACCTTCCAGAACAGCTCCCGGGGCCAGGACCATCCTGGCTGGCCTGCAGGCACCAAGTTGGCCTGCGTGCTGTCGCTGGTGTGGCTCCACCGCCCTTCCTCTAGGCTTTCAAGCCCTTGTACATATTCAGGTGTTTTACCTGGGAAGGGTGGGGACAGTTCAGCAGCAGCTGGCCTGGGGCTCAGCTCACGTTTACTCACAGATGCCACGGCACGGTCCCCCAGCTTTGCAATGTGGACGCTCCTTGCGTGGGGGGGCCGGGCTGCTGGCTGTATGGGAGATGATTCCCCACCTCTGACCAATTTCAGAATTGTTTACCGCTGGAGCAAGTGCCCTGATAGGGTTTTCCTCTGTATAACTGCTGGGTTCAGGTTTTTTTTTTTCTTTTTTGGTTCAAGTTATAATTTATTCATCTTTTATGTATTTATTGATATAAGCATGGAAATAATTCATTCATAGAAATACATCTGTGTGAAGGGAAGAACTTTTTTCTGTTTTATTTTTAAATTTTACTTCTAAAAATTTTGAAGTTTAATTATATTTATTTTTCTATACAGCAGGTTATTATTAGTTATCTATTTTATTCATATACATATATACAGGTCAATACCTATCTCCCAACTCATCTGACCACCAACACCCCATGGCTTCCCCGACTTGGTGTCCATACGTTTGTTCTCTACCTGTGTTTCTCTATTTCTGCCCTGCAAACCTGTTCATCTGTACCATATATCTAGGTTCCACATACATGCATTAAGACAGAATATTTGTTTTGCTCTTTCTGACTTACTTCATTCTGTATGACAGTCTGTAGATCCCCCGACTTCTCTACAAATAACATAGTTTCCTTCCTTTTCATGTCTGAGTCATATCCCATTTTATATATGTACCACATCTTTATCCATTCGTCTGTCTGTGGGCATTTAGGTTGCTTCCATTACCTGGCTATTGTAAATAGTGCTGCAATGAACATTGTGGTGAATGTGTGTTTTTGATTTATGGTTTTCTCTGGGTATATGCCCAGAAGTGGGATTGCTGGATTCTATGGTAATTCTATTTCTAGTTTCTTTAAGGAAACTCCATACTGTTCTCCATAGTGACTGTATCAATTTACCTTCCCACCAATAGTGGAAGAGGGTTCCTTTTGTCCACACCCTCCCCAGAATTTGTTGTTTGTAGATTTTCTGATGACGCCGATTCTAACAGGTGTGAGGTGATACCTCATTGTCGTTTTGATTTGCATTTCTCTAATAATTAGTGGTGTTGAGCAGCTTTTCATGTGCGTCTTGGCCGTCTCTGTGACTTCTTTGAAGAAACGTCTATTTAGATCTTCAGCCCATTTTTGTATTGGGTTGTTTGTTTTATTAATATTAAGCTGCGTGAGCTGTTTATATATATTGGACATTAAACCTTTGTCCATTGATTCGTTTGCGAACGTTTTCGCCCATTCTGAGGGTTGCCTTTTTCCATTCCCGTTTTTTTTTAACCAAAAAAGAAAGAAAGCAAAAGAAGCAGAACACTAATGTGAGTGAAATATGCCTCTTAAAACTGTCGTTTTGAAATAAGGACGTCTTTTGAACTATTTGGTCGATATATGACCCAAGTATTTGTTTTCAGTGCAGGTGTCATTTACAGGCCTGCAATGATTTGGAATATCCACTGACTATTAGCGCTGGGATTAAAGCTGCTGTTGTGTGAAACGGCCACAAGGTGGCAGCAGTTCTCGCTTAGCAAATCTGTTTACTAAGGCAACAGAGCCTCAATGGAAGCCGTGTTCTAGATTGGAATTTAGAATGGAATGTGCCAGGAGAAAGCCCCTCAAGTTTGTCTCACTACTTCTTGTTCGTGTTTTCAATTTAATTTTTAATTTTTTATTACAGCAAGTTTGATTACAACGTTTGGCTTGTTGTAGGTGTGCAAGATGTGGTTCTTTTACACATATACATATGTCTGTTCTTTCTGGGACCCTTTTCCCATGTACGTTATGACAGAATGTTGAGTAGTCTTCTCTTGGCATTCCGTAGGTCTTTGGTGATTATATATTTCACCTGTGTTTGTATATGTCTCTTAACCCCAATATCATAATGATCCAATCCTCACACCTTTCCATTGGTGAACCATAAGTTTGTTTAATGAATCTGTGATTGCCCTTCTCCGTGGAAATATCTGCCCTGGTATCCGTTTTTAGGTAACACCTATAAGTGATATCCTACGATATGTGTCTTTCACTTTCTGACTTACTACAAGTCACGTGATTACCTGTAGACTCATCTACGGTGCTGCAAATGGCATTGTGCCCTTTTTTTCCTTGGCTAATATTCTGTCTTAGCTAGGTCCATTTTCTGCAATGTGATTCCCTGAGGGCTGAGGATTAGCTGACCTGGGCAGCCTGACCCTGCCGGCAAGCCCTCCCCAGGTGTGCCTGGGTTGAGGTCAATAGAAACAGCACTCCAGGCAGCAATAGCCCCTGCAGCTGTGCCTGACGCCATATTCTCTGCCCCGTCAGCAGTCTCGGGGCTGTGCTGGTGGGAGGGTGTGAGGGTCCACGGCTTTGTTGGTGGCCCGGTGTGAGTGGGGCTCTGCTGGACTTTCTGCAGGAGTTGCCAGGCTGCCACCTGTAAAGAAGAGGATGTGTCACCCATAACCTCCGCTGGAATTTCTCTCCGGGCTGAGGTGAGGAAGGAAAACAAGGAGTGGGGGCCGTGACAGGAGGGGTATCTCAGCCAGGGAAATGGAAAGCTTCCAGAAGAGCTCCCGGGGCCAGGACCATCCTGGCTGGCCTGCAGGCACCAGGTTGGCCTGCGTGCTGTCACTGGTGTGGCTCCACGGCCCTTCCTCTAGGCTTTCAAGCCCTTGTACATATTCAGGTGTTTTACCTGGGAAGGGTGGGGACAGTTCAGCAGCAGCTGGCCTGGGGCTCAGCTCACGTTTACTCACAGAGGCCTCGGCACGGTCCCCCAGCTTTGCAATGAGGACGCTCCTTGCGTGGGGGGGGCAGGGCTGCTGGCTGTATGGGAGATGATTCCCCACCTCTGACGAATTTCAGAATTGTTTACCGCTGGAGCAAGTGCCCTGATAGGGTTTTCCTCTGTATAACTGCTGGGTTCAGGTTTTTTTTTCTTTTTTGGATCAAGTTAGAATTTATTCATCTTTTATGTATTTATTGATATAAGCATGGAAATAATTCATTCATAGAAATACATCTGTGTGAAGGGAAGAACTTTTTTCTGTTTTATTTTTAAATTTTACTTCTAAAAATTTTGAAGTTTAATTATATTTATTTTTCTATAAAGCAGGTTATTATTAGTTATCTATTTTATTCATATACATATATACAGGTCAATACCTATCTCCCAACTCATCTGACCACCAACACCCCATGGCTTCCCCGACTTGGTGTCCATACGTTTGTTCTCTACCTCTGTTTCTCTATTTCTGCCCTGCAAACCTGTTCATCTGTACCATATATCTAGGTTCCACATACATGCATTAAGACAGAATATTTGTTTTGCTCATTCTGAGTTACTTCATTCTGTATGACAGTCTCTAGATCCACCGACTTCTCTACAAATAACATAGTTTCCTTCCTTTTCATGGCTGAGTCATATCCCATTTTATATATGTACCACATCTTTATCCATTCTTCTGTCTGTGGGCATTTAGGTTGCTTCCATTACCTGGCTATTGTAAATAGTGCTGCAATGAACATTGTGGTGAATGTGTGTTTTTGATTTATGGTTTTCTCTGGGTATATGCCCAGAAGTGGGATTGCTGGATTCTATGGTAATTCTATTTCTAGTTTCTTTAAGGAAACTCCATACTGTTCTCCATAGTGACTGTATCAATTTACCTTCCCACCAATAGTGGAAGAGGGTTCCTTTTGTCCACACCCTCCCCAGAATTTGTTGTTTGTAGATTTTCTGATGACGCCGATTCTAACAGGTGTGAGGTGATACCTCATTGTCGTTTTGATTTGCATTTCTCTAATAATTAGTGGTGTTGAGCAGCTTTTCATGTGCGTCTTGGCCGTCTCTGTGACTTCTTTGAAGAAACGTCTATTTAGATCTTCTGCCCATTTTTGTATTGGGTTGTTTGTTTTATTAATATTAAGCTGCGTGAGCTGTTTATATATATTGGAGATTAAACCTTTGTCCATTGATTCGTTTGCGAATGTTTTCGCCCATTCTGAGGGTTGCCTTTTTCCATTCCCGTTTTTTTTTAACCAAAAAAGAAAGAAAGCAAAAGAAGCAGAACACTAATGTGCGTGAAATATTCCTCTTGAAACTGTCGTTTTTAAATATGGACGTCTTTTGAACTTTTTGGTCGATATATGACCCCAGGATTTGTTTTCAGGGCAGGTGTCATTTACAGGCCTCAATGATTTGGAATATCCACTGACCATTAGCGCTGGGATTAAAGCTGCTGTTGTGTGAAACGGCCACAAGGTGGCAGCAGTTCTCCCTTAGCAAATCTGTTTACTAGGGCAACAGAGCCTCAATGGAAGCCGTGTTGTAGATTGGAATTTAGAATGGAATGTGCCAGGAGAAAGCCCCTCAAGTTTGTCTCACGACTTCTTGTTCGTGTTTTCAATTTAATTTTTTATTTTTTATTACAGCAAGTTTGATTACAACGTTTGGCTTGTTGTAGGTGTGCAAGATGTGGTTCTTTTACACATATACATATGTCTGTTCTTCCTGGGACCCTTTTCCCATGTACGTTATGACAGAATGTTGAGTAGTCTTCTATTGGTATTCTGTAGGTCTTTGCTGATTATATATTTCACCTGTGTTTGTATATGTCTCTTAACCCCAATATCATAATGATCCAATCCTCACACCTTTCCATTGGTGAACCATAAGTTTGTTTAATGAATCTGTGATTGCCCTTCTCCGTTGAAATATGTGCCCTGGTATCCGTTTTTAGGTAACACCTATAAGTGATATCCTACGATATGTGTCTTTCACTTTCTGACTTACTACAAGTCACGTGATTACCTGTAGACTCATCTACGGTGCTGCAAATGGCATTGTGCCCTTTTTTTCCTTGGCTAATATTCTGTCTTAGCGAGGTCCATTTTCTGCAATGTGATTCCCTGAGGGCTGAGGATTAGCTGACCTGGGCAGCCTGACCCTGCCGGCAAGCCCTCCCCAGGTGTGCCTGGGTTGAGGTCAATAGAAACAGCACTCCAGGCAGCAATAGCCCCTGCAGCTGTGCCTGACTCCATATTCTCTGCCCCGTCAGCAGTCTCGGGGCTGTGCTGGTGGGAGGGTGGGAGGGTCCACGGCTTTGTTGGTGGCCCGGTGTCAGTGGGGCTCTGCTGGACTTTCTGCAGGAGTTGCCAGGCTGCCACCTGTAAAGAAGAGGATGTGTCACCCATAACTTCCGCTGGAATTTCTCTCCGGGCTTAGGTGAGGAAGGAACACAAGGAGTGGTGGCCGGGACAGGAGGGGTATCTCAGCCAGGGAAATGGAAAGCTTCCAGAAGAGCGCCCGGGGCCAGGACCATCCTGGCTGGCCTGCAGGCACCAAGTTGGCCTGCGTGCTGTCACTGGTGTGGCTCCACGGCCCTTCCTCTAGGCTTTCAAGCCCTTGTACATATTCAGGTGTTTTACCTGGGAAGGGTGGGAACAGTTCAGCAGCAGCTGGCCTGGGGCTCAGCTCACGTTTACTCACAGAGGCCTCGGCACGGTCCCCCAGCTTTGCAATGAGGATGCTCCTTGCGTGGGGGGGGCAGGGCTGCTGGCTGTATGGGAGATGATTCCCCACCTCTGACCAATTTCAGAATTGTTTACCGCTGGAGCAAGTGCCCTGATAGGGTTTTCCTCTGTATAACTGCTGGGTTCAGGTTTTTTTTTTCTTTTTTGGTTCAAGTTAGAATTTATTCATCTTTTATGTATTTATTGATATAAGCATGGAAATAATTCATTCATAGAAATACATCTGTGTGAAGGGAAGAACTTTTTTCTGTTTTATTTTTAAATTTTACTTCTAAAAATTTTGAAGTTTAATTATATTTATTTTTCTATACAGCAGGTTATTATTAGTTATCTATTTTATTCATATACATATATACAGGTCAATACCTATCTCCCAACTCATCTGACCACCAACACCCCATGGCTTCCCCGACTTGGTGTCCATACGTTTGTTCTCTACCTCTGTTTCTCTATTTCTGCCCTGCAAACCTGTTCCTCTGTACCATATATCTAGGTTCCACATACATGCATTAAGACAGAATATTTGTTTTGCTCATTCTGAGTTACTTCATTCTGTATGACAGTCTCTAGATCCACCGACTTCTCTACAAATAACATAGTTTCCTTCCTTTTCATGGCTGAGTCATATCCCATTTTATATATGTACCACATCTTTATCCATTCTTCTGTCTGTGGGCATTTAGGTTGCTTCCATTACCTGGCTATTGTAAATAGTGCTGCAATGAACATTGTGGTGAATGTGTGTTTTTGATTTATGGTTTTCTCTGGGTATATGCCCAGAAGTGGGATTGCTGGATTCTATGGTAATTCTATTTCTAGTTTCTTTAAGGAAACTCCATACTGTTCTCCATAGTGACTGTATCAATTTACCTTCCCACCAATAGTGGAAGAGGCTTCCTTTTGTCCACACCCTCCCCAGAATTTGTTGTTTGTAGATTTTCTGATGACGCCGATTCTAACAGGTGTGAGGTGATACCTCATTGTCGTTTTGATTTGCATTTCTCTAATAATTAGTGGTGTTGAGCAGCTTTTCATGTGCGTCTTGGCCGTCTCTGTGACTTCTTTGAAGAAACGTCTATTTAGATCTTCTGCCCATTTTTGTATTGGGTTGTTTGTTTTATTAATATTAAGCTGCGTGAGCTGTTTATATATATTGGAGATTAAACCTTTGTCCATTGATTCGTTTGCGAATGTTTTCGCCCATTCTGAGGGTTGCCTTTTTCCATTCCCGTTTTTTTTTAACCAAAAAAGAAAGAAAGCAAAAGAAGCAGAACACTAATGTGCGTGAAATATTCCTCTTGAAACTGTCGTTTTTAAATATGGACGTCTTTTGAACTTTTTGGTCGATATATGACCCCAGGATTTGTTTTCAGGGCAGGTGTCATTTACAGGCCTCAATGATTTGGAATATCCACTGACCATTAGCGCTGGGATTAAAGCTGCTGTTGTGTGAAACGGCCACAAGGTGGCAGCAGTTCTCCCTTAGCAAATCTGTTTATTAGGGCAACAGAGCCTCAATGGAAGCCGTGTTGTAGATTGGAATTTAGAATGGAATGTGCCAGGAGAAAGCCCCTCAAGTTTGTCTCACTACTTCTTGTTCGTGTTTTCAATTTAATTTTTAATTTTTTATTACAGCAAGTTTGATTACAACGTTTGGCTTGTTGTAGGTGTGCAAGATGTGGTTCTTTTACACATATACATATGTCTGTTCTTCCTGGGACCCTTTTCCCATGTACGTTATGACAGAATGTTGAGTAGTCTTCTATTGGTATTCTGTAGGTCTTTGCTGATTATATATTTCACCTGTGTTTGTATATGTCTCTTAACCCCAATATCATAATGATCCAATCCTCACACCTTTCCATTGGTGAACCATAAGTTTGTTTAATGAATCTGTGATTGCCCTTCTCCGTTGAAATATGTGCCCTGGTATCCGTTTTTAGGTAACACCTATAAGTGATATCCTACGATATGTGTCTTTCACTTTCTGACTTACTACAAGTCACGTGATTACCTGTAGACTCATCTACGGTGCTGCAAATGGCATTGTGCCCTTTTTTTCCTTGGCTAATATTCTGTCTTAGCGAGGTCCATTTTCTGCAATGTGATTCCCTGAGGGCTGAGGATTAGCTGACCTGGGCAGCCTGACCCTGCCGGCAAGCCCTCCCCAGGTGTGCCTGGGTTGAGGTCAATAGAAACAGCACTCCAGGCAGCAATAGCCCCTGCAGCTGTGCCTGACTCCATATTCTCTGCCCCGTCAGCAGTCTCGGGGCTGTGCTGGTGGGAGGGTGGGAGGGTCCACGGCTTTGTTGGTGGCCCGGTGTCAGTGGGGCTCTGCTGGACTTTCTGCAGGAGTTGCCAGGCTGCCACCTGTAAAGAAGAGGATGTGTCACCCATAACTTCCGCTGGAATTTCTCTCCGGGCTTAGGTGAGGAAGGAACACAAGGAGTGGTGGCCGGGACAGGAGGGGTATCTCAGCCAGGGAAATGGAAAGCTTCCAGAAGAGCGCCCGGGGCCAGGACCATCCTGGCTGGCCTGCAGGCACCAAGTTGGCCTGCGTGCTGTCACTGGTGTGGCTCCACGGCCCTTCCTCTAGGCTTTCAAGCCCTTGTACATATTCAGGTGTTTTACCTGGGAAGGGTGGGAACAGTTCAGCAGCAGCTGGCCTGGGGCTCAGCTCACGTTTACTCACAGAGGCCTCGGCACGGTCCCCCAGCTTTGCAATGAGGATGCTCCTTGCGTGGGGGGGGCAGGGCTGCTGGCTGTATGGGAGATGATTCCCCACCTCTGACGAATTTCAGAATTGTTTACCGCTGGAGCAAGTGCCCTGATAGGGTTTTCCTCTGTATAACTGCTGGGTTCAGGTTTTTTTTTTCTTTTTTGGTTCAAGTTAGAATTTATTCATCTTTTATGTATTTATTGATATAAGCATGGAAATAATTCATTCATAGAAATACATCTGTGTGAAGGGAAGAACTTTTTTCTGTTTTATTTTTAAATTTTACTTCTAAAAATTTTGAAGTTTAATTATATTTATTTTTCTATACAGCAGGTTATTATTAGTTATCTATTTTATTCATATACATATATACAGGTCAATACCTATCTCCCAACTCATCTGACCACCAACACCCCATGGCTTCCCCGACTTGGTGTCCATACGTTTGTTCTCTACCTCTGTTTCTCTATTTCTGCCCTGCAAACCTGTTCCTCTGTACCATATATCTAGGTTCCACATACATGCATTAAGACAGAATATTTGTTTTGCTCATTCTGAGTTACTTCATTCTGTATGACAGTCTCTAGATCCACCGACTTCTCTACAAATAACATAGTTTCCTTCCTTTTCATGGCTGAGTCATATCCCATTTTATATATGTACCACATCTTTATCCATTCTTCTGTCTGTGGGCATTTAGGTTGCTTCCATTACCTGGTTATTGTAAATAGTGCTGCAATGAACATTGTGGTGAATGTGTGTTTTTGATTTATGGTTTTCTCTGGGTATATGCCCAGAAGTGGGATTGCTGGATCCTATGGTAATTCTATTTCTAGTTTCTTTAAGGAAACTCCATACTGTTCTCCATAGTGACTGTATCAATTTACCTTCCCACCAATAGTGGAAGAGGGTTCCTTTTGTCCACACCCTCCCCAGAATTTGTTGTTTGTAGATTTTCTGATGACGCCGATTCTAACAGGTGTGAGGTGATACCTCATTGTCGTTTTGATTTGCATTTCTCTAATAATTAGTGGTGTTGAGCAGCTTTTCATGTGCATCTTGGCCGTCTCTGTGACTTCTTTGAAGAAACGTCTATTTAGATCTTCTGCCCATTTTTGTATTGGGTTGTTTGTTTTATTAATATTAAGCTGCGTGAGCTGTTTATATATATTGGAGATTAAACCTTTGTCCATTGATTCGTTTGCGAATGTTTTCGCCCATTCTGAGGGTTGCCTTTTTCCATTCCCGTTTTTTTTTAACCAAAAAAGAAAGAAAGCAAAAGAAGCAGAACACTAATGTGCGTGAAATATTCCTCTTGAAACTGTCGTTTTGAAATATGGACGTCTTTTGAACTTTTTGGTCGATATATGACCCCAGGATTTGTTTTCAGGGAAGGTGTCATTTACAGGCCTCAATGATTTGGAATATCCACTGACCATTAGCGCTGGGATTAAAGCTGCTGTTGTGTGAAACGTCCGCAAGGTGGCAGCAGTTCTCCCTTAGCAAATCTGTTTACTAGGGCAACAGAGCCTCAATGGAAGCCGTGTTCTAGATTGGAATTTAGAATGGAATGTGCCAGGAGAAAGCCCCTCAAGTTTGTCTCACTACTTCTTGTTCGTGTTTTTAATTTAATTTTTTATTTTTTATTACAGCAAGTTTGATTACAACGTTTGGCTTGTTGTAGGTGTGCAAGATGTGGTTCTTTTAAACATATACATATGTCTGTTCTTCCTGGGACCCTTTTCCCATGTACGTTATGACAGAATGTTGAGTAATCTTCTATTGGTATTCTGTAGGTCTTTGCTGATTATATATTTCACCTGTGTTTGTATATGTCTCTTAACCCCAATATCATAATGATCCAATCCTCACACCTTTCCATTGGTGAACCATAAGTTTGTTTAATGAATCTGTGATTGCCCTTCTCCGTGGAAATATGTGCCCTGGTATCCGTTTTTAGGTAACACCTATAAGTGATATCCTACGATATGTGTCTTTCACTTTCTGACTTACTACAAGTCACGTGATTACCTGTAGACTCATCTACGGTGCTGCAAATGGCATTGTGCCCTTTTTTTCCTTTGCTAATATTCTGTCTTAGCGAGGTCCATTTTCTGCAATGTGATTCCCTGAGGGCTGAGGATTAGCTGACCTGGGCAGCCTGACCCTGCCGGCAAGCCCTCCCCAGGTGTGCCTGGGTTGAGGTCAATAGAAACAGCACTCCAGGCAGCAATAGCCCCTGCAGCTGTGCCTGACTCCATATTCTCTGCCCCGTCAGCAGTCTCGGGGCTGTGCTGGTGGGAGGGTGTGAGGGTCCACGGCTTTGTTGGTGGCCCGGTGTGAGTGGGGCTCTGCTGGACTTTCTGCAGGAGTTGCCAGGCTGCCAACTGTAAAGAAGATGATGTGTCACCCATAACTTCCGCTGGAATTTCTCTCCGGGCTGAGGTGAGGAAGGAAAACAAGGAGTGGGGGCCGGGACAGGAGGGGTATCTCAGCCAGGGAAATGGAAAGCTTCCAGAAGAGCGCCCGGGGCCAGGACCATCCTGGCTGGCCTGCAGGCACCAAGTTGGCCTGCGTGCTGTCACTGGTGTGGCTCCACGGCCCTTTCTCTAGGCTTTCAAGCACTTGTACATATTCAGGTGTTTTCCCTGGGAAGGGTGGGAACAGTTCAGCAGCAGCTGGCCTGGGGCTCAGCTCACGTTTACTCACAGAGGCCTCGGCACGGTCCCCCAGCTTTGCAATGAGGACGCTCCTTGCGTGGGGGGGGCAGGGCTGCTGGCTGTATGGGAGATGATTCCCCACCTCTGACCAATTTCAGAATTGTTTACCGCTGGAGCAAGTGCCCTGATAGGGTTTTCTACTGTATAACTGCTGGGTTCAGGTTTTTTTTTCTTTTTTGGTTCAAGTTAGAATTTATTCATCTTTTATGTATTTATTGATATAAGCATGGAAATAATTCATTCATAGAAATACATCTGTGTGAAGGGAAGAACTTTTTTCTGTTTTATTTTTAAATTTTACTTCTAAAAATTTTGAAGTTTAATTATATTTATTTTTCTATACAGCAGGTTATTATTAGTTATCTATTTTATTCATATACATATATACAGGTCAATACCTATCTCCCAACTCATCTGACCACCAACACCCCATGGCTTCCCCGACTTGGTGTCCATACGTTTGTTCTCTACCTCTGTTTCTCTATTTCTGCCCTGCAAACCTGTTCATCTGTACCATATATCTAGGTTCCACATACATGCATTAAGACAGAATATTTGTTTTGCTCATTCTGAGTTACTTCATTCTGTATGACAGTCTCTAGATCCACCGACTTCTCTACAAATAACATAGTTTCCTTCCTTTTCATGGCTGAGTCATATCCCATTTTATATATGTACCACATCTTTATCCATTCTTCTGTCTGTGGGCATTTAGTTTGCTTCCATTACCTGCCTATTGTAAATAGTGCTGCAATGAACATTGTGGTGAATGTGTGTTTTTGATTTATGGTTTTCTCTGGGTATATGCCCAGAAGTGGGATTGCTGGATCCTATGGTAATTCTATTTCTAGTTTCTTTAAGGAAACTCCATACTGTTCTCCATAGTGACTGTATCAATTTACCTTCCCACCAATAGTGGAAGAGGGTTCCTTTTGTCCACACCCTCCCCAGAATTTGTTGTTTGTAGATTTTCTGATGACGCCGATTCTAACAGGTGTGAGGTGATACCTCATTGTCGTTTTGATTTGCATTTCTCTAATAATTAGTGGTGTTGAGCAGCTTTTCATGTGCATCTTGTCCGTCTCTGTGACTTCTTTGAAGAAACGTCTATTTAGATCTTCCGCCCATTTTTGTATTGGGTTGTTTGTTTTATTAATATTAAGCTGCGTGAGCTGTTTATATATATTGGAGATTAAACCTTTGTCCATTGATTCGTTTGCGAATATTTTCGCCCATTCTGAGGGTTGCCTTTTTCCATTCCCGTTTTTTTTTTAACCAAAAAAGAAAGAAAGCAAAAGAAGCAGAACACTAATGTGCGTGAAATATTCCTCTTGAAACTGTCGTTTTGAAATATGGACGTCTTTTGAACTTTTTGGTCGATATATGACCCCAGGATTTGTTTTCAGGGCAGGTGTCATTTACAGGCCTCAATGATTTGGAATACCCACTGACCATTAGCGCTGGGATTAAAGCTGCTGTTGTGTGAAACGGCCACAAGGTGGCAGCAGTTCTCCATTAGCAAATCTGTTTACTAGGGCAACAGAGCCTCAATGGAAGCCGTGTTCTAGATTGGAATTTAGAATGGAATGTGCCAGGAGAAAGCCCCTCAAGTTTGTCTCACGACTTCTTGTTCGTGTTTTCAATTTAATTTTTAATTTTTTATTGCAGCAAGTTTGATTACAACGTTTGGCTTGCTGTAGGTGTGCAAGATGTGGTTCTTTTAAACATATACATATGTCTGTTCTTCCTGGGACCCTTTTCCCATGTACGTTATGACAGAATGTTGAGTAGTCTTCTCTTGGCATTCCGTAGGTCTTTGGTGATTATATATTTCACCTGTGTTTGTATATGTCTCTTAACCCCAATATCATAATGATCCAATCCTCACACCTTTCCATTGGTGAACCATAAGTTTGTTTAATGAATCTGTGATTGCCCTTCTCCGTGGAAATATCTGCCCTGGTATCCATTTTTAGGTAACACCTATAAGTGATATCCTACGATATGTGTCTTTCACTTTCTGAATTACTACAAGTCACGTGATTACCTGTAGACTCATCTACGGTGCTGCTAATGGCATTGTGCCCTTTCTTTCCTTGGCTAATATTCTGTCTTAGCGAGGTCCATTTTCTGCAATGTGATTCCCTGAGGGCTGAGGATTAGCTGACCTGGGCAGGCTGACCCTGCCGGCAAGCCCTCCCCAGGTGTGCCTGGGTTGAGGTCAATAGAAACAGCACTCCAGGAAGCAATAGCCCCTGCAGCTGTGCCTGACTCCATATTCTCTGCCCCGTCAGCAGTCTCGGGGCTGTGCTGGTGGGAGGGTGTGAGGGTCCACGGCTTTGTTGGTGGCCCGGTGTGAGTGGGGCTCTGCTGGACTTTCTGCAGGAGTTGCCAGGCTGCCAAATGTAAAGAAGATGATGTGTCACCCATAACTTCCGCTGGAATTTCTCTCCGGGCTGAGGTGAGGAAGGAAAACAAGGAGTGGGTGCCGGGACAGGAGGGGTATCTCAGCCAGGGAAATGGAATGCTTCCAGAAGAGCGCCCGGGGACAGGACCATCCTGGCTGGCCTGCAGGCACCAAGTTGGCCTGCGTGCTGTCACTGGTGTGGCTCCACGGCCCTTCCTCTAGGCTTTCAAGCACTTGTACATATTCAGGTGTTTTCCCTGGGAAGGGTGGGAACAGTTCAGCAGCAGCTGGCCTGGGGCTCAGCTCACGTTTACTCACAGAGGCCTCGGCACGGTCCCCCAGCTTTGCAATGAGGACGCTCCTTGCGTGGGGGGGCAGGGCTGCTGGCTCTATGGGAGATGATTCCCCACCTCTGACCAATTTCAGAATTGTTTACCGCTGGAGCAAGTGCCCTGATAGGGTTTTCCTCTGTATAACTGCTGGGTTCAGGTTTTTTTTTCTTTTTTGGTTCAAGTTAGAATTTATTCATCTTTTATGTATTTATTGATATAAGCATGGAAATAATTCATTCATAGAAATACATCTGTGTGAAGGGAAGAACTTTTTTCTGTTTTATTTTTAAATTTTACTTCTAAAAATTTTGAAGTTTAATTATATTTATTTTTCTATACAGCAGGTTATTATTAGTTATCTATTTTATTCATATACATATATACAGGTCAATACCTATCTCCCAACTCATCTGACCACCAACACCCCATGGCTTCCCCGACTTGGTGTCCATACGTTTGTTCTCTACCTCTGTTTCTCTATTTCTGCCCTGCAAACCTGTTCATCTGTACCATATATCTAGGTTCCACATACATGCATTAAGACAGAATATTTGTTTTGCTCATTCTGAGTTACTTCATTCTGTATGACAGTCTCTAGATCCACCGACTTCTCTACAAATAACATAGTTTCCTTCCTTTTCATGGCTGAGTCATATCCCATTTTATATATGTACCACATCTTTATCCATTCTTCTGTCTGTGGGCATTTAGGTTGCTTCCATTACCTGCCTATTGTAAATAGTGCTGCAATGAACATTGTGGTGAATGTGTGTTTTTGATTTATGGTTTTCTCTGGGTATATGCCCAGAAGTGGGATTGCTGGATCCTATGGTAATTCTATTTCTAGTTTCTTTAAGGAAACTCCATACTGTTCTCCATAGTGACTGTATCAATTTACCTTCCCACCAATAGTGGAAGAGGGTTCCTTTTGTCCACACCCTCCCCAGAATTTGTTGTTTGTAGATTTTCTGATGACGCCGATTCTAACAGGTGTGAGGTGATACCTCATTGTCGTTTTGATTTGCATTTCTCTAATAATTAGTGGTGTTGAGCAGCTTTTCATGTGCGTCTTGGCCGTCTCTGTGACTTCTTTGAAGAAACGTCTATTTAGATCTTCTGCCCATTTTTGTATTGGGTTGTTTGTTTTATTAATATTAAGCTGCGTGAGCTGTTTATATATATTGGAGATTAAACCTTTGTCCATTGATTCGTTTGCGAATGTTTTCGCCCATTCTGAGGGTTGCCTTTTTCCATTCCCGTTTTTTTTTAACCAAAAAAGAAAGAAAGCAAAAGAAGCAGAACACTAATGTGCGTGAAATATTCCTCTTGAAACTGTCGTTTTTAAATATGGACGTCTTTTGAACTTTTTGGTCGATATATGACCCCAGGATTTGTTTTCAGGGCAGGTGTCATTTACAGGCCTCAATGATTTGGAATATCCACTGACCATTAGCGCTGGGATTAAAGCTGCTGTTGTGTGAAACGGCCACAAGGTGGCAGCAGTTCTCCCTTAGCAAATCTGTTTACTAGGGCAACAGAGCCTCAATGGAAGCCGTGTTGTAGATTGGAATTTAGAATGGAATGTGCCAGGAGAAAGCCCCTCAAGTTTGTCTCACTACTTCTTGTTCGTGTTTTCAATTTAATTTTTTATTTTTTATTACAGCAAGTTTGATTACAACGTTTGGCTTGTTGTAGGTGTGCAAGATGTGGTTCTTTTACACATATACATATGTCTGTTCTTCCTGGGACCCTTTTCCCATGTACGTTATGACAGAATGTTGAGTAGTCTTCTATTGGTATTCTGTAGGTCTTTGCTGATTATATATTTCACCTGTGTTTGTATATGTCTCTTAACCCCAATATCATAATGATCCAATCCTCACACCTTTCCATTGGTGAACCATAAGTTTGTTTAATGAATCTGTGATTGCCCTTCTCCGTTGAAATATGTGCCCTGGTATCCGTTTTTAGGTAACACCTATAAGTGATATCCTACGATATGTGTCTTTCACTTTCTGACTTACTACAAGTCACGTGATTACCTGTAGACTCATCTACGGTGCTGCAAATGGCATTGTGCCCTTTTTTTCCTTGGCTAATATTCTGTCTTAGCGAGGTCCATTTTCTGCAATGTGATTCCCTGAGGGCTGAGGATTAGCTGACCTGGGCAGCCTGACCCTGCCGGCAAGCCCTCCCCAGGTGTGCCTGGGTTGAGGTCAATAGAAACAGCACTCCAGGCAGCAATAGCCCCTGCAGCTGTGCCTGACTCCATATTCTCTGCCCCGTCAGCAGTCTCGGGGCTGTGCTGGTGGGAGGGTGGGAGGGTCCACGGCTTTGTTGGTGGCCCGGTGTCAGTGGGGCTCTGCTGGACTTTCTGCAGGAGTTGCCAGGCTGCCACCTGTAAAGAAGAGGATGTGTCACCCATAACTTCCGCTGGAATTTCTCTCCGGGCTTAGGTGAGGAAGGAACACAAGGAGTGGTGGCCGGGACAGGAGGGGTATCTCAGCCAGGGAAATGGAAAGCTTCCAGAAGAGCGCCCGGGGCCAGGACCATCCTGGCTGGCCTGCAGGCACCAAGTTGGCCTGCGTGCTGTCACTGGTGTGGCTCCACGGCCCTTCCTCTAGGCTTTCAAGCCCTTGTACATATTCAGGTGTTTTACCTGGGAAGGGTGGGAACAGTTCAGCAGCAGCTGGCCTGGGGCTCAGCTCACGTTTACTCACAGAGGCCTCGGCACGGTCCCCCAGCTTTGCAATGAGGATGCTCCTTGCGTGGGGGGGGCAGGGCTGCTGGCTGTATGGGAGATGATTCCCCACCTCTGACCAATTTCAGAATTGTTTACCGCTGGAGCAAGTGCCCTGATAGGGTTTTCCTCTGTATAACTGCTGGGTTCAGGTTTTTTTTTTCTTTTTTGGTTCAAGTTAGAATTTATTCATCTTTTATGTATTTATTGATATAAGCATGGAAATAATTCATTCATAGAAATACATCTGTGTGAAGGGAAGAACTTTTTTCTGTTTTATTTTTAAATTTTACTTCTAAAAATTTTGAAGTTTAATTATATTTATTTTTCTATACAGCAGGTTATTATTAGTTATCTATTTTATTCATATACATATATACAGGTCAATACCTATCTCCCAACTCATCTGACCACCAACACCCCATGGCTTCCCCGACTTGGTGTCCATACGTTTGTTCTCTACCTCTGTTTCTCTATTTCTGCCCTGCAAACCTGTTCCTCTGTACCATATATCTAGGTTCCACATACATGCATTAAGACAGAATATTTGTTTTGCTCATTCTGAGTTACTTCATTCTGTATGACAGTCTCTAGATCCACCGACTTCTCTACAAATAACATAGTTTCCTTCCTTTTCATGGCTGAGTCATATCCCATTTTATATATGTACCACATCTTTATCCATTCTTCTGTCTGTGGGCATTTAGGTTGCTTCCATTACCTGCCTATTGTAAATAGTGCTGCAATGAACATTGTGGTGAATGTGTGTTTTTGATTTATGGTTTTCTCTGGGTATATGCCCAGAAGTGGGATTGCTGGATCCTATGGTAATTCTATTTCTAGTTTCTTTAAGGAAACTCCATACTGTTCTCCATAGTGACTGTATCAATTTACCTTCCCACCAATAGTGGAAGAGGGTTCCTTTTGTCCACACCCTCCCCAGAATTTGTTGTTTGTAGATTTTCTGATGACGCCGATTCTAACAGGTGTGAGGTGATACCTCATTGTCGTTTTGATTTGCATTTCTCTAATAATTAGTGGTGTTGAGCAGCTTTTCATGTGCGTCTTGGCCGTCTCTGTGACTTCTTTGAAGAAACGTCTATTTAGATCTTCTGCCCATTTTTGTATTGGGTTGTTTGTTTTATTAATATTAAGCTGCGTGAGCTGTTTATATATATTGGAGATTAAACCTTTGTCCATTGATTCGTTTGCGAATGTTTTCGCCCATTCTGAGGGTTGCCTTTTTCCATTCCCGTTTTTTTTTAACCAAAAAAGAAAGAAAGCAAAAGAAGCAGAACACTAATGTGCGTGAAATATTCCTCTTGAAACTGTCGTTTTTAAATATGGACGTCTTTTGAACTTTTTGGTCGATATATGACCCCAGGATTTGTTTTCAGGGCAGGTGTCATTTACAGGCCTCAATGATTTGGAATATCCACTGACCATTAGCGCTGGGATTAAAGCTGCTGTTGTGTGAAACGGCCACAAGGTGGCAGCAGTTCTCCCTTAGCAAATCTGTTTACTAGGGCAACAGAGCCTCAATGGAAGCCGTGTTGTAGATTGGAATTTAGAATGGAATGTGCCAGGAGAAAGCCCCTCAAGTTTGTCTCACTACTTCTTGTTCGTGTTTTCAATTTAATTTTTTATTTTTTATTACAGCAAGTTTGATTACAACGTTTGGCTTGTTGTAGGTGTGCAAGATGTGGTTCTTTTACACATATACATATGTCTGTTCTTCCTGGGACCCTTTTCCCATGTACGTTATGACAGAATGTTGAGTAGTCTTCTATTGGTATTCTGTAGGTCTTTGCTGATTATATATTTCACCTGTGTTTGTATATGTCTCTTAACCCCAATATCATAATGATCCAATCCTCACACCTTTCCATTGGTGAACCATAAGTTTGTTTAATGAATCTGTGATTGCCCTTCTCCGTTGAAATATGTGCCCTGGTATCCGTTTTTAGGTAACACCTATAAGTGATATCCTACGATATGTGTCTTTCACTTTCTGACTTACTACAAGTCACGTGATTACCTGTAGACTCATCTACGGTGCTGCAAATGGCATTGTGCCCTTTTTTCCTTGGCTAA
Source organism: Mesoplodon densirostris (assembly GCF_025265405.1). Classification (NCBI taxonomy): domain Eukaryota; kingdom Metazoa; phylum Chordata; class Mammalia; order Artiodactyla; family Ziphiidae; genus Mesoplodon; species Mesoplodon densirostris. The sequence goes on from NC_082670.1 coordinate 50,044,577, forward strand.
TATTCTGTCTTAGCGAGGTCCATTTTCTGCAATGTGATTCCCTGAGGGCTGAGGATTAGCTGACCTGGGCAGCCTGACCCTGCCGGCAAGCCCTCCCCAGGTGTGCCTGGGTTGAGGTCAATAGAAACAGCACTCCAGGCAGCAATAGCCCCTGCAGCTGTGCCTGACTCCATATTCTCTGCCCCGTCAGCAGTCTCGGGGCTGTGCTGGTGGGAGGGTGGGAGGGTCCACGGCTTTGTTGGTGGCCCGGTGTCAGTGGGGCTCTGCTGGACTTTCTGCAGGAGTTGCCAGGCTGCCACCTGTAAAGAAGAGGATGTGTCACCCATAACTTCCGCTGGAATTTCTCTCCGGGCTTAGGTGAGGAAGGAACACAAGGAGTGGTGGCCGGGACAGGAGGGGTATCTCAGCCAGGGAAATGGAAAGCTTCCAGAAGAGCGCCCGGGGCCAGGACCATCCTGGCTGGCCTGCAGGCACCAAGTTGGCCTGCGTGCTGTCACTGGTGTGGCTCCACGGCCCTTCCTCTAGGCTTTCAAGCCCTTGTACATATTCAGGTGTTTTACCTGGGAAGGGTGGGAACAGTTCAGCAGCAGCTGGCCTGGGGCTCAGCTCACGTTTACTCACAGAGGCCTCGGCACGGTCCCCCAGCTTTGCAATGAGGATGCTCCTTGCGTGGGGGGGGCAGGGCTGCTGGCTGTATGGGAGATGATTCCCCACCTCTGACCAATTTCAGAATTGTTTACCGCTGGAGCAAGTGCCCTGATAGGGTTTTCCTCTGTATAACTGCTGGGTTCAGGTTTTTTTTTTCTTTTTTGGTTCAAGTTAGAATTTATTCATCTTTTATGTATTTATTGATATAAGCATGGAAATAATTCATTCATAGAAATACATCTGTGTGAAGGGAAGAACTTTTTTCTGTTTTATTTTTAAATTTTACTTCTAAAAATTTTGAAGTTTAATTATATTTATTTTTCTATACAGCAGGTTATTATTAGTTATCTATTTTATTCATATACATATATACAGGTCAATACCTATCTCCCAACTCATCTGACCACCAACACCCCATGGCTTCCCCGACTTGGTGTCCATACGTTTGTTCTCTACCTCTGTTTCTCTATTTCTGCCCTGCAAACCTGTTCCTCTGTACCATATATCTAGGTTCCACATACATGCATTAAGACAGAATATTTGTTTTGCTCATTCTGAGTTACTTCATTCTGTATGACAGTCTCTAGATCCACCGACTTCTCTACAAATAACATAGTTTCCTTCCTTTTCATGGCTGAGTCATATCCCATTTTATATATGTACCACATCTTTATCCATTCTTCTGTCTGTGGGCATTTAGGTTGCTTCCATTACCTGGCTATTGTAAATAGTGCTGCAATGAACATTGTGGTGAATGTGTGTTTTTGATTTATGGTTTTCTCTGGGTATATGCCCAGAAGTGGGATTGCTGGATTCTATGGTAATTCTATTTCTAGTTTCTTTAAGGAAACTCCATACTGTTCTCCATAGTGACTGTATCAATTTACCTTCCCACCAATAGTGGAAGAGGGTTCCTTTTGTCCACACCCTCCCCAGAATTTGTTGTTTGTAGATTTTCTGATGACGCCGATTCTAACAGGTGTGAGGTGATACCTCATTGTCGTTTTGATTTGCATTTCTCTAATAATTAGTGGTGTTGAGCAGCTTTTCATGTGCGTCTTGGCCGTCTCTGTGACTTCTTTGAAGAAACGTCTATTTAGATCTTCTGCCCATTTTTGTATTGGGTTGTTTGTTTTATTAATATTAAGCTGCGTGAGCTGTTTATATATATTGGAGATTAAACCTTTGTCCATTGATTCGTTTGCGAATGTTTTCGCCCATTCTGAGGGTTGCCTTTTTCCATTCCCGTTTTTTTTTAACCAAAAAAGAAAGAAAGCAAAAGAAGCAGAACACTAATGTGCGTGAAATATTCCTCTTGAAACTGTCGTTTTGAAATATGGACGTCTTTTGAACTTTTTGGTCGATATATGACCCCAGGATTTGTTTTCAGGGCAGGTGTCATTTACAGGCCTCAATGATTTGGAATATCCACTGACCATTAGCGCTGGGATTAAAGCTGCTGTTGTGTGAAACGGCCACAAGGTGGCAGCAGTTCTCCCTTAGCAAATCTGTTTATTAGGGCAACAGAGCCTCAATGGAAGCCGTGTTGTAGATTGGAATTTAGAATGGAATGTGCCAGGAGAAAGCCCCTCAAGTTTGTCTCACTACTTCTTGTTCGTGTTTTCAATTTAATTTTTAATTTTTTATTACAGCAAGTTTGATTACAACGTTTGGCTTGTTGTAGGTGTGCAAGATGTGGTTCTTTTACACATATACATATGTCTGTTCTTCCTGGGACCCTTTTCCCATGTACGTTATGACAGAATGTTGAGTAGTCTTCTATTGGTATTCTGTAGGTCTTTGCTGATTATATATTTCACCTGTGTTTGTATATGTCTCTTAACCCCAATATCATAATGATCCAATCCTCACACCTTTCCATTGGTGAACCATAAGTTTGTTTAATGAATCTGTGATTGCCCTTCTCCGTTGAAATATGTGCCCTGGTATCCGTTTTTAGGTAACACCTATAAGTGATATCCTACGATATGTGTCTTTCACTTTCTGACTTACTACAAGTCACGTGATTACCTGTAGACTCATCTACGGTGCTGCAAATGGCATTGTGCCCTTTTTTTCCTTGGCTAATATTCTGTCTTAGCGAGGTCCATTTTCTGCAATGTGATTCCCTGAGGGCTGAGGATTAGCTGACCTGGGCAGCCTGACCCTGCCGGCAAGCCCTCCCCAGGTGTGCCTGGGTTGAGGTCAATAGAAACAGCACTCCAGGCAGCAATAGCCCCTGCAGCTGTGCCTGACTCCATATTCTCTGCCCCGTCAGCAGTCTCGGGGCTGTGCTGGTGGGAGGGTGGGAGGGTCCACGGCTTTGTTGGTGGCCCGGTGTCAGTGGGGCTCTGCTGGACTTTCTGCAGGAGTTGCCAGGCTGCCACCTGTAAAGAAGAGGATGTGTCACCCATAACTTCCGCTGGAATTTCTCTCCGGGCTTAGGTGAGGAAGGAACACAAGGAGTGGTGGCCGGGACAGGAGGGGTATCTCAGCCAGGGAAATGGAAAGCTTCCAGAAGAGCGCCCGGGGCCAGGACCATCCTGGCTGGCCTGCAGGCACCAAGTTGGCCTGCGTGCTGTCACTGGTGTGGCTCCACGGCCCTTCCTCTAGGCTTTCAAGCCCTTGTACATATTCAGGTGTTTTACCTGGGAAGGGTGGGAACAGTTCAGCAGCAGCTGGCCTGGGGCTCAGCTCACGTTTACTCACAGAGGCCTCGGCACGGTCCCCCAGCTTTGCAATGAGGATGCTCCTTGCGTGGGGGGGGCAGGGCTGCTGGCTGTATGGGAGATGATTCCCCACCTCTGACGAATTTCAGAATTGTTTACCGCTGGAGCAAGTGCCCTGATAGGGTTTTCCTCTGTATAACTGCTGGGTTCAGGTTTTTTTTTTCTTTTTTGGTTCAAGTTAGAATTTATTCATCTTTTATGTATTTATTGATATAAGCATGGAAATAATTCATTCATAGAAATACATCTGTGTGAAGGGAAGAACTTTTTTCTGTTTTATTTTTAAATTTTACTTCTAAAAATTTTGAAGTTTAATTATATTTATTTTTCTATACAGCAGGTTATTATTAGTTATCTATTTTATTCATATACATATATACAGGTCAATACCTATCTCCCAACTCATCTGACCACCAACACCCCATGGCTTCCCCGACTTGGTGTCCATACGTTTCTTCTCTACCTCTGTTTCTCTATTTCTGCCCTGCAAACCTGTTCCTCTGTACCATATATCTAGGTTCCACATACATGCATTAAGACAGAATATTTGTTTTGCTCATTCTGAGTTACTTCATTCTGTATGACAGTCTCTAGATCCACCGACTTCTCTACAAATAACATAGTTTCCTTCCTTTTCATGGCTGAGTCATATCCCATTTTATATATGTACCACATCTTTATCCATTCTTCTGTCTGTGGGCATTTAGGTTGCTTCCATTACCTGGTTATTGTAAATAGTGCTGCAATGAACATTGTGGTGAATGTGTGTTTTTGATTTATGGTTTTCTCTGGGTATATGCCCAGAAGTGGGATTGCTGGATCCTATGGTAATTCTATTTCTAGTTTCTTTAAGGAAACTCCATACTGTTCTCCATAGTGACTGTATCAATTTACCTTCCCACCAATAGTGGAAGAGGGTTCCTTTTGTCCACACCCTCCCCAGAATTTGTTGTTTGTAGATTTTCTGATGACGCCGATTCTAACAGGTGTGAGGTGATACCTCATTGTCGTTTTGATTTGCATTTCTCTAATAATTAGTGGTGTTGAGCAGCTTTTCATGTGCATCTTGGCCGTCTCTGTGACTTCTTTGAAGAAACGTCTATTTAGATCTTCTGCCCATTTTTGTATTGGGTTGTTTGTTTTATTAATATTAAGCTGCGTGAGCTGTTTATATATATTGGAGATTAAACCTTTGTCCATTGATTCGTTTGCGAATGTTTTCGCCCATTCTGAGGGTTGCCTTTTTCCATTCCCGTTTTTTTTTAACCAAAAAAGAAAGAAAGCAAAAGAAGCAGAACACTAATGTGCGTGAAATATTCCTCTTGAAACTGTCGTTTTGAAATATGGACGTCTTTTGAACTTTTTGGTCGATATATGACCCCAGGATTTGTTTTCAGGGAAGGTGTCATTTACAGGCCTCAATGATTTGGAATATCCACTGACCATTAGCGCTGGGATTAAAGCTGCTGTTGTGTGAAACGTCCGCAAGGTGGCAGCAGTTCTCCCTTAGCAAATCTGTTTACTAGGGCAACAGAGCCTCAATGGAAGCCGTGTTCTAGATTGGAATTTAGAATGGAATGTGCCAGGAGAAAGCCCCTCAAGTTTGTCTCACTACTTCTTGTTCGTGTTTTTAATTTAATTTTTTATTTTTTATTACAGCAAGTTTGATTACAACGTTTGGCTTGTTGTAGGTGTGCAAGATGTGGTTCTTTTAAACATATACATATGTCTGTTCTTCCTGGGACCCTTTTCCCATGTACGTTATGACAGAATGTTGAGTAATCTTCTATTGGTATTCTGTAGGTCTTTGCTGATTATATATTTCACCTGTGTTTGTATATGTCTCTTAACCCCAATATCATAATGATCCAATCCTCACACCTTTCCATTGGTGAACCATAAGTTTGTTTAATGAATCTGTGATTGCCCTTCTCCGTGGAAATATGTGCCCTGGTATCCGTTTTTAGGTAACACCTATAAGTGATATCCTACGATATGTGTCTTTCACTTTCTGACTTACTACAAGTCACGTGATTACCTGTAGACTCATCTACGGTGCTGCAAATGGCATTGTGCCCTTTTTTTCCTTTGCTAATATTCTGTCTTAGCGAGGTCCATTTTCTGCAATGTGATTCCCTGAGGGCTGAGGATTAGCTGACCTGGGCAGCCTGACCCTGCCGGCAAGCCCTCCCCAGGTGTGCCTGGGTTGAGGTCAATAGAAACAGCACTCCAGGCAGCAATAGCCCCTGCAGCTGTGCCTGACTCCATATTCTCTGCCCCGTCAGCAGTCTCGGGGCTGTGCTGGTGGGAGGGTGTGAGGGTCCACGGCTTTGTTGGTGGCCCGGTGTGAGTGGGGCTCTGCTGGACTTTCTGCAGGAGTTGCCAGGCTGCCAACTGTAAAGAAGATGATGTGTCACCCATAACTTCCGCTGGAATTTCTCTCCGGGCTGAGGTGAGGAAGGAAAACAAGGAGTGGGGGCCGGGACAGGAGGGGTATCTCAGCCAGGGAAATGGAAAGCTTCCAGAAGAGCGCCCGGGGCCAGGACCATCCTGGCTGGCCTGCAGGCACCAAGTTGGCCTGCGTGCTGTCACTGGTGTGGCTCCACGGCCCTTTCTCTAGGCTTTCAAGCACTTGTACATATTCAGGTGTTTTCCCTGGGAAGGGTGGGAACAGTTCAGCAGCAGCTGGCCTGGGGCTCAGCTCACGTTTACTCACAGAGGCCTCGGCACGGTCCCCCAGCTTTGCAATGAGGACGCTCCTTGCGTGGGGGGGGCAGGGCTGCTGGCTGTATGGGAGATGATTCCCCACCTCTGACCAATTTCAGAATTGTTTACCGCTGGAGCAAGTGCCCTGATAGGGTTTTCTACTGTATAACTGCTGGGTTCAGGTTTTTTTTTCTTTTTTGGTTCAAGTTAGAATTTATTCATCTTTTATGTATTTATTGATATAAGCATGGAAATAATTCATTCATAGAAATACATCTGTGTGAAGGGAAGAACTTTTTTCTGTTTTATTTTTAAATTTTACTTCTAAAAATTTTGAAGTTTAATTATATTTATTTTTCTATACAGCAGGTTATTATTAGTTATCTATTTTATTCATATACATATATACAGGTCAATACCTATCTCCCAACTCATCTGACCACCAACACCCCATGGCTTCCCCGACTTGGTGTCCATACGTTTGTTCTCTACCTCTGTTTCTCTATTTCTGCCCTGCAAACCTGTTCATCTGTACCATATATCTAGGTTCCACATACATGCATTAAGACAGAATATTTGTTTTGCTCATTCTGAGTTACTTCATTCTGTATGACAGTCTCTAGATCCACCGACTTCTCTACAAATAACATAGTTTCCTTCCTTTTCATGGCTGAGTCATATCCCATTTTATATATGTACCACATCTTTATCCATTCTTCTGTCTGTGGGCATTTAGTTTGCTTCCATTACCTGCCTATTGTAAATAGTGCTGCAATGAACATTGTGGTGAATGTGTGTTTTTGATTTATGGTTTTCTCTGGGTATATGCCCAGAAGTGGGATTGCTGGATCCTATGGTAATTCTATTTCTAGTTTCTTTAAGGAAACTCCATACTGTTCTCCATAGTGACTGTATCAATTTACCTTCCCACCAATAGTGGAAGAGGGTTCCTTTTGTCCACACCCTCCCCAGAATTTGTTGTTTGTAGATTTTCTGATGACGCCGATTCTAACAGGTGTGAGGTGATACCTCATTGTCGTTTTGATTTGCATTTCTCTAATAATTAGTGGTGTTGAGCAGCTTTTCATGTGCATCTTGTCCGTCTCTGTGACTTCTTTGAAGAAACGTCTATTTAGATCTTCCGCCCATTTTTGTATTGGGTTGTTTGTTTTATTAATATTAAGCTGCGTGAGCTGTTTATATATATTGGAGATTAAACCTTTGTCCATTGATTCGTTTGCGAATATTTTCGCCCATTCTGAGGGTTGCCTTTTTCCATTCCCGTTTTTTTTTTAACCAAAAAAGAAAGAAAGCAAAAGAAGCAGAACACTAATGTGCGTGAAATATTCCTCTTGAAACTGTCGTTTTGAAATATGGACGTCTTTTGAACTTTTTGGTCGATATATGACCCCAGGATTTGTTTTCAGGGCAGGTGTCATTTACAGGCCTCAATGATTTGGAATACCCACTGACCATTAGCGCTGGGATTAAAGCTGCTGTTGTGTGAAACGGCCACAAGGTGGCAGCAGTTCTCCATTAGCAAATCTGTTTACTAGGGCAACAGAGCCTCAATGGAAGCCGTGTTCTAGATTGGAATTTAGAATGGAATGTGCCAGGAGAAAGCCCCTCAAGTTTGTCTCACGACTTCTTGTTCGTGTTTTCAATTTAATTTTTAATTTTTTATTGCAGCAAGTTTGATTACAACGTTTGGCTTGCTGTAGGTGTGCAAGATGTGGTTCTTTTAAACATATACATATGTCTGTTCTTCCTGGGACCCTTTTCCCATGTACGTTATGACAGAATGTTGAGTAGTCTTCTCTTGGCATTCCGTAGGTCTTTGGTGATTATATATTTCACCTGTGTTTGTATATGTCTCTTAACCCCAATATCATAATGATCCAATCCTCACACCTTTCCATTGGTGAACCATAAGTTTGTTTAATGAATCTGTGATTGCCCTTCTCCGTGGAAATATCTGCCCTGGTATCCATTTTTAGGTAACACCTATAAGTGATATCCTACGATATGTGTCTTTCACTTTCTGAATTACTACAAGTCACGTGATTACCTGTAGACTCATCTACGGTGCTGCTAATGGCATTGTGCCCTTTCTTTCCTTGGCTAATATTCTGTCTTAGCGAGGTCCATTTTCTGCAATGTGATTCCCTGAGGGCTGAGGATTAGCTGACCTGGGCAGGCTGACCCTGCCGGCAAGCCCTCCCCAGGTGTGCCTGGGTTGAGGTCAATAGAAACAGCACTCCAGGAAGCAATAGCCCCTGCAGCTGTGCCTGACTCCATATTCTCTGCCCCGTCAGCAGTCTCGGGGCTGTGCTGGTGGGAGGGTGTGAGGGTCCACGGCTTTGTTGGTGGCCCGGTGTGAGTGGGGCTCTGCTGGACTTTCTGCAGGAGTTGCCAGGCTGCCAAATGTAAAGAAGATGATGTGTCACCCATAACTTCCGCTGGAATTTCTCTCCGGGCTGAGGTGAGGAAGGAAAACAAGGAGTGGGTGCCGGGACAGGAGGGGTATCTCAGCCAGGGAAATGGAAAGCTTCCAGAAGAGCGCCCGGGGACAGGACCATCCTGGCTGGCCTGCAGGCACCAAGTTGGCCTGCGTGCTGTCACTGGTGTGGCTCCACGGCCCTTCCTCTAGGCTTTCAAGCACTTGTACATATTCAGGTGTTTTCCCTGGGAAGGGTGGGAACAGTTCAGCAGCAGCTGGCCTGGGGCTCAGCTCACGTTTACTCACAGAGGCCTCGGCACGGTCCCCCAGCTTTGCAATGAGGACGCTCCTTGCGTGGGGGGGCAGGGCTGCTGGCTCTATGGGAGATGATTCCCCACCTCTGACCAATTTCAGAATTGTTTACCGCTGGAGCAAGTGCCCTGATAGGGTTTTCCTCTGTATAACTGCTGGGTTCAGGTTTTTTTTTCTTTTTTGGTTCAAGTTAGAATTTATTCATCTTTTATGTATTTATTGATATAAGCATGGAAATAATTCATTCATAGAAATACATCTGTGTGAAGGGAAGAACTTTTTTCTGTTTTATTTTTAAATTTTACTTCTAAAAATTTTGAAGTTTAATTATATTTATTTTTCTATACAGCAGGTTATTATTAGTTATCTATTTTATTCATATACATATATACAGGTCAATACCTATCTCCCAACTCATCTGACCACCAACACCCCATGGCTTCCCCGACTTGGTGTCCATACGTTTGTTCTCTACCTCTGTTTCTCTATTTCTGCCCTGCAAACCTGTTCATCTGTACCATATATCTAGGTTCCACATACATGCATTAAGACAGAATATTTGTTTTGCTCATTCTGAGTTACTTCATTCTGTATGACAGTCTCTAGATCCACCGACTTCTCTACAAATAACATAGTTTCCTTCCTTTTCATGGCTGAGTCATATCCCATTTTATATATGTACCACATCTTTATCCATTCTTCTGTCTGTGGGCATTTAGGTTGCTTCCATTACCTGCCTATTGTAAATAGTGCTGCAATGAACATTGTGGTGAATGTGTGTTTTTGATTTATGGTTTTCTCTGGGTATATGCCCAGAAGTGGGATTGCTGGATCCTATGGTAATTCTATTTCTAGTTTCTTTAAGGAAACTCCATACTGTTCTCCATAGTGACTGTATCAATTTACCTTCCCACCAATAGTGGAAGAGGGTTCCTTTTGTCCACACCCTCCCCAGAATTTGTTGTTTGTAGATTTTCTGATGACGCCGATTCTAACAGGTGTGAGGTGATACCTCATTGTCGTTTTGATTTGCATTTCTCTAATAATTAGTGGTGTTGAGCAGCTTTTCATGTGCATCTTGGCCGTCTCTGTGACTTCTTTGAAGAAACGTCTATTTAGATCTTCTGCCCATTTTTGTATTGGGTTGTTTGTTTTATTAATATTAAGCTGCGTGAGCTGTTTATATATATTGGAGATTAAACCTTTGTCCATTGATTCGTTTGCGAATATTTTCGCCCATTCTGAGGGTTGCCTTTTTCCATTCCCGTTTTTTTTTTAACCAAAAAAGAAAGAAAGCAAAAGAAGCAGAACACTAATGTGCGTGAAATATTCCTCTTGAAACTGTCGTTTTGAAATATGGACGTCTTTTGAACTTTTTGGTCGATATATGACCCCAGGATTTGTTTTCAGGGCAGGTGTCATTTACAGGCCTCAATGATTTGGAATACCCACTGACCATTAGCGCTGGGATTAAAGCTGCTGTTGTGTGAAACGGCCACAAGGTGGCAGCAGTTCTCCATTAGCAAATCTGTTTACTAGGGCAACAGAGCCTCAATGGAAGCCCTGTTCTAGATTGGAATTTAGAATGGAATGTGCCAGGAGAAAGCCCCTCAAGTTTGTCTCACGACTTCTTGTTCGTGTTTTCAATTTAATTTTTAATTTTTTATTGCAGCAAGTTTGATTACAACGTTTGGCTTGCTGTAGGTGTGCAAGATGTGGTTCTTTTAAACATATACATATGTCTGTACTTCCTGGGACCCTTTTCCCATGTACGTTATGACAGAATGTTGAGTAGTCTTCTCTTGGCATTCCGTAGGTCTTTGGTGATTATATATTTCACCTGTGTTTGTATATGTCTCTTAACCCCAATATCATAATGATCCAATCCTCACACCTTTCCATTGGTGAACCATAAGTTTGTTTAATGAATCTGTGATTGCCCTTCTCCGTGGAAATATCTGCCCTGGTATCCATTTTTAGGTAACACCTATAAGTGATATCCTACGATATG